>NC_089671.1:6021794-6338000 GCF_037042795.1 Molothrus aeneus
TGAGTTCTTGAAGAGTTCCAGGCTGCCAGTGGTTGCAACAAAAGGCAAAGTGCACAAAAAAACTGCCCATGTTTGTCAGGTTGGTGACCAGGAGGGTGTCTGGGTTTCAGATGATTCAGAAGCAGATGGGAACCAAGTGGGTGGATAAATGCAAACCTCACCTTCAATGAGCACTTGACAAAGAAAGGTCAGAAATTAAATAGGAGAAAAGTCGCAAGTGAAAGGGAGCGAGTGCCTGGTGACACCAGGGAGGATGAAACTGTCTTTTCTCCACAGATAGACTGTTTCATATAATAATTTACCTATCAACATCTGTTCAGTTTTTAAACTACTTTAATACTGACTGACATTTCCTTTAATTTGTAACTTGTGCAATTTAATGATAACGTTTAATTTCCTTATACTTGTGTAATGGGAAGCAGCAAAAATAGTGAGAACTAAATTGCATACATTAGAAATATTTCCTATCAGAAGAAGGTAAAGAAGTGCATTCAGGCACTGTAATGTGTGAGAAATTTAGATGGTTTTCAACATTTTCCTTCCTACAATAACTGATGTTAGGAACTACTTTGTGCATGATTAATATCTTTATTATTGTATCATGGAAGATCTCTTCTACCCTAGACTGGAGGAGACCTAGGTTTTAGAAACTTTAAGAATTTTGATGTCCCGATGATTAGTGGGAAGTGAAATTTCTGAGTTCTCTTGTACAAGATCAAAATTGCAATGAGTGTGATGCATCGGCCAGAGCTGCACTGGCTCTACCAATACGGCTGGCGCCGAGAGTGGGTCACACCCCGGGAGCAGGATGACCCGAGGTGCGGCTAGAGCAATTGCTCTACTGCCTTTTTGGCTGTCAGTCTGCGCTCTGACTAGGCAAGGATGAGGGGAGGCCTTTTGCATAGGATATAAGAGGGTTTATTATTCTGGGGAATCTGGGGGCAAAAGACAAAAAGGCAAGGGTGCAGCAACTTAAATATAGGAGAGGTTCAAAGGGAGGGTACAAATCACCAACTAATTGGGGATATCATGGGGAGGAGTAAAAGGCGGGTTCACAAAAGCATCGTCCAATGAGGGAAGTAGCAGGGCAAGGATTGAGTCACCTGGACTAATGGGACCTTGAACTTTGGGGGATTTCCAAAGGGGATTTCCAAGCAGGGGGTTGGTACAAGGTAGGATTGACAGGGAACACACTGAAGCAAGGGCAGGTATCAAGATAAATTGACACTGGGGGTGGGAGGGTATAATTTGGACCAAACCATTAACCTGGGCAATAACCAAACATACCATTAACAAGAAACACACTGTAACATGAATGCCCATTTGTCACAGTTGAGATGGACAAGACATGACACTTCAAGGTTCACGTGGTAATAGCAATCTTTATTGTTCACAGCTCACTTTTATAGGGTTTTCAAAAATCATGCATTCAGTCGCAATTGGCTGGTAACTGGTTACCACCCCGTTCACTGGCCAATAGCTGCCTGCATTCATGCTTGCCAAAGATTAGCCAGCATCCATTCCCTGTAGTTAAGTCCTTCTGCTTTTCAGTGCTCTCTTCCTTAAAGATATTTACTTCCTTTTCTCATGGGTACAGGCTGATCAAGTCAAGGTCAGGGTTATTTGTGTCTGTGAGGCCTTCAGGCCAGCTGTCAGCTTTCACAGTTCCCCCTTTTTGTTTTTCTACTACAAAGGTGGTCTTTATCATCCCCTACAGGGCCCTTTGTAGACTGGGTAACAAACATGGTATGAGTGAAATAATTATGATAATACAAAAAATTATAAGCCCAGTTTGAATAAGGCTCTTCACCCAGCTTGATAAACCTAACTCTTCCAGCCAGTGATCTATCAATTTTTTACAACCACATCCATGAGCTAACGAAAGAAAATAAATAGCGGCATGATTTTGTAAGGTAGCATGCCACACGCTATCTACATCTATAGCCAAAGCACTCAAAATTAAGGAAGTTTCATTTATCTTTTCTGCTACAAAACAAGCCAATTTATTTAATTCAGAAGCTATCAGGGGTAACATTTTGCTTTCCTATTTCCATTTGGTCTCACATATCATGTTGTGGTGTATAATTGAAAGTACACATCCTTCTGCTGATTATGTCCCTGTCTAACTCTTGGGGTTCAAGTGAAACAACAGGTAAATTATCATTCCAAAAATCCCACAGTTCCATACAGCAGGTTGTGCTATTACAGTTGTTCTGGGAAGAGCGTCACATTTTGACATTTTGTAGTACTTGTATACCTTGTGTGCCATTCAAGGGTACTCCCACTAACCAGGTGCAAAAAACTTATTCTGGTTGTGCCATAGATACATAAAATTGCATCTGATTCAATGCATGGAGCAACAATACTCAAACCTTGTCACTGTTCCACCGCATCAGCTGAGGGGCTGTCAGGGAGGCGTTGCTGGTTGTGATCCAGAGCAGAGTGTAGAGCAGGGCGCACACACTGGGCAGGTACCCATCGAATGCTGGCATCTGTAGAAATGCAAGCATACCCATGGTAGGTTGCATCCTAGGACCACTGAAGGTCTTAAGGACCTTCCCATTTGTTGGTAATGAGGTCCCATACTAATACCTTAGGCTTGGGCAACTGGATGTCACTAGAAGACTGCAATGACAAAAGGTGATTTAAGATAATAACGTTTTTGGAGTTTGGCAATATCATGAGATGATTCAGTGCTTACAGAGCTTTGGCCACCCTACTTTGCAGGGTTTCACCATGTATTCCCCCTTTCTGTTTTTCAAGGATGCATTCAAAAGGCTATGGGCATGCTCAACAATGGCTTGACTGGTTAGGGGAATGAGGAATACCAGTAAGGTGCGACACATCCCAGAGTTGCAGAAACTGTTGAGTGTTCTGCAAGACATATACAGGACCATTATCATGGGGATACAGATTTTACAGTATGGGGAATGCCCAGGACAGCAAAGGCTAGTTGCCAGTGTGCAGTAACATCACAGCCTTTTTCTCCAGCATGAACTGAGGCCCATATAGCAGATGAAAAGGTGTCTACTGAAACATGTACATACTTTAGACCACCACATTTAGAAATGTGTGTAACATCTGTCTGCCAGACTTGTAAGGCTCACAGACCACCAGGGTAAACACTCATCTACAGTGGCACAGCGTGGCCTTGACAATCACTACAATTATTAACAATATTATGTGCCTTGGCATTTGCTAACAAAAACTGTTATTGTAGGGCTCGAACACCTTGGTGAAAAAAAGCGTGTGATGCTCTCATTTGTGCTAGCATATCAGGCTGTGGCACTGTCCAGGCAGGGCTGGCTAACCAATGAGCTTGGGCATTACCTTCTGCTGTGAAGCCTGGCAAATTTGTATGACTCTGAACATGCAACACATAATAGGGACAAGTTCTGGCTTGGATTGCATGCCACAAAGTTTTTAACAATTCAAATACTGCAGCATTATCAAATTTTTTTAATAATGCTCAGTCCTTGATTGTGTGATGTGTACAACATAAGAAGAATCAGTTACAGTATTTAAGGGAATATGAGGGAAAAATTGAAAAGCCATGGCTACAGCACGTAATTCAACTAACTGAGGTGATCCACTAATGTAACCCTCTAGTGTTTGCCATCCATTGTCATATTTCCAGGTCATGATGGCTTTTCCTGTTTTCCCAGACCCATCAGTAAAAACAGGGAGGCCTTTCAAGGGTGTGCAGCTGTTATGCAGCTTTAAAGACAACACAGTTGTCCCGTTCAGTTGCGACAGTTTGTGACTGGATAAGTGATAGGTAATTTGTCCTGTAAAGTTTTGTAAGACACTTTGTAGTGCTGTGCTATTTGCAAAGCACCATTCAAAGTATTTTTGTTGTGCTGGTATAATAATTTTTGAGGGATCTTTAGCGTTCAGCTGGAAACACCTTTCATGGTATTTAATAATTAATTGTGCAATTAACTTAAAAATAGTAGATTCCTTAGAGAAGTTAACTTAGGGTCACTTTAAGAATATTAAACAAGGATGATAACTGTGGGGTGGTTAACCCTAAATAGGGTCATACCCAGTTGATGATACCCAAAAGTTTTTGTGCATCATTCAATGTTTGAACCTCAATTGAAAATTGTATCATTTGTGGCTGTATTGTTTGAGCTAATATTTTAACTCCCAGGTATTTCCATGGGAGTTGCTGCACCTTTTCTGGTGCAATTTGCAACTAAAACTCTTGCAGTGCTTGCATCAATTTTGGCTGAATCTGTAAAAGGCCTTTTTTGTTGGGGTTGCTATTAAAATGTCATCCATATGATGATAATAGTATGCTCCCAGGAATTGTTCTCTCACTATTGAGAGTGCCCGTGCAACATACCATTGGCAAATTCATGGACTATTTTTCATACCCTGTGGCAGCACTTTCCAATGATATAGTTTGACTGGCACTGCATGATTGATAGAGGGCCCTGTAAATGCAAATTTTGGGCTATCATCAGGACATAAAGAAATAGTTAAAAAACAATCTTTCAAGTGGACAGTCAAAATGTCCCAGGTAGCAGGTATCATAGCTGGGGATGGCATCCCAGGCTGCAAAGCACCCATACTTTCTTTATTAATTAATTTTTCTTAAGTCATGAAGTAACCTCCATTTGCCTGATTTCTTTTTAATTACAAACACAGGAGTGTTCCATGGACTTGCTGATGGCTCAGTATGTCCTTGATTTAATTGTTCCAGAACTGAATCAGTCCAGCTGGAGAAAGATTGTCCTTCTCGGACATCCCCGTTAGCTTTCCATCACTGCTAGCAGTACGGGGGGCACTATCCCAATCTCCGTGGTTCGGGACAGCACCTAAGGCAAACGCTCTGTGCTATGACAGTAGCGTGACCTTGTGGTAGGACATGGCTTGTCTTATCGCTACAGTCAGCAGAAACAAGAAGAGAGCGCTCTCCAGCTGTGGTGAATCCAGGTTTATTGGGTCCCAGGGGAAACCGACAACCAAAGAGAGTGAGGGAGGGGTTGCAACAGCTTATAAGGAGGGAGGGACACAGGGGAGGAGTCAGTCCTTGGATGAATAGGGTTTCAGAGGGGAGTGGGATACAAAAGATTGACTTAGGGAAAACCCCAATGGGGATAACTTGAGGGTGGGGCCCCAGCCCTTGAACCAATCACTTGACACTCTAGCTGGAAGTTTCTAGAGTTCTAGAGAGAAGGGTGGGAGCGCCAAGTGATGGACAGGGCACCGGGGAGGTATTTGAGAAAGGGTACATTGATCTCCAAAGCAACTGAGGTGGAGTTGGGATAACTGGCAGCACAAAGGAGGGAGGGGAGAATCAGGGCAGAACCATTACATAGGGGGAACAGAACAGTCCAACTAATACAGACACAACACAACACTGAACTAACAATTTAAGGGGGTTTAGTTTTTCTTTTTCAAGGGGCCACTGATCAACTCACACAGGTTGTTCAGTGAGCCACTTCAAGGCTAATGTAGGATGCTTTACAT
Source organism: Molothrus aeneus (assembly GCF_037042795.1). Taxonomy (NCBI): domain Eukaryota; kingdom Metazoa; phylum Chordata; class Aves; order Passeriformes; family Icteridae; genus Molothrus; species Molothrus aeneus. The sequence continues at coordinate 6,027,273 of NC_089671.1, forward strand.
CCTTCAGCACAGTGGCCCTCATTAAAAATCCGTTCCTACCCGAACTCCCTATGCTGGCAACATGTCTTCCCCATAGGTTGAGTGGAGCAGCAGTAACATACGGATGGATCATGGCCATCTGTCCTTCTGTATTCTTAACTAACACAGATTTACTAGTTAAATAACTTTGTGTGGTACCTCTGAGGCCAGCAACAACAGATCCCACAGCTGTGATAGGCCATGACTGAGGCCATGTGTTAACAGATATGATAGTAACATCTGCTCTGGTATCTATCATCCCACTAACCTTAATGTGGGACTCATTTGCCTAAAGCATTGTAAGAGTACAAATCATGTTTGGTCTTCAATCAGATACAACCTGAATCCAGTATACTTGAGGTTCCCTCATCGATTTGAAGCCTCAGTTTCCTCACAGCTTTGAGTCTGTTTTAGGGACATAAGACTTAAAAAGTATAAGTTGAGCAATGCAACTTTTAGATGGGACGGTTACAGGTGGAGTGGGTGTTGATATCATGGCACATATCTGTCCAGTAAATTCTTAATCTCTAACTCCCAATATTAGGCTTCTGTGGGGGGCATATACCATCCCCACACTCCCTCTTTTTTGTTGCAACTATAACATGAATGTATTTCAACCTATTAAATTCAGGAAAGTGTTTAAAATAACATGTGCTTTTCTTTTTATAAACAGTAAAACAATACATATAATAAAACAACAAGCTCTACTGAGCAAAAATCAACAAGTTAATACTTACAACTGCCTAAATACTTTACCATCACCCAGAGTCTGCCATCACTGGGGAGCCTCATTTCTCAGCAATGACCTGGAGAACCTTTTCCAGATAAGGTTTCCAAGTTGACCTCAAAAAGAGGGTCCAGCTTTTATAAGACCAAATAAGCAAGTCAAAGTGACTTTATAACACTTGTAATGCAGAAATACCTGGGTATGAGAGGATAATCCCCAGTCAGCCAGGGCAAGGGCTTGGCCAGAGCCTGAACTCTTGACTGAGAGGGTTTCCCTAAAATACCTACAAGCAAACCTTTATTAATATAATCAAAGAATGCATATAAGTAGGATTAAATAATTAACTTACAACTAAACCTCTTTATAAAACCTTTATGTATTAATGCTGTATGGATCTACAATCACATAGCTAACCTTAAATTTCTCTAATGAACAGGCATTTAGTGAAAATAAGTTTTTAGCAAAAGCAGAAAATGACTTAACAATACCCAAATTTGCCAATTTTCCTTCACAGAAGGTATATAAATCCAGGCCTGGGACAATACAATTATATTAACTACCTAAGCGGTTTCAAAAGATAACAAGGCCTGAGTCAGAAGCTGCTGCAGGATGAGAGGGTTACGGTCTTTCATTCCAGGGGTAACCTTTTCTACATCAAGGAGGCAGCAAGGTGGGAACCATTCTTCCCATTTCTTCGGGTAGGAAAAGGGTACTTTGAAAAAACATATCAGTTAATTTCCACTTGAAAGGATAGCTTACAATTTAGAATTATTACAGGAGCATCTATCACAAAAAGCAATCAGCACAATGCAGGCAATGCAGGGGTTCACAAGGTGGGATGGTAAAAAAGACAATCTTAATAGTGAGGGTCCAGGATAGTGGCAACACAAACACAACAACAGTACTGACCCCCCAAATCATGCAGCAATCACCATCTGAATAGTAAAAAACTGGAGAATTCCACGGACCAGCTGCAGGAATGACATGCCCAGGGTCCACAGCCACCTGCCCAGTGGCACAAGCCACGGCAAATGCTGCAGTCCTCCTGAGGAAGGGACTACCCGTCCATCCAGGTTCTTTCTCCAGCACACTGTTAACTCATGAGGGTCACAGCAGAGGGGGGCTCTGGCTGCAGTGGGGGTGGCGCAGGTCAGGGGCTGCGCTGGGGTGGCTTACAGGGCTCCGCCAGCGCACAAGATGGCAGCTGTGCCTCCCCAGGCACATCCAGCCACATGAGGGGAGCAGAGGCGTGGTGCTTCCCCTGCCGGTGCCACCAGGCTCCCTGTGTCATCTCCTCACTGCCCACGTGCAGAGAGCTGCAGGTGTCCCACCGGACCTGCCGACAAGGTGGCCCACTGCTTGCTGCTGTCACCCAGCTGTGCCATGTGGTCGCCAGCAGAGTGTGGCCATGTGCTCACTGTGACCACTACAGCACCCCGCCCCCGACCCCCGGAGCTCTGCACACTCCCCTTCTGCCTCTGCTACACTATAGCAAAGGGCAAACAGAGAGGGAACATGCTATACATGCTAATCAGAAAGGGCTCTCCTGGCTCCAGCCACTTGCCACAGCGCTGCTTCGGCTGATGCTGCGTGGCGCAGGGCAGGAAGAGCTCTTCTGTGATACCATCAAGGTCCCCTCCAGTGTCAAACAGACTGGGGAACCAGGGGCCATCTTCTGGTTCTCCTCCCACAGCCCTGGCAGACTCATGGTCATTTGCAGAAGGGTTGGCACAGCTGCCATAGTGGCACAACCATCCTTCTTTGTCCAGTCTGTGGGTGCCGCATGCCCCATGAGTGCCTCACACACAGTCGTCCAGGCAGTCATAGTATTTTTATCAGTCTCATTGCCTCAAGAGGCTGACTCAAAAATCAATGCACCAGCCCATTCCCAGTTCTTAATACTCAATGTGGCTTCTATGGTGGTATCTACCCTTGGGTCTTGCACTGCAGCAATAAAGTTCACAGTGTCTGTTCATCATATTTTAACTCTTGTTTGCCTCACTTAAGGGTCCACACATTCACTACAGCTTTTTCCTTGGCTGAGGCTTAAGCCCCCATTGTCTCCAGCAGCGCACCTTCTTATTTACACATCCAGACTTTTGCAGGTCTCCATGCTGTCTGCAGCTCTGCAGGCTGCTTTTCCTTGCTGGACTCTGGCTCTTCACACAGCCAGCTATTACCGATCCCATCAAAGTCATCATATGTCTCAGCTGAGACCAACATGACACAACACTTCAATGTTCATGTGGCAATAGCAATCTTTATTGTTCACAGCCCATTTTTATATGGTTTTCAAAAATCATGTGTTCAATCCCAATTGGCTGGTAACTGGTTACCACCCAGTTCACCTGCCAATAGCTTCCTGTGTACATGCTTGCCAAAGATTGCCCAGCATCCATTCCCTGTAGTTAAGTCCTTCTGCTTTTCAGTGCTCTCTTCCTTAAAGATGTTTTATTTCCTTTCCTCACAGGTACAGACTGATCAAGTCAAGGTCAGGGTTACTTGTGTCTGTGAGGCCTTCAGGCCAGCTGTTAGCTGTCACCCATTTGGTCTGTCAACACACCCAAAAAAAAGTTGTCATAGCTTCATATGGGTCATTTGCATCAGTAAGTTTGATGATATGAGGCTTCTGGCTGTCTGTTTAATAATGTAGTGCAGAAGATATACTGCAGAATTGATTAAATAGCTACTTCAAACACTAGTACAAGGACTTTGGATTCCATTTATTATAAATTGTTTGCATGTTTGAAAAACAAATCATTCCTTAATGTGGAGGCAATGCTTGCCATAGCTCCCCTTTTCTCCCTTTGGTCCAGTTTTTATGTGTTGCTGGAATGTGGCAGCTCTGATAGCAGAGTCTCGGGAACCTGGAACTTTATAAATAAATCCAAGCACTGCATTACAGTAACTAAATTTTGCTGCTTTTCAACTTATGCTGCTAGTCCTGTCTCCTGCTGTGGGAGATAGGAAGGAGCTGGTGGAGGAGGTTTAATCTGCACCCTGCCTTCTCTTTCACAGGCAGGGAGGTTCACTAAGGTGAAGGGTTTGGTTTTTAGGTCTAATGCTGTGGTTTGGCTGCATGAACTCTATCAAAGGAGACAGTTTTTACCATGATTGCATTGCCAAGGCTGATACCAGGCCATCTATGTATTTAAGCTTATTTTGTTCAGTCAAGCTGTACCTCAGATTTCTCAAGTAAAACTTGCTGGAGATATGTTGGCCAGGGCACCTCAGACGATATTTTTGTAACTGGCGGTGGGAAGACTCTGGTCTCTTACAGTGACGAAGATTCCACTGAGCTGGGTTTGGTAAAAGGACATAGGAAGGCACAGAAGTGTGTAACTGTTTAATTTACTGTTACACTGACAACAAGCCAGCCCAGGCTGAAATTTTAACAATTTAAATGCAAAATTCCTAAGACCTTTTTCACAGGTTATGTCAACTACAGAGCTGTCCTGTTGCCATTGCTGTGATGGTGACATCGGGTTTGGGTCAGCTCATTACCTGGTTACTCTCATGACCCAGAGAACCCCATTCACAGGTTCTGTCCTTTTAGCTGAACTGTTTAATTGAGAGAAATCTGGATACAGATATAGAAGAATGGTTCAGCTTGGTTCACCAAATCAATCAGGTAATCTAAGTTCACCTTTCATTTCCTGGGCTGTTTATGGACACATCTGGATGTGGACACAAGTGACTTAGAGGGATGCAAAGACAAGAAATACTATTTGATCTACTTCAGAACCAAGTATTTTCCTTTACCAAGACTTTAAAGCCATCAGAACACCTGCATAGCTTTTTACTACAATCTGTAGGATGCAAAATATGTAAGGGTCCAAGGTATTTAGCAGATTCTACCCCCTCATGACCCAGCCCTCATCCCACTGCTTGGACCATCAGTTCCTCTGGGACTGAGATCCTTGGCTCTCTAAAAGTGTGTGTGAGGATTGCACTTCATCAGGATCATGAATCTTCTTTGGGTTTCCTCACTGGCAAGTTTAATTGAAAAATTAAAAATTGAAAAATAAAAATTAAAATCACTGACAGCAGAACCTAAGCCTCTGTTCATTCATCTGAATTAAATAAAATAATTTTCACCTGAAACCAAGCAGGCAAGGCACCTGCTTCCAGCCTCACACCCACATGCTCTCCTGTTTCCTCACTCACACCTCCCAGCATTGTGCACAGAGGCCAAATTAACAGCTATCACTCAATTTATTCTTGATTCAAACATAATTAACAATATGCTTAAGTAATGATTTTGCTTATGCCTGTTAACTGCAACCAAACTTGTCAAACTATTGCTCCATTAATTTAATTATTCCTCTTGATTTAGGGAAATTCAATTACTGTGATGCAGTTAATCATATAGTAAATGTTTTCAAGTTCTCTTCTGTTGCTTGGAAACTTCCTTAGTATTTTCTAGATTATCATAGTGTGTTGCCAAGGGAATACACAAGCAAAAAAGGATATCTTTATAAACTGCCAGTGTACCTGACTATTCTTTACAAGTTCTGTACAAGCATTAGATTAATTTCAATAGTAAATAACCCAAAATCATTAGAATAATGATGTAAATAATCTACCAAATGTCTTTTCTTGCACAACATCGTTTTACAAAGGAGAATAGAAGTGATAAAGTCATTGTTATGACTGATGTCCTTGTGTGTCACTGCCAGCCCAGTGCAAATTAGCATGATCTTCCCCAGAGTCTGGAGACAGCAGTGAGGGAAATATTCCTCCAGAAACAGAAGAGGAGCCACCTTCCACCTCTTTTCCCTGCTGGGAGCTGGGCTTCAACAGCTCAGGCTCCCTTGGGCATGTGCCCAAAAGCTGCATTTTGGAGCACAGGGTGATCTTATCTTTTTCTCTTCACTGTGTGAGAAACTAGTGTTTTCTTAAAACCCTTCAGCTTTGCCCCATCACACGATTACACACGTTCCTACTTGGCTCGTTTCAGCATATGTTTATTCAAGATTTTAACCATATGCACCTTAGCAAAATCATGGAATTGCAACTGCTCAGATCATTAGTAAATTCTTTCCCCAGACTGTCTGGAGGGAATTCTTTCACACACTGAGTATGTCCCATTAAGTCATTAATATCTTGAGGACACGCTGTGTTGTGGTTTCTGACACCGTGCGAGTGTTCAGGAACAGAGGCAGTTTCCTAAAGGTCTCTGAGCAGGCAGCCTCTCTACACTGGGTGACTAATGCCACTTGCTAGTAAAATCCTGTCTCTTTGACTCTCCAGTTTTTAGCTTTATTCCTCTATTCAGCTGCCTGGAACAAGGCAAGACAGAGGTGCTGTTATGTTGTCTCTCAGAACTTGAAAAGATACCCCAGCAGCACTGTCTCTATTGATGGAGGGAGAGCTGCCTTGTGCATATTGCTCGCACTTCAAAACGCACCCTGAATAAGGGAACGAGTTGGGAAGGACCATGGGGTAATCCGAGCATAAATGTTCTGCCTTGAAGAGCAGCATGTATGAGCTGCCAGCTTTTGAAAGGTTCATGGTCATTTGGAGGGAATCTTAAGCCATCTACACAGCTCAGGAAGGCCTGTTTTATTCAGGAGAGCTGAGGACTGGGGTCTGCATTTTCTGAGTGATTAGGCCTCTTAAAATCTCTCTTGATGCATGAAATAAATGATATGTGCCTATGCTGTCATCATTTGAGTGAAAAAGGCCTGGATTGAAACTCCCCTAGCTCCTACTGATGCTTGCAGAGCTCCAAATCCAAGGGTTCTGTCTACACTGCAGTTTGTATCAGTTTACGTAACAATAAATCAGCCTTGTTCTGTAGATAAAGCCCCTCTTAAACAATGTCTTGTGTTTAGTTTCCCTATCAATTTAAAGTAAATCCATGTAAATTCTTACACAGTTTCCAGATAAAGACTTGAGGCAATTAAAGTAAATTAATCTAGAAGTAACCAGGTCTCTCATATACAGACACACACACACATACACACACACATTTGGATGTTATATACAAGGAATACAAAAATGGTGAGACCACACAAGGAACAAAATTGAAAGGGAAAAGTGTTCCAAGATCTCTAAATTTGGTAGGGTGAAGAAAGAGTGTTGGGCAAAGGGAAATCAAACTGTAAGGTTGTTTTCCAAGTGTTCTGATGAAATGATGCCTGACTGAGCTGTTTCCCATGAATCCCCTACCTGGTACACCCTCCCTGCTCATTACAGATTGCTCTGGAGAGGAAGCTGCCTTATCTGTGCAGTGCTGCTCACACATCTGGTGGTGGAAAATTACCCATCTAAAACTATGAACAAAAGCTATGTTGCATCCTTTCTTATAAATGTCGTTCTTCCTGAAACTAAATACAAAGCTCTGGCATTTGAGCATAAGGGCTCAAGGTCTGTCATCCTCCTCAATACATCTAGAATGGCCCAGTCAGGCCCTTTGGGCATTTTGTGATGTCCTGCACAGAGCATGTGATGAACCCTGGCTGGTTATAAAACTGTCCCCAAACAGGGGACAGGCACAGAAGGGGGCACTGTTGGGAGCTCTGTGGGGGGCTCTTGTTCCTGGGATGGTATGGTGGCATTTCAGCCTCACTGCAGAGTCCTTCCATCAAAAACTAAGATATTAAGCTTTGCTTAGAGCTGAAAATTTCACAAGAAATTGGGGTAGTGTGGTGCTTTTTTCCTCAGTAGAAAGAGCCTAATTCCACCTGATCTTTGATCAGCTCCAAAGCCTGGTGGATTTTGGGTTTTTTTAGGAAAATCTGCATGTTAATTAACTCATTGTAAATATACATATCTGCAAAATTGTATTTCCCAATAATCCCCAATCTCCTGTACTGCTAGAAAATGTTTCATTAAAAAAATCCAAGGAATTTTGAATCATAAGGACAAAAAATATTTAGACATCATGAAATACTTTATTTCAACTCAAAATTCATGCATGTGGACTAAATTGCCATGGGATCGCCATAGTTTTTTAGGCAAATGCATTTGCCGAAATTCATAGTTCCTGTGTGCCTGTGCTAATAAGGGGTGAGTGGCCACTTGACTTGTACTAGTAAATATACCCTCAATTTTTCAGCCATGTTATTAGGGCAAGTTGAAAATTTACCCTAAATCTGATTAATACCTCATAAGCCTGATTTATATGTGCTCTGCTATAAGTGGTCATCAACTGAGTATTTAAAGAAGGCAACCAAATGATCTATACATAAAGAATGACCACTGATCTTCACAAGGGGCCTTCCCTGTGCATTCTGAATGCTTTATCTGATACAAATCCTCAGCTGTAAACTCCGGGTTTGATACTCCTCTTGATAGTAAAAGGTTTTAAAATCATAAAATTTGGGGAATTAGAAAGAAGCTAGACTTAGTGGGGCCCTGGAAAAATATTAAAAATAGACTCTGAAAATGTTAGGCTCTGTGTTTGCCAGGTCATGTGAAATTGCACCTGCGTAAGTAGTATATGATAAATGATATGATTGTTAGATGTGATGATTGTTTAGTAATTAAATATAATTATTGTTTAATTGTAAGAAGAATCATGAGAAACTATGTTAGAAGTTTGAGGAGGACCACGGGGAGCCTATGCTTGAATGAAATCTATGTATACAATAGAACAGTATAAGTTTAATAATTAGCATGAAAGTTATATAACGATAGAATATAAAAACATGTTCATCCCGAACCCATGTCGGAGTCAGATTTGGGTTTGTATCCCTGACACCCAGAGCTCTTCAATAAAAGCACCTGCATATAATCATTCTCATGATTATGTGTTTCTGAATGCTAACACTCTCACAAAAGTGCAAATCAGAAGTAGTAGCTCTGCTGGAGCCAGTAAATTTATACTGCAGTAAAGCCACCACAAGAAGAGAATCAGTCAATTCCCCATTGGTATCAATAAAAAAAGCACCAGCCTAGCACCAGGCTCCATATAAACAAATGGCAAGAGGCTTCCTTAAGTCCATTCCACTTGACAGAAGTTATTTAATATATACACTTTAATGAAGTCTGTTTAGGCTGTGTTACATTTAACCGGATGTTTATATGGTAATGCTTAGAAAGTGGTTTAGTGTATGAAATGTAACATACTTTGATGCAGTCATCTATATGTATATGTGAGGAGGTTGGATGTATAACATATGGAGAAAATTTACAATTCAGGGTTCCCAAACGGCATCTTTACATGATTGTTAGAATACTTAGAGGAGCTGAATAGCTGTAGTGGTCAAAAAGAGAAAGAGACTCATAAAGCTAATGATAAATAAATATTTGTACGCACAAGCCACAAAATGGTCACTAATTTAATGTTAGAAGAGAGGAACAGCTGCTAGCTGTTTTTCTCATAATAATTTAAAAAATGATATGAACTTAAATATGGCACAGACTGGAATCCTGTATTTTGCAGATATTGTTAAATATTGCCTGAAGTTATACATCCTACTATATTCTTTGGCTGTAAGCAAAAGTTTTTGTCTTTAGAAATCTGTAGATTCTGTGAAGTGACAGGTTTTGCTGTAAATAGGATTTTGCTTTAGAACAATGAAGAGGTAATTCCCTAATTATCAATGCACCATATTGCAGGCATTGCAGAGACTTCAGACATTGGGGCTCTTGGCAAAAATAACATCCTTTGACAGCAGTTTGGAAGCAGCTCCCTTGCATGTCAGAGACAGTGTGAACCCACAGCTGCACAGGTTTCAGCAAAGACAATTTTAAAACAACTTTCTAGATTTAGCTTTCCAGCTAAACAGATTTAACCAATTACCTGCCAGTGGGATCATGTTGTTTGTGGCTCCAGGGCTATCTCTGCCATCAGCAACTCCAGGTTTTCTGGCTGGAAACATCAGGCAGCAGGGACAGGATCACTGTTGATCTCATTTTGTTTCCCTGGAATGTGTTTAAGTGGAAGCAGAGCTGGTTTGGTACCAACGCCTCATGGAAACACAAAGGTTTCAGCACCAAGGTTGAGATGGAGACGTCCTGCACATCTTGGTGACAGGAAGCCAAGCACAGGGAAAAGGGGACAGAGGCCTTTGGGCCCCTGAGACCACATCTGAGGGATGTGTAAGTGTTGATGAAAAAAAGTGTCCTCCTTTATCCTCCCAAAACACTGCACCACAAGAGTTAAAATAGAAAAAAATTTCAACTCTGCAATATGGTAATGTGGGAACCTGCAGCTGAAAATGGAAACTTAAACAACCCCTGAGATGTGTGCAAGAAAGGAGAGGCTCCACCTGTAAATTTATCCTGGAAAAGGGAATGCAGTAAATTTCACAGAGCTGAGCATGATAGGTCTGCAGAATTACTCATGTAATAACATTTTGTACAAAGAAGTCAATGCTTTGATTTTTGTCTCAATTCATGTTGAATCATGCTGCATCTTACAGTAATAACACTAGTTTCCAGATACCATTAACATTTTTTGAAGGAAATGTTTAATATTCAGAGCTTCTTTTTTGTCTGATTTATCACTATCATGAGTTTAGGAGGGCTTCAGGAGTAATTTTTGTTTGTGCTGGAATTCATACAATCAGGAAAAATCTTTTATCTTGACAAGCCAGCTCCTCCCTGCTCACTTCTTTGAAACCAAACTGTCTAATCTTTCCCTAAAAAATGTTTACTGCTCTTTTATTGTCACTTGCTTTCATAAAGGCTGTCAGCGCACATGATACCCTCTCTACTTCAGAACCTGCTTATAGCTGTTTATTCATTAAGGTGATAAAATACATTTGATTTACACTGAAACAAGCTTGAGGGCCCTGTTTATAGAATATCTCTTACAGTCATGTTAATTCCATAGTGTGGAAATTAAGTTGGGAATTCCAAACAAAATAATAACAATTTTGTTATTGTTGAATCTTGAGACTATGATCAGGTTCCAGAAAATGGAAATATGCCGTGTCAAAAGTAAGAAACTACCTGCATCGTAAATACTATAATTAAAAATTTATTAATATTACTAGAATTAATTAATATCAATAATTAATATCAATCAGAATTAATTCTTCCCTGATGCATACTCTTAACCTATAAGTCAAGTACATGTAGTTTAAAACTTTCAGTGAGCCCGCTGCAAAGCTTGAATTGAAATTCATAAGATGTAACTTTTCTTCTCAGTGTCTAACTTGTTTTTGTAGTTGTATGGTGTGTTTATACCATCACCAGCCCACAGCCATCCCCCTCACAAAACTGAGCCCAGGATTATTTTGCTTAACTTTGGAGAACAGAGAAAATGGATCAGAGAGGAGCTCAGACCTCCCCATTGTTTTGTTGGCCCCTTTCCCTGGCTGGGGCTGTGTCAGGACTCTGCTGCTCCTTTGGAAGGGGCTGTACCAGCTCCCTGTTGTAGCCCTACAGTGAGATATCATCTCACCTCTGCCACCACCAAAGAACTGCTGCTCCTCGTAGTGTGAGTCTGGAGAGTTGAGCTTCCAGCCTGATCCCTGCAACAGATCTGCAAGTGTGGAACGGGAAAATAAACCCCAAACCACCAAGCTGCAGCTCTTCCTAAAGCTTAATAATAATCCTTTGTAGTGTTTGTGATTTGAACTATAACAACTGCATCAGTAGCAGAGACCCTGAAGATAGGCTGGTCACAGATCAGAAGGATATCAGGAAACATGAAGAAGCTCCTTAAATAATTTCTAATCCTTTTTCAGCCCTAATCTTCTTTTTTATAGTATGATCTGGCATGACACATTTTCTGCACACATGCTTTCTAGATGATGTAGATTAAGTTTTAGGTCTCTGACTTGCTGGAAGCAGCATGTTGGTAGGTTAGCTCTTACTGCAGCCTCGTGCTGGAATGCCCAGGATTATTCTCTGTGGGCTGATATATTCAGCTAAAATATTCATTAAAAGTATGTGAAGTCATTCAGGATTTTAATCCATGCTCTGTTCTGTGTTTCACGAGGGTTTGTTCATCTCTTTGCCACAGCTGGGGCTGTTTTATTTTTGTATTTATTCTGGAATTAGACTTACAAATAGCAGTGCTGGGATAGTGGGCAGGAGGGTACCAAGTGAATATCTTATTTCTAGGAATAAGAATAAACTATTCTGCAGATATTTTGAGTATGTATTGGATAATCAAGAGGTGGGGCTTTTTTTTTTCCTTACTAGACATTGATAAAATGTCTTCTAATTTATTTTGTGAATACATAAAATAAGTGGAGAGGCCTTTTCTATGATCTTAACAAACAGAGATGTAAGAAAGGTAGCCACCAAGCATTCTTCTTCACCCTTACCCTGGAGCAGAATCTGAAGTCTGCCAGTTTGGAACATTTGAAACATATGTTGGAGAATTCTGTCCCTATCAAATTTTGTAGCAAAATATTTTCAGGATCCTAAAGAAGGACCATAATTGTCTTTTTTCCCATGCTTTCTAGAGAAGCTTCTAAACTTCTCTATAGTTAACCAGGAATCTTCCATGGAGATAGAGGTTTTTTAATAAAGAGTTACTCAAATTTAACAACTATCTGGACAACTATCACCTGATCTTGCTTCTGACACTTCCAATAGGAGAGTTCCAGGCTGCAACCACAGTAAAGAACAGAATGTTCATGCCTTCAAATTCAGGAATGAAGGTAGGTCAGTGCTGATGATGTGTTTTAAATTGTTCCTACCTCAGATGCCCTTGCAGCACTACCAGATCCATATTTAAGTAAGAATTTATAATCTGTCCCACTACCTTGGTGGGGAGGAAAATGTGTTCAGGTAGCTGGGAACTAGGTAGCACTGTGCTGTGGAAGTGAAAAGCTGGACGTTCACTGAGCATTTCCTTTTGGGTAGAACATAGAGATCCCTGTGCTGCACACTTTTGTCAGGATTTAGGTGAGTTTCAGACATGTAGAAAATATTTAATTCTTCTCCAAACACCAAGAACAGAGATGCACAACAGACAATGAGTTTACCCAGAAAAGCAGGAGACACTTGAGACCTCCCCATGTGTGTTTAACTTCCTGAGTAACACAGGGACAGGTATTACATGAAAAACAGATTTAAAATTATGACTATCCTCTATGTATAGGACAGTAAAAAAAAAGAGATCAAACTAACCAATTCACTGAAAGATGGAGGAAAAATCCCTTTGCACAATTACAGATAAAAACATTAGGATTCACATTTTTCTAATGTGAAAGCCTAAGGGAGGTATTTAGGAGCTTCTGAGGATTATTAGAAACCTAGAATGTTATGACTTACAGAATTCTGTTTAATTAGCACTTCAGAGAAGGAATTTATGTCAGCTAAGGTGCCTAGATAGGGAAAAAGTTAGCCTAGATCAGGATTTCTCTGACTTGGAGCACGTGTGGAGCACTCTTCGTCTCCATGTGCTTTCAGCACAGGGCTTCAGCCTCTGGCAGCTGCTGGAAACAGTTGTGGGTCAGGGGGAATTAAATCACTGGTATCTGCCACCTTGTGCCTCAATTCAGGGTGGTGGCCCAGACTTTGAGGAACACTCACCTTGAGTGTAGATATTTTATCTAAGAGGTTGTTGGTTTGACTTTGCTTTGCTTTTGTAAGAAAGAACATACAATGAAAGGCAGGGATTTCGGAGTATCAACCTTTTTTTTAAATATATAAATGAAAAAGACAACAAGCAACAGTATTTAAACCAATCTGAAATCCCTTAAAGGCGATTTGGCCATAATATTTCTATTCAGGTTTTACTCAGTACTTATTACTAAGTTGTCAGTTATCAGCTTGTGGGTATCACATAATATTCAGTAATCCCTCGGTGCTTCTGTTATGCTCTAAGCTCTATAAATTTATGTTTCAAGCTGGGGTTTTTATGCTGTGAGAGCATAAGCTGGTACAGAAAACAGGGAAAAAAGAAAAAAACAGAAAAAAACCAGAGAAAAAAACCACCCAAAACCAAAACTAAAACCAAAACAAAACCAACAAAAACAACAAAGCCAAACCAAACAAACAAAACCAAAAACCAAGAAATCAAAAAACCCCAAACTTTTTTAAAACAGCTGGAATTATACCCTGAATACATATCTCTGACTTGACATGCCAATAGCCACATATGTACTTGGGTAATTATACAGATGCTTTGAGTCCCCGAGTGGATCCATATATATACAAACCCACAGTTTTAATACACAAGCTGCACTCAGTCTTAAAGTGGAACTTTGAAATGAAAAAGTCTTTTTGATATTCTTAGGATGTTTGCCCCTACATGAATTTTGTTATAGTCTGAGGTCTACAAGAATTTTCTGTTGTTTCTGGTTTATTTGTTTGGTTTTTAATAGCTGTGCCATCATCACATGAACCTTCTGCCCAGGCACTCAGCTGTGTAAGGCAGACTGATTGAAGACACCCTGACACTCCTGAACATGTGCAGAGGTTTCATATACTCAGAGAAAAGTAAATTCCAACAGTGATGAAAAATATTTCTGCAATTAGAGGCAGCTTTTTTAATGTTCCAATGTGGCCCAGCCCTAGGGTTCCCACCACCTTTCCTCTGTGAGCCAGAATGTTATCTCAAAGTATTGGGCACTTTGGCCTAGTGTTCTCATTGCAAGTGAATGTCAGCAACAGAGGGATAATGGATTAGATCTCCAGCAAAAAGTTCCCTTTATAAATTCAGTCCTTTGCCAAATCTGTTGATGCCCTACTTTCAAGATTGTCATAGCAAGCAATTCTGGGTACTCTCTGTTTCTTAAAAACAGGGTGCTAAAATCAATATAGCAATATCTTGTTGGAGAAAATTAAATTAATCAATAGGTTTGTCATTTTAAAGATGATCAAAGGATTTGTTTATTAGGCATCATCTAGGCTTTAGTAATAGTTGGTATGAAAATAATAAGACATAAGCCATATTAGACATACAAATCTTTAAATTACATCAGGGAGTGGACATTTTTCTCTAAGTGAAGGGTTGGGAGCAGTTCCTATCTCTGCTTTAGCCTATATTAGTCACCAATTACATACCAAAACCTGGTAATGCTCACAGATTCCAGTGGCTCAGGGGCAGCAGAATCTGAGAATTTAAAACCATTAAAAATACCAAGTGTGCTGAAATTTTTACTGGACTCTTGTAAGCAATATTTATTCTGATCTGCGAGAGTTAATTTCTGAAAGCTCCAGTTCGGCCTAAGCACTGTCTAATTAGTATGAACATAAGCACATTTAAAGTATTTTCCTCTTCTGCAGGCAAGAACAGCAAACCTGATTGTGAGAAGAAACTCTAAAACTCATCTTCATTAGGGATAAAGAGAGGAAGGCTGTCTTTACAGTGTCAGTAAGATGTTCAGCACCTCACAATTCCTCAGCTTTAATTTATCCCAAATAGAACTGTGAGCACAGAAATACTTGTGCAAACACCGAGAGCTGGGGAAGATCCTCCTACACAGGCATTTGAGAGCATCCAGCCCCAGCTGGCCACAAAGAAGGAAAAAAGGTAGAAAAAAAAAAAAACAGGAGGAAAAGCAATTGCTGATAAATAGATTGTAGATCCATAGCTGAAAATGGACTATTTAGTCTTCCTGGGAAGATAATAAAGATTAACTTGTCAACAGGTTTCAACAGATGAAACATTCCTGAAACTTTTAGAATGTAGGTGATAAAGTACTTCTTAAAAATTAGCTTTTCTATGTGGAAAGCTGAGATTCTCTCTGGTCTAAATGATATCTGTATTGGAAAAGCATTTTCATATGCTGATTCCTAGCTAACTTTATCCCATAACTCCTTCCTCTTTTTCTTAGGGATTCTTTTGCAGAGCCAGATAAATCTGTACTTTGTAAGCAAAGCAACCAAGAAAACAAAGGGGAATTGGTGGCAAATTGTCACAGTAGTAAAATTGGTTTTCTAATAGCCTTTTTCAGAATAGTTTCTCACAATTTCTTTAGGATTTGGGCTAATGGAAAAATGTCTTTCACTCTACGTGGAATAAGGCATATGTGGGAATGATCTAAGAGGGCAAGCTTCTTCTTGGTATCCAGAGCCTTGGTTTTGGTAACTTGTAAAAATACTGATTTATGTAACTGCTGCGTACATGGAGATTTACAGGAGATCGGTATGTGGAACAAAGGACTGGCTCTTCCCCTGTAGCCATGGAATCCATAAACATGGCAGGGAATGGGAAAAAAAACCAACCAACTAAACAAAAAACCCCAAACCAACCAGAAATTAAAACAAAAGATGAAAGAGTTAACACAAAATTTCTTGACCAAGTTAAGCAGAGGAGTGCTCCTAAGTGAATCTGGAGCTCAAATTTATGTTGTAACCCAAATTTCCTACTCTTCTATCCACCTTGCATTATGCATTGTCAGGAGAAAAAGTGAAGAGTTTTGGCAGAGAGGGAA
The DNA here is from genome assembly GCF_037042795.1 of Molothrus aeneus. Classification (NCBI taxonomy): domain Eukaryota; kingdom Metazoa; phylum Chordata; class Aves; order Passeriformes; family Icteridae; genus Molothrus; species Molothrus aeneus. The sequence continues at coordinate 6,043,314 of NC_089671.1, forward strand.
GTGACAAGAAAAGCAAAAGATAGGTTCAGGACAGGGATTGGTTGTTTGTTTTTCTTGTATTTCTACCTCTTCTGCAGTTCTGCTGTTTTCTCAACATAAAAAGTACACAGATCCTTTTGAGGCAGACAAAATGAGAAGAGTAAAACAATTCTCTGTTAAACTGGAAGAGTCATAATTTGAACTAGAAAGGCTAATTTATTCACCTTCTTTAAAGAAATAGAAAAAGCAGGCCAGGACAAAACAGCTCTCTTCTGCTCAAAAAGAAAAAAAAAACACCTCCCAGTAAAATATGCTACTAGGCAGAATAGCCCACAATTTTTGCATGCCACAAAGGATTTGCCTTGACACATAATGAGTTTTATTGAGGTCAAATTTCAAGTTATCTAAATACCAGTTTACCTCCAGAGATACAGGGCTCAGGAAATTATATTGCAATAATTATGAATTTTTTTTCTTGGCATTGATTTGAGAAGCAGTGAATATTATAAGTAACACTATTCTCAAAAACTTTCAAAAAAAGCTTATAAAACTTTTTTTCCCTTTCATGGCTAAAAAGCTGAGTTTATAAACTCTACATTTCCACTCATTTATCATTTAATTAAAGCATCACCATGCTTCTTTGGCTAAACCACAGCTCAGTCATTGCAGTTTTCTTTAGGATCAGTTCATGGATCATGGCTGGAGTAGGCAGAGGATCACAAAAGACAACAGCAGTCCCTTCCTTATTTTGGAGAGTTTATGAAAACGTAATAGGCCTAGAAATTCGAACATCCTGGCAGCAAAGGACTAGAGAAATAAATAACTACAACATGTGGTGTTTTCTAGCTCTTGGAAAATTGAATCATTAACCTTAATAATGGTGTATTTTCACTGTGGTGTTAAACAGATGAGCTTTGAGGGTACATCCTTTACCTTGGGCAGGAAGCTCTGTGATTCTCAGGCACTCGGATCTGCGGTTCTGCATGCAAAACAACAACAAAGAACAAAGGTTTTTTATTAATCTCGGCCTGTGTGAGAGGACATTTTTCTCCTCCTTTCTATTAATAAAGTTAGTAAAAAATAAAATATTTCACTTCTGTAGATGTATATATAGAGATACATATACATACATGTATAAAGATATATAGATCCAGGTAAATAAAGCCGTGAGTACATTAATAACCTACACAACATTACACTGTTAATTACGTAACCTGAAAGATACTTCTCAAATTGTAACCTGAAAGATACTTCTCAAATTAATTTAGCACAGCTAAATTTTTGCTAATACTATGCACAAACAGTAAAGTGGAAGATGCACCAACAGTTTAAATGAGAATTTCAATCAACTGGCTATATCTCATCCTCTCAGCAGGGAAGGATGTGTTAGGAATGAAAGTACTGAAGAAAGTGTAGAAGCAAAATCAAGATCTTAGAAAGCTGGAACATATTTATTAAGACACTGTTGATCAAATGAGATTTGAGCATCAAATGTCTAAGTCTGTCTTGTTAAATGGTAAACATAAGGAAATTAAAACACACTAATTTCAATTTACATCCTATGAATTTCTGTCTGATCTGGATTCCTTTGGAAAACCTCTAGCTTTTCAAGCCAAGACCTCTCTGAAAGAAGAGCTCTGAAATCAGGCAGCTCCAAAGGTCAGTGTATCAGTGTAACTCAGTAAAATGGAACTCAGGCCTCTGTTTTTTAACATACTCAATTTTACCTTTTGAACCCACATAAAAATGGAAAGAGCAATTTTTCATTTATCTGTATTTCCCATAAATCTGTTGGCTTCTCTGCCATTTACAACCTTTTAAATATTTATGTAATCCTTCAGATTTTGAAAAGGCAGCTCTTTTGACATCCATTTAGCAGAGACAAAAATTATCCTTAATACAACTTAATGCAGATTCTTCAAACAAAACCAAACTAAAATCTCTTTATAGGCTGCAAGACTATATTAGGGTAAGGAGTTCTCCAAAACCCTTAATATTCCTTTAATTACTTTTTGACTTAGCCTATTTATAAACTAAGGTTAATAAACTAAGAGGAGCATGCAAATGTATTTTTCCCTCCTTCATGTAATGCTTGTGACTGTCACAGCACAGGATGAGGGTTGCTATCAGTGGTAAAAAAGTGGCAGTGGACACACAGGATTTTTAACAGCTGAGTTCTGCAGTCTGGCTTAGAATGCCCCAAAATATCTTTTTTACTCACAATGGAATGCTTTATATTAAGGAGAGAATGATGTCACTGCAAAGCTGGTGTCAACATGCCCAGCAATTATTAGTGCAAGACACCATAAATTTGGCTGCATTTGCTTTAGGCTCCAAGCAGAAATCATTGTATTAATGGGGTAGTGGAAACAGAATTGATGCCTCAGGTTTTAGCTTTTATATTTTTCAGACTCTGTGCTGATTTAGTGTGTGGGATCTAGGCTTCATATAAAGGGATAGTAAGCTCTCTTCACAGAGTAGGGAGACAAAACAATTCCTTCTCTAGCTGGGGACCCAAGGACAACCAATCCAGATCTCAGGCCCAAGAGCATGAACAATGGTGGACTGAAGAGAGAAAAACAAGAAGGATGGGACTTCATGGGCTGGAGCTGTAATATGATGGAGCATAACAATTAGCGCCGATATGCTAATGGACCAGAACTTTAAAAAGTGTGAAATGTCATGACAGTTGGTCCATTTTTGTGACCATTTTGGGTTCACCTGGGGCATAGCCCTGGCTAGACTCTTGTGCTGCCCAAGGTGGATCTATTTAGGCCTCCTAATAAAACCCTACTTTATTCTTTAGCTTCATCTAGTCTCTGTTCTAGGTCAGCCTTCACAAGGCATCACAATGAAGCACTTTATTATCCCTAAAAGGCAGCATGTGGCTCGTGCACTCTGTGGGGTGTTACTAGTGTCCTTGGAGCAATTTCATTCTTGCACACCCTATGGCATATAATTATATCAAGACTAACCATGACCCTGCGATACTCTATTAAAATTATATTGTGTTACAGAATGGAGTATACATTATTGAAGCATATTATTTTGATTACTGAAATATGACATACTGTTTTCATTAGCCAGTAAGCCTGAATATTTAATTTATGATGTTAAATCTACATTTTTTACAGACTAGTCACTTAAGGGAAGTAAACCGGCAAAAATGCAGAGGAGTGAATGGGAAAAGTTTCTGCTGAAAATGGGGCTTTAAAAGCAGAAAAAAGTGTATCATGCCATATACTGGTAGATGACACATTACGTTAGGCTGGTAAATGGGTTAATTAGGCTCATTAACATCATTTCCTTTTATAAAGTTTTCAACTGAGAAGATGAAAAGATTATGTTAATCTTTACACTTCTCTCTTACATTTTACATTTTTCACACGGGCCTTTTTTAATCAAATATTGATGATGGTGCCTGTTGTTCTTCAAAGCCCAGCAATTAGATTGCAGCTCTCTCCCAGTAAGTGGTGTTTTCTTATCTTTATTTCCCTCTCTCCACATTTTTTTTCATAAACACAACATAAGGTCCATTGAATTCTTGCCAGAAAAGCCACTCTGGATGTTTTATCAGGTGACCAAGAAACCTGCAGAGCCTGAATCCCCCAAACTCTTCCTGAGCTATGGAAAAGATCCCACAGTTCTGTCCCACAGCTGAATCCACCACTCCTGAATTAAAGCCGCAGACTACAGCAGTGCCATATAAACCAGATGAATTTTCCTTTTCTTCCTGGCTGTGGCCGTCCCTGTGGGATACAGGTAAAGGCTGTGTGGAATGGGTGGACGCTGCTCTCTGCTGGCAGCAAGGAAAGCATGCAGGAAACGGAATTTCCCCTAAAATTACTTTCAAAAATAAAGCATTTCCACAATTTCTTTACATAATGTTGCATACAGTGATTAAGCATAAAGGCAGGGGAAAGGTATTAGGATAAAATAACTCTTCAAATTTATAAATATTAGTTGAAAGAACCTAGATAAAACTGCATCTTCTGTAGAAAATAACTGCTTAAATACAATTTTGGAAGTTCTTTTGTACATGTATCTCCATACACACAGAAAATTCCTCAGGACCAGAATAAAGATCTCAAAAGTTTGGAAAATTGGTAGAACAGCTGTCTCCTATTTGAATATGGGAATATTCTCTTTAAGAGAAGACTTCAAAACACTTCTTCTTTAAAGAACTGTTTAACAACAACTCTATAAAACCATTTTATATTCCAGCTTGGGCCCCCTCTAGTAGCAGCTCAAGGAATCAACACCATAAAACTACGGAAACTAACCAGATACCATAAGCACAATAATAAGAGAACAAATGCTCTCATGTAGTAGCCACTGCTATTGCACGAAATAAAGGAACATATTTCTGCTGCAGAGAGCAAAGCAGGTTGCTCTGGCAGGTTACCTCTGAAATTCTGGTTTGGTGCAGTGCTTCCACACTGCCCTAAAGTAAGATTTCAGATCACAGACCTGAAGTCTATGTCAACTTTGCTTTCAAGCTCTGAAGCAAAAGCAGCCTCTGCTTTGCACAAGGGAGGTAAGGGTACTTTCTATAGTCCAGTCAATTTAAATCAGGGAGGAAAAAACTTTATATCACAGGACATGGTCAAGATACTGTGAACAACCACCAAAATAACCCCATTAAATGAAAGCAATTTGCTTGAGGGGCTCAGAAGAATGATTCAGTTTATTACTGCACATAGAAACTCAAGTTCAGATAACATTAGTTAGAGAGTGAAATTTTCCATGGGACAATTCTTCCTAACTGTCAGGAGGAAAATGAATCACCCTGGCAAAGATGTTGACATATCCCAGTGAAACAAAAAAAAACAATTGCATACTTATTTTTGCATTTTTTCACCTTAAGATGCATAGATGGGGGATTCTATGATATATTTAATATTAGTGTTAATGATTTAATGTTTCATGGAGCACCTGTCCCTCCATGGAGCTGCTCAGGGAGAGGAGCTGAGCAAAAGTCCAGTGCCACGTCACAGGTTCCTTGGGATCCCTATGGCACTGCTGCCATTGCTGAGGAGCAGAAACCAAAGGTAATGGTAGGGTGGTTCAGGTGCTGCTCACAGAGGAGGAAAGTCCCCAATTTCCACCCCTCCCAGAGTCTGCACAGCTGCTTTCCTCTTCTGCTGGAACATGGCACTCCAGGAGGAAAAGATGGAAAAGCCAGGCCACAGATGATCAAAAACTGGTTATTGCAGCACATTAAACCAGGGCACTATATTTCCTCCAAAAGACAACTCAAACCTTGGTGATTTGTTTCCCTCCAAAGCAATAAGCCTTCTTTGGACTGTATGTATTTTTATCGTAAAGAAAGAAACACCCAATATTGCAGATAAGATCCAAGGACACCAGAGAAGGCAGCCATACACAATTGATTTTCCTGCTCCCTTACATTCAGTGCTGCTCCAATGGCAGGTTCTGATACAAGTTTAAAAATGTTCTTGGAACTAATCTTCAGCTCACTTTTAACTTAAATAAATCCAAAAGGTAATAGTTCACTATCTGTAAAGGCCCCAGGAAGCAGAGGGTCTGTGCCACCCATTGAAGGTGACAATGAACTGCAGATGTAGCATGGAATTGAAAGGCAAAGCATCCATCCCCTTTCCTCTTGCATTCCCGGCTCACATTTCTAGCATGGCTTCACCCTGAAACAGGCTTCCTTTTCTCCTGCTCAGGGTTTTGAAGGCTCTTATAACAGAGGCTGTAATATAAAGATGTAGGCCACAAAGGAAGTTCTGAAAAGTATTTTGTTCAGTACTATCTGTGGAAGAAAAGACGAAGGGAACAAGATACAGAGTTAGCTGGGACAAAACAAAACTGTTTTCACAGATGCTGGGTTAAAAACCACCATTGGGGGGGGGGGGCGGAGGGAGGGGAGGGGGGGGAGGGGTGAGAATAATGTTTTTGGACTGGTTTTTATGTGGATTTTGTTTTGGTTTAGGGATTTTGCTGGGGTTTTTTTTATTATTGTGGGGTTTTTCCTAATGGTCATAAAGTCTGTAGCATTTCAAGATAAATGTGCAGCAAAGAGATTGTGTTTCTTGGGTGTGGATTTTTACTGACTTTGCTTATGTTCCACCTTTCAAAGAGCAGAATTGTGCCTTTTTTTGTGGTCGCAGGGCCAAGTTATACAGAGCTACCACAAGATATCCAGATCTTATTGAGAAATGAAGTATCGAATATATCAGCAGCCTATGCCCGTGTGGATGTTTTGCATCAAGATAAAGAGAGAGAAAAATGCTGGTGGAGAATGATGTGCAAAAAGCTCTGTGAAGCAAGAATTAAAAGCAATGAGATTAAAAAGAAAATAACTACATCAGGAATATGTTAATAAATTAATTAAAGCCTACCAAAGTTGAAGTGTTCCATAATTAAGACTGAAGCCCATGAGAGTGCTCTCTTCTACCTGGAGATTTTGCCACGGATAATATTACCTGTTTGGAAATGTTTCTAAATCTGTGAGGAAAATGAGGTCAACTGAGATTGTGGCCTAATCATTAACTTGTAGGATTTTGGACTTTTCTGTTTTCTCAGACCAGCTTTATGGATGATTTATTATGTTTTCTCCACTGCAGTCTCATTTCTAGCACATCAGATAAATGTGAATATTAATCTTTTTTAAAAAGAGGAGGTCAAGATTTAGGGCTTATCTCCAGGTTTGTTTGCTGAGTTTTCATCTTTGTGTAACTTTCAAGTCAAGCATGCAGAGAACAAAGTAGAGCAAGAAGCAGCACAAAGGCCACCATGCTGAAACACCTGAGATCCATCTGACTAATTAAGGAAATTGTTATATAGATCTCAACAGGTCTTTTTTATGAGCCTTTTAAACTACCCTATAACATTTTATCCAGTCCACATATAAAAATTAAATACTGTGCTTTTTGGAGTAGTAGAGACTGTTCACTAAGACAGGAAACGGGAACATCTTTCCCATAAGGTGCCTACTCTCCATACCATTTACTTTGTAGGGTAATGTACAAAATGCAGAAAACACTTCCGTGTCAACTTCTACACCTGCAACCTTTTGTAAGGCCACATGCAAGTTTGCTTTCCCCAAAACCAACTTAATTTGCTGTTCTGAAATGAGTCACCATCACTTTAAAGGCTCAGTATTATAAATATGGAGAATCCTTCTCTTACCAGTAGTGAACAAGATCAGAACCTCATTTTCCTGCAGTAGCAGTTAACACTGTACATAAGGAAAAGAAAACATATTTGCTCTGCAAAAGGCATTTGTGGGTATTGAGCTTGCAAACAGAGGATGAACACATTCAAGTGTTTCTGTGTCCTAACTGTAAATGATTATACTTGAAACGTACACCTGCAAAGGTGGTAAGATTTTGGGGTTGTGTATAAACCAGACAATATCCTGAACTTCAAGAAAGAAATTCACATATGATGGTCCTTCCCATAATCAAGCACAGCCAACTATAGAGCCTGGGCAAGTCACAATGTCTCCTCACAAAAAAAAGTTCCTCAATATTTCAGCCTTTTCATTCAGCTGTAATCTCAATACATGGAAAATATAAGACCCTACTTCATAAATGGGCATGTTGTGAAGGTGCAGTTTGGCGCTGAATCTCAAGTGATCTCTGCAGCTCCTCCTTCTTTGGGTACACGCAACAATAAAACCAGCGCTGCCTTTAAACCTAAGAAGGCACATAAAAGGGCCAGGCCTTGTATTTTCATATTGAAGATCTTGGACTTTGTTCTGCCTGGTGCGCAGTCTGTGTCCATGCAGGAGAATTTAACAGTCTCACTTCTAGTGTTCACACTTCCCATCAGGTCAGAAATGAGGCACCTCAGATGCTTCACTGCTTTACTGGTATTCCCCATCTGCACCTGTGCAGGAAAATTCTGGTTTCAAAAAGTCAGTACCATGTCATTATGAGCACTGCATTTTTATGAAGTGGGAAATAAGAAAGACAAATGTTACTCCTGTTCATGAATTTGCCTCTTATCATTTCCCCTCTCTACTCTGTGGAGAGTGATTTGATTCACACTGGGGGTTATTTGGGTCTGTTTTACTTGGAGAGAGAAAATAATGGTAACATCATTTGAGATTTATGCCAGTTTAAGTAAGAAAAAGGTTTCTGAATATTTTTGCATAGCTGCTGAATTTTACTGAGGGTTCAGTGAAGCATGAGCTTCTAAATGTGAATAAGAGGATTTATCCATTTTCCCCTGTTTGTTTTTAAATTCCATTTGTTATTTATGATTAGCAATTTTGTGTCATTTATATGCAGTGTACTGAAACTGAGTTCAATAAACTAACCTTCTTTGACTTATTAAGCTAAACTTGGTATTTAATTATTATGCATGCAAAGTCAAGTAGAAAAAGTAAGAACCATTTATAAATAAAATCATTGTGGTTTATTTGCAATGAACAGGAATATCTGTCTTTATGCCTTTTCATAAGAAATTTATTACTGCTTACTTTGAATTGGAATAAGCACCAAAAAAAAGTAGAACATCTGTATCAAAGTGTAAAGAACCACAACAATCAAAAGCTATTTAATCTCCTACATTTAGCTCAAGTGCACAGTCTGTTCTGTGTAACTTTTTACAACATACTGTGAAAGAAAACACATCATGTAAATTTAGTAATTAGTATTATAGATAAAATGGCACTGCAGCATATTACCATAATATTAATTATGGTAATAATTACCATAATACTGATGTAGTATAGGATATAATACATAATAGTCAGTGTCTTTAATTTTACATTGAAGTGCAACAAAGCATATTGTTGCTACACTTCTGCTTCTTAAATTAAATGAATGTTATTCAAGTGTACATTTGTATCCATGCAGAATGTTTTTAAATAAATAATAACTCTAATTCAAGCTGGTATGTTTGACTTTCTAATGGCATAAATTAAAGAATTTCTAGATCTAGAAACTTTTTCTAAGACAGTGGAAATCATGACAGAATTATATTCCATATGAAAAATTTCTGCAATCATTTTTCATTACAGTAGCTGTAAATCAGTTTGCAAATTTGCAAATGAAGCACAACATTGAGCCTTTTAAAAAATAAAGAGGAATCTTAAGGAGCTATTTGATGTGTAGCATGAACTAGACATATATAATCAAATTGGAATTAGTTCTGTACCTCTCTGGCTAAAAGACCTGGCAATTGTACACATAAAATATTTATAACAAAACAAAGAGACTTGCATGGGAAGACAGTGAAAGTTTTTATCTGCAGCTCCAGGAGACATAGAGTTCCGTATTAATGAAAAATTGCATCTCAGCTTTTTGCAGCACCTTTACTTTTGGGTAACTTTGTTATAAATATTAAAAGAAGGGGGAAAAATTAAATTTTAGATTTGTTCAAGTGTACTTTAATAATTTATGTCAGCTGAAATGTTCCCATTTCCTGTGCAGAAATTTTCAAATGAAGCCATTATTCAGACCTGGCAAGAAAAGTACTCTAAAAACCTACTTAATTAGAAGTGCAACAGTCCTATTCACCATGTCAGCCCAAGGCTAAAATGTGTACATAGGGTTTTAGCAAAATATTTGAATACACAATGTAAGGTTCAAAGCAGAAATTGAAGTGTGACCTGAGGTTGGTTGTTTCATCTCACAACCACAAGATGGGTCGCTGTATTTGAGTGAAGGTGTGTAAAGAGCAAAATCCCCAATCAGTTTGTAAGTTTTGGAGATTGTTTTGAAAAAATTTTTTTTTTTTCTCCTCTCCACTTTGTTTAGGTCAGTGGGACCATGTACAACACAGGGAGACACGTATCCCTCCGGTTAGATAAGGAGCACCTGGTGAACATCTCTGGGGGCCCAATGACCTACAGTCACCGCCTGGAGGAAATCCGGTTACACTTTGGCAGCGAGGACAGCCAGGGATCAGAGCACCTCCTCAATGGCCAGGCCTTTTCTGGAGAGGTATGTCACTGTGGGGGGTGGTACCACTAGGAATTACCCACCTCTTATTTCTGCCTGAAGGTATTTGCAAGTTAATCTGTAAAAATTGTTTTCCTGTAGCCATTCTGAAAATCGGGGAATTGTTTTTTTCTTTTTTAACCAAGCACTGCAAGTTTTGTGACTCATATCTACAATGACACTGCTGTGTTTATTCTATGTAGAGACACACTCTATCCTCATCTGTGCTACTTACAAAGTAATCGGGTCTCTTTGGATGGGGCCTTTATGTCTCTTGTAAAGGGAAGTATGAGATTAACTACAAAGTAATGCTGGAAGTGCTTCAAATTCCCACAGAAGTGCTACTTTTGCTTCTCAATAGTGTGTAAAACTTCACATTGAGTACCATCCTGCCTTTGATTCATGAAGAAACAAGGCAATACTTGATTCTGGAGATGACTCCACAGAATTCTGCTCAAGAAATAAAGTTAACTGCATACATAGTCCCTGGCAGAATAGTAATGTTTTATGTTAAATACATGTCTATAACATGTATTTCCTGTCCCAAGAAAGACCATAATTTCTTGATTCTGATACCTATTCTAGAATGGCTCATTATTCTTGCTGGATAAATATTTTAGTGGCTTAGATGGAGCCCTTTTTCAAGATTTACAATAAAGTTTGTGGACTTTCTGGGAGGGACAAAATGGGATCTTTCCATTTTCCTTATATAGGAACATTCTCACATAAAAGAGATGCATGAGGTTTGTAGTACCCTATCGTCCTCCAGCTTGGGCCATGGCTGTGAACTACGCAGTGTCCAACTCTACAACTCAAAATAATGCTTCACAATAACTCTATGTTACTTTAGGGATTATTTTTAAAGTCACTCTCTTACCATTCTTTCAGAATACCAAAAAAGAAAAAGTTTTTCATCATAAAGCACTTATTTTCTCAGAGATGAGTAATCAAATTAACATCTGTACTATGCATCACAGACTGGTGATGAGTCACTTCATGTGTGGCATTTTCTTTGGCACTGAGCAACAGCAGTTATTTAAGAGTAAGAAATTAATTGAAGCATTGTTACATGATGATGTTATAATTGATGGTAATCATTGGCTTTGTTTTATAAGCTACATATAGCCTGTGGCAGCTTTTTTGTGAAATTACTAATGACTCTTACGCAACTGATTTTGGTTGCCTTTGTTCAATTCTGTAAGTTAACTCATCATGTATTGCTCCTTTAAGCGCAGAAAGTAAAGGATGTTGGAGTAAACAAGATCTTTGCTTTGCTGTTCAGACACATGAGAGCAATATTCAAAAAAAAAAGTTGACTGAACATGAAAGCAAAAATCTGGTTGAAACATACCACAGCACTTGTAATGTATCACCACCATTTCAGATGCTTTAAAAAGAGTTTTTAATTCATCGGTCCTAGACTATAACAATGTAAAAATGTAGAGCATTGTCTGGCAATACTTATTGTTATTAGCTATAGGCTCTTCTAGTTTTGAAAGTTGGAGTTCTGAAGTACTATTAATATTTGGTGGTTTTTAACAGAGACTTCAACATTTCTTAATAAGAGCATAAAACTGAGCTTAGTGGAAACTGCTGTCAGTCAGTCAGGCACAACTGGGTCTGCAGCGTGTGCAGGATTCATCTTGTTGTCTGAATCCTCCTGCACTGAATAGAAAGAGCTCAGCACCTTCAAAGGATTAATCAGTCCTGACAGCAAGAGCTGGGTCTCTTAGGACAGGGCAAATCACTCTGTGGAGATGCATTTTCCTTGACAACAGAGCACAGACAAAGAGCAGGCAGAGGAGTTGAGATTCAAGGACTCCCTTTCAGATACTGAGATGAATTCTGTCCTTTGAAGGTGTGTTTTTTAAGGTTTCAAAATCTGTTTTGGGCAGGTGGACAGATGAACTCCAGCAAGGTCAAGCATTAATTACTAATTTGAGCATGTACCTGCACAGTTAAGTCTTATCTCTAGAATACAGTATTCCAAAGTACAAGCCCAGATGCAAATCAGTGCTGCTGAATGGCTGCAGATTTCCAGGGAAGGGCAGCAGCTGATGGAGTTCTTCAAGTGTCCATCCACCCATGCAAGTGCTGCCTGTATAAATGAGGGCTCTTCCACAAGCTCTCAGCACTGGGGGATGTAACATCTTCATCTCTCAGCAGTGAGAGTGGGAATGCTGTAAATAAGCCAGGTGACTTCCTGGGAGAGCGTCTTTGTGATGTCATGGGTGCTTTCAAGGCTTGATGCTAATTACTATTCATGCCTGCCTTAGATAATGCTGTCAGTGGAGATGGAATAAAGAAAAATAACTGCCTAGGTTCACTAGTCTAATTTAGCTGGTGCAGATAAGAACAGCAATGAATATTTGCTGGTTTAGGCTTTAGGAACCAGGGAAAAATCATTGCAGGACTCCACTGTGTGACTGCTAATTGCAGACTGAGCTGCTAGGGCTGGACCTGTTACTGCTAGTCTCAGCTGTGTTGGACAAACTCTCTGTAGGCTTTCCAGAAACCTCTGTTTCACTGGGGAAACAATTCCCAAGTTACCCAAAAAGGGTGATTGTGCTGGTTTTGCATTAATTGAGTTTTGGTGAGGAGGGAATGAACCCAGGCACAGAAATGATGTTCTAAGAGAAGCTGTTAAGAGCTTCCTCCGAGCCTGGCAAAAACCAATTGCTGGCTGGCTCTGAGAATAGGCATGCTGATAAGCCAAATAAAGAGTAAAACACACCCCTGCACATTTTAAAATTAACAAAGCCCAGGAACTTTTTTTCTCTTCTGCCCTAAGTACAGGTGAAATAAATAGGGCAGGAGAATCTTTCTCCATTTTATTGCCTTTATTAAAAATCAGCTTGGGTGGGGAGAACCTACAGGTCGCACACACGCCACCACTGCTCCCAGGAGCGGCACAGAGGAGGAGGAAGAGTGCAGCTGTGTCTGCTGGTCTGTAACAGGCAGAGCTAGGGCTTCCACCCTCATGAGAGCAGCAGGAGATCCCCATTTTTCAGTTTGACATTTGAAGTCCTCTTTCTAGCCAACATCCTCTTAGGTTAGGGTAAAAGGTAAAAAAGATCTTAGCAGACACTGGATTCAGTTCCTCACCTCTAGACATCACTTAGATCTCTTAATTCCGTGGTGGCTCATTGTTTAGGGTTTTTTCTGCTAGATTTGGTGAGGTGTTTCCACATTTGCATACCAGCCCCGATGTCACTTCCTCCTCACAGTCCCAGGTGCCATTTTCTGGGAAGCAGCAGGGTGATACTCGATGAAGAGGGATTTCTAACCATCAGCAACAGGTAATTAAAGAAAAACTATTAACAGGTGATTGCAACATGAAATTATTAACAACAAATAGTTAAAACTAACTTAGCAGCAATTGGTTTTACCTGTTAACTTGTTGCAGACATCTTTTTGTGAAATCCTTTTCCTGGGATTTTTTTCTTCCTGAGAAGCTGAGAGGCTTCAGGAACAAAATGTAAATAATGGTTATCTGCTGCTGTGCAATGCAACAGGTCCATCTGTGATTGGTCTCATCTGCTTGTTTGTAATTAATGGCCAATCACAGCAGAGCTGACTCGGACAGAGAGTCTGAGGCAGCTGCCTTTGTTATCATTCTTTTGCTTTCTGTTCATAGCTTAGCTTGCCTTCTGAGATGAAACTTTTCCTTCTATTCTTTTAGTGTAGTTTTAATGTAATATATATCATAAAATAATAAATCAAGCCTTCTGAACATAGAGTCAACATTCTCGTCTCTTCCCTCACCTGAAAACCTCTGTGAACACCGGGGGTTCACACTAATACTGCAACCTTTTTAAAAAAACTGACAACTTTTCTACTCATAACAGCAGTAACAGGCCAGCCCGGACCCCTCCGCGCGGCCCAGCCAGGCCAGATGGGCTCTGTCACAGGGCCGGGCCCTTTCCCAGGGAGCCCACCCAGCCCCGTCCCAGCAGGCACAGGGCCTGCTCCAATGTAGCTCTGGCTGAGCTGGGTCCCGCTCCCCGCAGCGCGGCCAGGTGGGCCCACAGTTTGGCTGCAATTCTGCCATTGCTGAGTTTCGCCAGAAACAGCTGGGCAAGGGGGAGGGGAAGCCCACAGGTGCTGCCTCTGAGTTCTAGCCTGGCTGCTGAGATTTTAGCTGCCCATCCCCTCCCCACCCAGAGCAGCTGCCGTTGTTCTGGCCTGGGCCCTTGCTATTCTGGCCCAGCCCCTCCAGCGAAGACTAAAATACCTCAACTGCTCCACCCTCTGCCCAGGCAAGATATTAACCTTTTTAGTGCACAGATGAAACCTACAAACATCAAATCTTTCTCTCAAGTGGAAGAAAAGGAAAGACTGAAGATACAGAGAGACCAACATGAGACATGAAGGTCAGTAAAGAAGTCCCAGATGGGAGGGATTGAGGAGATGCCTCAGTCCTGGGCTGAAATCCTCTTGTAAGGCTACGGAGAAGATATAATTGGTATATCAGACTCCTTTTCCCTGTAACTCATTGAAAAGCATGGGGGGATGAAGCATTCAAATTGTAGATATGAGCAAAGGCATCTATGCTAAAGCAAGCAGATGTTGAAGTAGCTGTGATCCCATGAGAAGTTTGAACAGAGAGAGAAATAAGAGTGATGAAGACCCTTTGCCCCTGAAATAAATGGGCAAGGAGACCTGCTCCTTTTTAACACCTTTATTTATGAAATCAGCTCTGGGTGGGGGCCTGAGGGTTCGCACACACTGCCGCTGCTCCCTTTGACAACATGGAGGAGGAGGTAAACAGCTTTGCTAGGTAGCAGAGCTGGGGCTTCCATCCTCACAAGCGTGCCTAGGAAGACAACTCTAAGTTCATTGTCCGAAGTCCTCATCCTAGTCCTGTTCTTGTAAGGTTATGGAGACAACCTGAAATCACACCGATGGAATACGGCAAGAGTTCCCTAGTAGGACATGTCACTCAGTCTCTTACACTGCAAGTTGGCTCATCTTTTAAGGAGGTTCTTCTCTCGAATTGTATGTTGTGTCTCAGTTTACATATTACACACGTGACGTCACCATCTCCATGGCTAAAGCCATTTTGGGAAACAGTGGAGGAAACACTTGATGGGAAAAAAAGGACAGGCAAGGGGCTGCTGGGTAAGGTGACCAACAACATTGACAGTCAACAAAATCGACACATTCAACTGGGTAATCAACATTTAATACCCAAGAAACAGGCCAAACATTGATTTACTTAGTTATCCCATAAACTTGTTCATAACACCCCCATAGAAAGAAGAAGACCTCTGTTCCCAGGGATGAGGATGATCTCAGAGATAGATAAAGAGAACCTTAGCTTTTGAACAGCTCATCTTTAAAATAGTACCCCATAAGTTGACATCCCCCATAAAGGCAGCTGTGGGAAGGCTGCAAAAGATGGGAGGGACTTCATGATTGCAGATTTCTGGTGGGCTGCTATTCATAGAAATTAAAAGCCATGAGATAACTGTTTTCTTGTGAAGAAGTCTCCATAGCATGACAAGAGAGACTTCTATCCCTAAGTGAACTGAAGAAAGACCATTCCAGAAGTGATAAAATGACTGAATTGTTTCTGTATGTTGTCAGTGTGAAAGGGGGGGGGGGGGGGGGGGGGCAGAAGAAGTGTTCTGAAGGGTTTAGTCTGATTCTTATTATTCCTTTAGTTCTGTTAACGAAGTTTTTCTTTATACTCTTCAAAGTTTAAGCCTGCTTTGCTCTTCTCCTAATCCTGTCTCATAGCAGAAAATAAGTAAGTATATTCTAGTGGGTGCATAGCGTTCAGCCAGTGCTAGAACCACCACATTCATCTATTCCAGTGGATCACAATCAGAATTATTCCTGCTTTTCCTTTCCTCCATTCCCATCCATGTCTCTCCCCTCGTTTTCACTGAGGTTTCCAAGCCATATTAGAATCAAGACACTGCAGAGACACAGGTGACAGGACAGCACCTCTCCTTCCTAGCACTGCAAGACTTAGATTGGCTCAGGCCTAAATTAAATCCAAGTCCAGACAAAGCAGAACCCTTTAAACAGCCCCAATCCACCTTGAACCACCTGTAACGTTCTTTACACATCTGGAAAGCCTACCTGATGTCCACACTAAGGAAGTAGTTTATTTTAGGGACCTTTATTGCCTAGTTCTGCAAGTGGGCAGGCACTCAGAGCAAGTTGAAGAGCACTGGAGTAGTAATGTGGGATGAAAAACAGCTTAGAAATAGCAGATTGCTTCAGAATGTGCTATGGACTGAATGATACCAAGAAGCTTGTAATTTCCAGGCTTTAGCTTACAACTAGGTGTTAAAGGCTGTCAAAAAATATCTCTACAATAATCTCATTACTTTTTAGCCCCCAAATATCACTTCAGTAGACAGAATAATTGAAGTAATGTTTAAACAGCTCAAGTTTAAGGGCTTTAAAACTGCGTATCAGTTTTATCAATATGTTTGGCACTGGTAATATAGAAAGGCAGGCAGGCTTTGGAATGCTTAAATAAATAAATCGAGTATTTACTTGTCCCTATGATACAGACTCGAGTGAGTTTAATTCTCTGTTCTTTGCAGGAGCATCCTACTATATTATAATGATTAAAAGAAAATTTTGGCTTAGGCAAAGTCTCTAACTAAGACACCAATCATTTGTGTCTGCTGCCTAATGCCTCTATGCAAAACAGGTTTTAATGCTTCAGAGTCTGTATCTATAATGAAAAAGCCCATTTTCCATTTAATCAGCAGAATTGTCCTAAGTGCCATAGCTCAGGCCCTGTCTGCCTTGTTAAAATAAAAAGGTAGCAACTTCCAAAAGGTTCATGGTAAAAATGGGCCCTTTAACTTTACCATGTGGCAAAGTCATAAAAAATTTTCTGGTCCTTATTTTTTCCTAAGCATAAAATTGAAAAATGTGCTGCAGGAGACCTCCAGTCACTTCGCAGCTGTGCATTGTGGTAGCCTTATCACTGCCAAGGTAGAAAGTCAAGGAACTTAATTATTTGGGGTTATGCACTTTTCACAAACTCAGTGGCTGGAGACTTTCAAACAAGAGACCATAGTCCACAACACATTAAAAAAAAACAAATCAAATTTCTTCTTTGCCCACCCTTCTGAAAACCCATGGACCAATTATAAACAGACAATTATTTAATTTACTACAGAAGAATTAAAATGAAAGTGAGAACAGGATCTGAATAAAAAGGATAAGTATTGCTGTACACACAGTTTTGGAACTGAGATTTACTGCTGCTAAAAGCTGCTGAGAAAACCAACACAAAAATACAAGAAAATGAAGATAAAAGGGAGAAACTGGAAGTTCTGAAACACCAGTCTCCTCTTGCTACTGCCATTTCTTTAACTGCAGGCATGTTTTGTGTGAGTAGGGGAGTTCTAGTGATATTAAAGGATTACTTACAGGAAAATCAGTGTAGTAAATCCAACTTGGGATATTTTTAGAACCAGGACTGTCAGATAGACAGCCTATGAAAACCAGACAGCCAGCTAGGATTGTTGAATCCAGCCTGTACCAGAATCAGAGTACTCTGAATTGTTAAATCACAAACAGTGGCTCTGTTACTGAGACCTTCTGTACACCCCAGACTTGCCTGTGAAGTTCCAAACAACCTCCGCAAAACACCTCATGGTTGTGTCATTTATGGAGGAAAATCTTGAAATCAGATTCTACTAGCGCATCACCTTCCTCAGGGAGGACGATTAAATCAGATAGTGATGCCATTGAAGAGGGAGGAATCACCTGCTTCTTCCTAACCCCACTCCTCCAGGCACTCACAGAGACAGCTGTGAGCAGCCCCTACTACACCAGTTAACCCCAGCATTGCTGCCAACAGCTTAAAGAAGGAAGTTCAAAATTTTGATTTTTCAGTTGTCACAGGCCACTGGCCTCTCTTGGAATTGGAGCAGGTAATTTTTACGTATTTCAGCCAGAAGATAAGTTTACAATATTCCAATGCTTATTTATGTTGAAAAATCAGCCTCTGGAAGAAGTATCAGCTGAGGAACATGTGTCTAAAGGAAGGGAGACTTAGTAAAATCTCTGTAACCGTCAGGTTAATGTTGAGCTTCAAAGGAGAAAGTCAGTAGATAAGTTAAATTGCTATAGCAACAGAATATCAGGGAGAGGTGGTAGTATTGTCATCACTAAAGTATAGGGAGACTGCTTACATGAGTAATTCAAAATCACTAGGACATGAATATTTGTTTCGGTTGTAAGAATGCACCTGTCCTCACTAAAGATTACAGATTGCTTCACCCAAAATTTTATACAATATCAATAAAAAGCAGGGTTGAAGTCCAAGAAGATATTTATTTACAGAATATTCTGCATTGAAGGAATCCAGAAGGATCATCAAATGCAACCCTTAAGTGAACTGCCTGTACAGGGTTATTGTGTTTTTCTAAACCAAATTCAATTTTATGTTTTAAGTTAAATGGGCTTTTACTGCTTGTTAACATAACAAAATGCATCTGGTGTTTCTTGCCAAGAAAGCCTCTCCTTCTGAACTACTCTGTTGGAGCCCCCAAGAAAGATTACTTTCCAAAAACAGGGAACTGAAATTTTTGTGTTGTATTTTACATCAAAAGACAGAAAGTGATAAAAATACATCTTAATCCTTACTGGCCTTCAAAAGCAATTTCATGTTTAACTTTGTTGGAGTTGTTGACTTTTAACTTATGTTCCTGTAATTTTTTGTCTAGACAGCTACATCTGACAGCTGACAGCTACAGCTGCATCTTCAAGCTACAGGTGAAATACACTTGTTAAATAAAAAAATCCCAAACCTCAATAGCCAGGAGAAGTTCTATAATCAATTGAAGGTGTATCAACTATAAATCATTGATCAAAAATATATAAATAGAAAAAATACAACTCATTTTTATAGGAATGGCCACATCGCCAGGCAGCAGCAGGGTACTCTCACAGTCACAGGTTTACATTTAGTGCCACTGTAGCCATGCTGCCATTTTTAAAGGAAAATTAGATTTTAGAAACAGATTCTTTTATCCTTCCCTTAGGAAAAACCCTTAATCACACAAATCAAGTTATATAATGACCAAATTTTGTAACAGTAATAAAGACTTTGTGTATAATCAGCTTCTCCTATAATAAATAGCATTCCTGTTATTTTTTTCACCTTTCCAAAACTTGATTAGCAGTGGAAATACAAATAAGTATTTTGATTTTTTTTTCCAAGGGAAGAAGTCACAGTGCATACTACAGGCCTAAGTGTGCATTTTATGATAGTTCAGGCAAAACAGGAAAAGTCAGATGGTTTTGTTTGTAGCAAGTTGTAAAAGGATGTTTCTTTTGGTGCATAAATCCCAAAAAGTCAGTTATTGCCCCAACAGGAACTGAGAATAGACCTGATGCAGCTGTAGCTCTTCATGGTTACAAACAAAGAAAAAGATACAGGGGCAGAATGTCGTATTTATGTCTTTTAGCAGAAAGACTGACAATAACATAATTTAAAGGGACAGTCATGTAATTTTATAATCCCAAACGATCATTAGAAACCATTTGGAGATTGAATGATGTTCAGAACAAGTGTTTTAACCCCTTCTAAAATATGAGACTGAATTTTAGGTATCCAAGTAGGATTTTGATCTTTGCTTTAGGCTTCCATTTTCTCAGATTACTGAGGTATTTCCATGGTCACTGGAGGTGAAAAGTTATAGTTCACATCAAATGAAGAACCTTTACAACAGTCTTTTAGTACATCATCATTCTGATTATTTAGTTATGCTAAAATTGCACTAAGCCTTTTTGGAATAATTGAATACATTAATTTCAGACAACAAAACAATACAGAAGCCACCTAATTCCTGTAGATCATTAGCTGATTTCTAGACAGCATCTTTAAATATTTGAAAATTTTGTGTATCTTAATCTTTAAATTGCGTCTTTGAATATTTGAAAATTTTGTGTATGGTATTTAAGGGAGTTTCCCCTCAAGAACTGAATGCCAGGCTGTTGAATTTGGGTACCAGCTGCTACTACATTGACATTCTCTTTGTCATTCCCACTGACATGCAACAGGACATTCACTCCCTAGTGAATTCTAGTTCTAGCAAGAACCAGAAATGTTTCTCTCTTTGCTCACTGAAGCCTGAAAACATCCACATTTGCTAGATCTCTTCATGTTTTACTAAAGCACATGATTATTCCTGGATTCTACATAGCAAATTCCAGGTGCTTGTTATAAGGAGCTCTATTTCTGAGGGCCAGCATTTTTTCTTTCTGTCTTTTGCTTTCTGAGGATTTTGGGATACAAGCCCTATAGATACTGTCTGCTTTATACTAAATTTCAAGAAACTCTACAGGCAGATTTTTAGAGGGGTTGTTTT
Source organism: Molothrus aeneus (assembly GCF_037042795.1). Taxonomy (NCBI): domain Eukaryota; kingdom Metazoa; phylum Chordata; class Aves; order Passeriformes; family Icteridae; genus Molothrus; species Molothrus aeneus. The sequence continues at coordinate 6,063,565 of NC_089671.1, forward strand.
CCGTTATCTACACATATGTGGGCATTTCTTGCCAGAAAACTTTCCTTTGTTGGAAACTACTTTTCTGAATCTTATGAACTCTCCATCCATAAGAAGAATTGCAGGAACCATCCACACAAATGCCAAGCTTTGTTATGACAATGTCAGTTCATTAATGTAGCATGTGACACAGCAAAATATCTGCATGGAATAATAAATATTGAATTTCTTAGATACCAAGTGAAGAAAATTCCTTTAGTAATAAATATATTTTCGCACATGTTTACTTTTTGGTTACCAACGGCTCTCCTCTTTGAGCGGAGGGAGAAGTGAAAGAGAGTGTCAATGTACTGAGAGCACAGTCTGTCACTGACTGTAATCTAAATCCCTCTGGTGCCTCAATTTTAAAATCCAGCATTATAAAGCAATAAGGTGGAGTTTTCCTGCTTAGAGTAGCAGCTGTAGGATTTGCTTTTTTAAACCACTGGAACATGAAAACATTCAGCACTCTAAACCTCCAGTTTCACTTTTGGAGTATTCACTTTACCTCATTCCAAATTATAATCATTTGCTTGGGGTGACTTCACTTGCTACACAGTGACTCTTCTTTAATTAAAGAGCAATTTACCTCTGCAGGCAAAAAACTATGTTCATTTTGAAATGGGTTTTTTGTTACTTGGTTATCAGTTTTCCTTTACACCTTTTGTAAGTTTTAACTTTTTTCCCAAATATATCTAAGGTATTGTTCCAAAGAAAGAAGCAATCCTACTAACAACCTGTACAAAAGCCCTTGCAGATACTATGGGCAACCACAAAAGAAAATAAGAAGCAATGAAAAGTATTTTTATTGTTATAATTAGCAAAACAATAAAAAATCAGCAAGCAGTTACTGTAGACATTACCTTGGGCAAAACCCTTATGGAGACTTGTCTGGGGTAAAAATATTATTTGGTATTTCTGTACTAAGTGTGGACTACAAAAATCCCTGTTGGCCCCATCTGTCTTCACTGATAGCACCCCCGAGATGGATGCGGGATGCTGATATCAGATAATAAATAGGAGAGTTCAGGGTTAATGACAGATAAGCCACAACACTGTGGATCCAGTGAAGTTCCTGAGCTTTTTTGGTGCTGAACACTCACACCCCACACAAGTCTGTCTCAGTAAAAGCTTAAGTGGGATCAAACCAAAATAATTCTGAGAGCAAGCTCAGGCCTTGCATCCAGACAGTGGGGAGTCAAATTGGAAACTTATCTTTAGTTATTTTTATTTTACTCCATAAAAATGGAAGAGCTTAAGACAACGAATCTGACCCTAATTCCAAAGAGTTTGAACTTGCAGCATAGTCTCTTGTGGGAAATGGGAATTCCTGGCTCATTCCTGTACCCAGGACAGGCATAGGAGGCAGACGCAGCAGGTTTTCTTCATCCCAAATAGATGTGCTGGTCGCTGTCCCTTGGGACCCAAATGGAGAATGGGAGCACCACATCTGTCTAGGACTGAATGAGTCCAGGAGGTGTTCCGGCTCCCACTTTTCTGTCCTCTCCAGGAATAATCCATTTCCTAATACACAGCTCCCTGACTTTCAGATAATTTCTGTAGCTTCAGCGACTCTTTTGATAGGTCTTTGTCCCTTACTTTATGTTTAACAGTTTCGTATGACACATTTTAATATCTTGGCAAAAAGCCAACTAAGTCATGTCATTTCTAGCTGCCTTTTTACTACATTTTTAGAGATTGCTGGGAGTGACAGACTTGGAATTTTCATTTAGAATACAGACTTGACTTTCCCCCATCACTGTAGACCTTTCCTAGCATGCACTGCCTCCCAGAAAGTGAAAATACTTTAAATTTGAGATATTTCATTTTAGCCATCTCTGTAATTACCATAAAGACTGAGAAGGAAATACTTCTGAATTTTGTTTTCTTTAGACAAAATTGTGATAGATAATGGATTGGGATGTTTTACAAAAATAAGGGAAGGAAAATTCAGTTTTGTTATCATTTCAGAAGGATGTCTTTCTAAAATTATTTAAATTAGAACAGTTTCTCAGGCATAGCTACTTTTAAAACAGCGTGCAAGTGGTAGCAGCCACAATGGCATCAGTGCTAACACTCTGAAGAATTAAAATTGACAAGGTTAAACCACATTTATTCCAAGTCAGTTTTCTTTCCATTTATCTTTTATTATCTCATGTTTATGTGTCTGCATTATTCTTTGTATAAACTAACTGGATGTTACAACATACACCCACCAAGATTTGGTGGTTTAAAATTCAGTAGGAATTAATGAATTATGTTCAGGTACTTTTCAGTGCTTTGGTTGGCATTTTTAATGTACCTGCCATGAAAGCATTTTGTCACTGATGATTTGCCATAGGCACAACTTGCCATATGCAAGTTATTACTCTGAAAGTTCTATTAAAGGCAAAGAGAATTCTGGATTTTAGCTAGAAAAGGCAAGTCCATTACTAACCATCTCCTTCCATCATCTTGAACTTTATTTACTTTTTCTTATCTAAGTATGAACATGCCACTACTGTACTACTCTGCTAATAACAGAACTAGCTGGCAACACAGCCTTCATCTGCTTAACCTTCAGTATAGGACTGGCAAGAAGCAGCTGTCACATTCTCTCAAATGCAAAATTCTTATGAATAACGAAAATAGATTTTTTAAAATTTCTTTTCCAAGGCATGTTCAATGTGAACAGTATATATTTGGTGTATTTTGTTACATGAATCTTTGCTCTTCTCCACTTCAGCCATTTATTTCCCATTTTCTCTGACAATCAAAGCACAAAGTGATCAAGGCCTGAGCTATCAGTCCCATACAGCACCTCCAGCCCAGTCTGATACTTTGAAATCCATGTTCACAGCACAGCATGGGGGGATGGTCCCATCACTTCCCATGCTGACACAAGAATTAATCTGACAGCATCCATGGCTACAGGAGCTCAGCCACCCAGTTCTCATTACCTGCTGCTCTTTTGCCCCCCTGAAGACTGAAGTATCCTGGTGAGGTTGTGCAGACCCAACTTCTTCTTCCTGCTCCAATCCACCAAACTCTCAGTGCAGCACTTGCACTGCACTAAAATTCATTAAATAATGCATTAGAGGAGCATGGCTTTCAAATTGGGGTTCTGCTGAGATTCTCCAGAAGAAACAAACTTCTACCCTCTTTTTTATTTTATTTTCTGGGAGAACAGAAAAGCTTATGGTAATGTGCATAAATGATAAATTAGCATACTTGCCTGAAATAAGGAATTCTGATTCAGAGAAGGATAAAAGACTTCTTAGTACTACTAAGTGTACCACTGTCAAGTGCTTTAGAAGACAGATTAGTGTTCATTGCTTGCTGTCTTCGCATTAAAAAAACAGGTAAGGATCAATAAAATATCACAAAAATATGCTACCAATGAAAACAATACATAAAGCATTTGCAGAAAAATCCACCATGGGCAGAAGGTGAAGCCCTCTTTACCACACACTCCTTTAGCAGGATGTGCCTGTATTTCAAGGACAAAAACTAATAATCAAAGGGCCAGGCAGATCTCTCATCCCCGTTCTGAGTACTGTGGTTTTGGAACTCATGGGCTGTTCTGAAGAGTATTGTGGCACTCACCTGTGGAGACAATTTTACTCAAATCACAAATTACTACACTAAAACTGCTTCAGTTATTTTCAATTTTGGCACATTTTGTTCCATTTTTTCTTTCAGAGCAGTGGAGGCAGTGAGATATTTCCAGTGAGGTGGCTCATGGACAAGCTGGGAGGGTGGTGCTGCTGTGGTTTCAGCAGTACAACCTAGCCCCGACCCTTCCTGATTTGGTCACAATTACTGCCATGAAAGAGGCATCAGGCAGGAATATTTCCATCTGCACCCAAGGCTGCAAATCACAGCCTAACCCCAGGAATTCTAGTGTAAGTCAGAGTACTCTATGGGAGCCTTAAAGCTGTCATGCTTTTGGTACCCAGGTTGTCCCTTTGAGAGTCTGTCTGTACCCACAAACATAATTTTATTCACACTCAGCCAGCCCTTCTTTGGGGAGGGGCATCACAGGAAAACCAGCCAGTTCCTGAAGGCATCTGATCTTCATGCTTTTGGATGAATCACAAGACAAATTGGCAGGAAATCAGGGAAATTTCTGATAGTCTCTGCTTGTCTTTCATAAAAAAATCTCTTTTTAATCAAGTTACCTCCACAAGGTACTTTGGTTTTGACACATAAGCATTTTCCAGCAAAACCCTCTTTCAGCAAAAAAAACCCAACTAGTTCTGCTTATGATTAGTGCAAACCCTTATTCTGTGTGAAGCCCAAGGGTGTGTTCAGTTAAGAGGATTTTCACTGTTTGATTTATAGCTTAGAGCCTCCCCATTTACTGTTCCTAAGTCACAAGAGGCACAATAGAGGAACTGTTCTTCCTCCTAACTGGTAGCGCCATTCCCTGGTGCAGTTAATTAGAAATAAAAAGGAATCACCCTTATTCTTCCAGATTCTAATGAATGTCAGTCTATTCTATTCTCATAGGATTTTGTTTCAGAAATCCAGGAAAATGATGAAAGGAAAAATGGCAGGGCAGAAAAATCCCCAAAAACAAGAGCGACAACAACAAACAGTTCCAAAAGCCTTTTACCCATGGCCAATTTGAAAATACCTCACTATTTTTTAGATATAGTCAGTATTGAAGATGAATACTGAATAGTCAAAGAAAGTTGGAAATCTTTTGTTAGAATTTTGAGCTGTCAGGCAGCATATTCAGGGTTTATTCCCACTAATCTTCATATACATAAAAAATCCCTGGAAATAAGTGAAACCATGGGGACGATGACAGATGTAATTTGGGATGCATGTTGTAACTGTTACAAGCACATAAACTATGGGGGGCACAATACAAGAAAAAACAGGATGCAATCTCTAGGATTCAAAATACTTAAATTCACCTAAATTTAAAATGCAAACTCCATTGGGAACTTTTTCATGATTTTTTTTTTCTTACTTTATGTACACAAGGTATTACCAAATAATGAAGTATCCAGAAATTGCTAATACTGTAGAAATTACCAAAAGATTATGGTGAAAAGAGAATTTTTAAGACACAGGCTTATTTCCTAACAAAGAATATCACATCAGTTTTTTGATGTAATCTATCTTTCAAATGATCTTTTAACTCATCAATGTTTTGGTTGTGATCACCAATCTATCTTTGGGCAGCTTGAAGTAGATCAATTTTATCTGTGTACTGCTAGATACTATTCCTTATTTTGTGCTTATTTTTTCCTTATAAGTGGCAACTTATAACTAAAAGTGAATTACTATTATTAAATTTGAAGATGTACATGGTTTAAAGTAAAATAATATTAAAAAAGGAGAATTCTAGAAAACCAACAGAATTACTGAGCTGTATCATCCTATATCAGCTGAAAATCTGTCCTTTAATGTTTATGAAGAGGAAAATAAAAGTGCAGTGAGGAGCTAGAAGAGACCATCTGTCTCCTTTTAGTTTGTTTTGTTTCAAGCTGGGCCTGAACCAAAATCCTAATTCAGAAATGTCCAGTGCTGGAAGCTGTCATGTCATGGTCCCCTTGGAAATTTGGAACTGCGGATGGCTGCACACAGCAGACACTAATGACAGCCCTTGGAATGCTATTAGCATGTTTCCCCATTAACTACCAATTGCCTCACAGGGTAATTCTTGTGCTGAGTTTACAAATGATAGAGGGTGAGTCAACTGCGGTCAGGACAACAGGCATGGCAGGGTGAAGCCATTAGAGCTCATGGTGTTTGCAAAGACCCAGAAATTTTGGCCACCTGATTTCTCAAAATTCATTCTGTTATTATTCTGTTCCATTTATATGGAACAGAATAATAATGGGCACCTTAAGCAGGCAGAACTTGCACTGTTGCTGCTCAAGTCAAAGTTCATCATCCTAAGATGTGCAAGCTGCAACATCAACTGCATCAAAGAACAGTCACGAACCTCCCGTCATATATACACAATATTGCGCCATCCAGAAAGCCTTTTATCATCCATACCTGAACCTGCCTCTCACCAGCTACCTTTTAAATTTCCAAACTCGTAAATATAGAAAAAGAGGTTGATAGAACAGATGCCAGATAGAGAAGACTGTAGTATAATAAATACACCAAGCTAAGTAGATCCCAAAGTACTTCTGGATTGCAGGGCCATAAGTATTTGACAATATTAAAAATCAATGAAGCAGTGAAAAATAATTTACAAGATGTGTCTTTGAAGTTCATGAAACTTCAAAGATGGGGTGAATACCTCTTAAAAGGTCTCTAATGTATAGTAATTTTTCTTTGGACGTGTAGCCTCAGATTTATTGAACCATTTAATTATTTTGACAGTCTTCACACTTGGATTCTGATTAGAAGACCTGTAACTGAACAGCTGTTTATCAAACTGGCTATTAATGAAGCAAATAAAGCTATCCTTAGCATGCACAGATTTCATCTGTACACCTTTCTTACACCATCTCTTTGTGAAGAAGTAGAGCTGCACTAGTTTCTGATGAGCAAACTGCACTATGATAACAACAGCATGCTTCCCATGTGATTTTAATTCATTTTGGAAATCTTATTTGCAGCAGTGACACTGCAAGTAAGTGTCAAAAAGAGCTACATATGGCTGGGTGAACACCTCCAGCCACAGACAGTAAAACTATTGCCAACAACTTGAGAAAAAAACAGCACATCCTTTGTAATCTGAAATCTGTGTCCTACTGTGATGCATCAACCTTCAGGTTTTTGGGCCAAATTTTCTCAAATGATTAGCATAGTGAGAACTAAAAACCATATGTGTGTGTGCATACATATATAAACGTGAGATAAAACCAGCAAGAGGTGAATGCTGAGCTGGTTTGAATGAATAATCCACTATTTAATAGTTGGTTAGGTGAAAATATTTTCTTACGTTTATTAAGAAGCTGTCTTTGTTGTTTTGTTTCATGAAAAATTTTCCTCCTCCTACTCCTCCTCCCTCCTCCTGATCCTCCTGTTCTGAAGCAATGTGAGCTGCTTCTGCTTTAGATAGGTTGCACTGAATTCTTTTTCCCTTTATTGCTGCTGGCAGTTTTACCCTTCTCTCCATTTGTTATTAGCAGTAGAGGAACCAGAAGGAAATGGGATTTGGGGGAACTGGCAGAACCCAAGCTGCTGGTTCCCCTGCCTGCAGAGGAGTTTGCCATGGCAGCACCATCTTCATTCCTGCTTTTCTTTGCTCTGGTGTCTTGTCTGGACTGAGATTAGAGCTGTATGGTCAAAAGTACTTTGTTGAGAGACATTTCCTCGAAGGTACAAGCAGATCCTGCAAAAGTCACTGGCAATTGAGCTGTTCCACAGCATCCCTCACAGAACACTTTCTAATCTAACTACAACAGTGACCTGTATCCAGCCTCGGCTGCAGGGACTGTATGGTTTTATCTGGGTCTTTTCAAGTAGTAGCAATTACCTTGTCCAATTAGATCTACTTTTATTATTAAATTGTTTATTTACCAGGCCTTTGGTTGGCCAATAGTAGTGTAAATATGATAAGCGTATAAAACTGCACAGATCTGTGAGCAAACTACTCCAATCACCTCAGCCTGCAGAATAATATGTGCCTGTCCTACCCATGAGATTCCCGACACCAGGATTTGTGACAGTTGCCAGATGCCCATCTCCAAGATGTTCCTTTATTACTTAATGAATTTTGAGTACTTCTCTTGTAAAGTATGGTATAAACATGAAAGATGCTAAAAAATATGTTCTGTTCTAGTGTTCCTTACTTAAAAATTAGAAGATCCAGAAAATATAAAATAACATCAAATAATTTATCAAGGGTATAAATATAGTACTTCCTACTCCCTGCTCAGAGTATGAGCAGATTAAGCCTGTGCCTGTTCTCCCAGCTATCTTCTGAGTTAAAGGCAATTCTTCTGTTGTCTTTTTAATTTTTTTTTCCAAAACAATACATGTATTTTGTGGTGCTTCAAATAACACAGAATAAACTTAGCTAAAAAATTACAGAATGCACAAGTTTAATGCTCCAGAGTTAAGAAGTGGGAGCAGAAAAGCTGGTTGTGCCTCTCTTAGTTTGCTTGCCCTGACAGTCTTTTTGTGCCTCCCTCTTTGCTGTCTTACCTGATCTGCCACAGAGAGAGGTCAAACAAGGTGAATCAAACAAATTAAAGTAATTCAGAAGGTCGGGAGTTTTCTCAGCCACAACATCAATTCTGCTGAATTGCAGCATCACTGTACATTTAGATTGTACATTAATGCTGCCCTCATTGTACGATAAAGTAAAATACTTTTGTAACACAGTTAATGCAACATTTGGTATACTTTTTTTGTTTCTGAAATTAGTTGATTCTAATTATGCTACAAAAGAGCTAAAATTCAGAATGCAAAGACACAATTTAGCTGTTCAAAGAAAAGGTGAGATACTGCAACCTGCCAGAGCACTTGAATTGATTCTTCTCTGCTTCCATAAGCACTTGCAATAGCCACCTGTGATATCCCCAGAGTGATGCAGGTAGTGGAGCAGCATCACTGCCCTTTCCCACTGTGACAACCCTGTGGAAAAGCAGAGGCCTGGTCTCAGACTGGTATTCACTAACCCCTGAACCCTACTGAGACAGGAAACCAGGGTGTATTTAAGGACCATTTTGCCTCCCTAGGAGATGCACAGTGGGGGATGGAACAACTGGATGGCAGTGATAATGCTGGAAGAATGACAGATTTTAAGTGACAGAAAGAAATGGATCAGAAAAGGTCAGAGGAGAGGTTTGTTGTTTATAAAAATGGGAATATATAAGGAAAATGCCACAGCTTGTGTGGCACATGCAGTATCAAAAGAAAGGCTGGAAAAGAGCAAGGCTCAAAGGGAATCCAGCTCTGCTGGGCACAGCCAGCCATGGGCATGGCTTTGATTTCATCTTGTCATCTACTGACACTGTCCAGAGCTGACAGGGGTGAAGGGAGAAAAATTTCAGTCCATTAAATGAAGGTGGGAAGCCTCAGTTCTGTGCAGAAATATAGACTGACTTGATAAAACAGCTGAGTTTAATTGGAATTACAGGGGGAAAGTAGACAAACTGAAATTTGGACTGGAGCACCAGAGCCAACAGCAACTTTATATTATGTGGTTGAGAGATGTAGTGCCCTGAAGTACTAACAAATGCATTTTTACATCTCATCTTGATAGACTTAGAGATTTTTTTTTCAGGAAATGTCCTAAAAATCTCAACCTTGATGTTCAAACTCACAATTGTTTTCAGCAAACCTATTTCCCTGGTGAGTTGCCCTCCTTTCTTCTGCAGCAAATTTCTTCTACTTGACTCCCAGTTCTGTACAAAGTGATTTACTAGACAGATTGCATTTTTTTCCTCTTCTGGAAAGTGTCAGTTTCTGAGCAAGATCAAATAACCTTCTGCACTTCAGTATTGACTAATTTTAATTATTAAAACCTTTCTCCCAGGAAAAACTCTTCATGCTGTTTGCTGAAAAACCAGCAATTTTCAGGGATTCAGGGACTTCTTGAGGAGATCAGGGAACTCTGGAGACAGAATTCCGAATTTATACTGGGCTCACACTTCTACAGCATTTTTTTTAAAGTAGGAAGAACTAGATTTTTTCTCTTTGCCTTCCTTCTATGTGTCTCCCTGTAAACTTGAGATAATGGGCTTTGCAAAGCCTAGATAAAAGGGGCACATAATTTGGTATGCAGTAAAACTAAATTGTATATATATTAATGGTTTATACAGCTAAACACTTACTTTGCATATATATTAAGATTACTAAAATCAGAAATAAATCTTTTCTTATTAATCCTTTTAGTGATACCCCATCCCCCACCGACAGTTTCATATGGAATCCTTTCCTCACAACAGCCTGGCAAATTGATATTGTTAAAGTATCATGGAAAGAAAATAACAGCTACATTCCTATTTGAATTTCTCACGTTTAAGTTCTCATGTTTTCACATCATTGACAAATTATCAGATGTTTTAGCAAGGTAATAGGATAATTACATTGTTTTTACATAGCTCAAAAGCTAAAGACAGCACTACCTGCATTTAAAGTAAAACACAGCTTTGCCTACAGACACCACAAACCAGTCTATCTCACCTCAACAACAAACTGTTTACTGCAGGATAATGAAATTAAATACATACTTAATGATGTAAGATTGACAAAGTAATAAAGTTATAGAGAGAGTCAACATTATCTTCAATTAGGTGTTTACTTTTGTTGAAGAATTCTTAGCATTACAGTTCAAAGATCTGGATTTTTATCTTCAGTAATTTTCAGCTCCATTTCATCTGTGCACTAAGAGAAAGGGCTGGGGGTTTTTTTGTTGTTTTTTTTTTTTTAATTCACTGTACAAAAGCCATACCAGAGGATATGGTACATAACAAAAAAATTAAATAAAGGCAGAGGTGTCAGGCACAGCACTCAGACTAACTGGAGAAAGTACATCTGGGAGAACTGGTGAATAGTAATTGCATGGGGGAAAGACTAAGAGAAACCCACAGGAGACATTGCTTGTATAAAGCCATCATTTCTTGTACACCTAAAAAAGAACAACACATTTCCATCACAGTGCACAGTCAAATATTGGCATGATTTTATGGGATTGGCATAAATTCAAAGGGAACCAGAGTATTTACCACAGTGCAGCACTCCAGTCACACTGGGAGCACCCAAACTGGGGACAGCAGCAGTGTCATCCACTCTCTGAACCATTCATCCTCCTCAGGGTGTCCTGGCAGGGGGAGGTGGCAGCTGTCAGGGTGGGAGAGGGGCAGGCACCACTACTGCTCTCTGCCTGCCCTCCTCACTGCCCACAGAGTTATTCAGGCTGGAAAAGACCCCTGGTCCCAACCTTTGACTGCTCACCACCTTGAGGTGCTGTCTTAAAGGACATGGTGATCCATGAAGAGATGGAAGCAGGTTGTACCTTTCACACCCCATTCAGACATTATTCTCCCGTGGAAGCCACAACATCTCCACTCAGTTGGTATTTCAGGAGTCTGTAGCTCTCCCAGTGGGAGCTGGTGGCAGCAAGAAGTGAATAGTGGGTATTGTTTGCATGGCAGTCGGAACATTCTTAAGGCCAGGCCCTTTGCCAACCAGAGTAAAGAGCTGCTTTCACAGCCCGACTGAGATCTGGCTTTCTTAGAGTAGATAGAGTTTACTACATGGACAAAGCAAATTCCAAAGACTTCTATTTAAATCACTGCCCAAAGTCATCTTTTCTAATTGAAGAAAGTCCAACAAACAGAAGATTGGTTCTTAAAAAACTCAGCATGTTAGAGGATGGCATGTTCCCTGATCTTCTTTCATTAAGGCAAAATATCTCTTTGGCATTTCAGGTATTTCCATTCCAGTATTTTCAGCACTTCAGCATTTCACCTGCAAATGAATACAGACTGTGTTGTCTAATAGGGAAAAAAAGCTTTGACTTCATTGTCTGATGTAGAAAATCAGCTGATAAAAAATGCTAATGTGACTTTACTGCTGCCCCTCCCACCACCATCACATTAATGTCCTGCATTTGTTCAGCAGTGTTTACCAGCACCCTGCTTCTTTCACCAAAGCCTTCAGAGGAAGCTAAAGGGCTAACTTTAGAAAGATAACTGGCTTTGTTCTGGCTCCAGAGTGTCACTTATCTTCCCTACTGAGTTTAACAACATTTAACTCATTCAGAAACAAGATAATTTTGCATTTGTCTGCCTTAAGCTGTACTATCTCACATTCTTAGATAATCCCTGTCCTCTTGTATTTTTTTTTCTTGCTTGCTATTTCTCAACTTCATATTTGCCTATTAAATTACAAACATGAAAGTGGCTTTTTTGCAATTCATATGAACAGCAAAAGGTGCTTGCATTTGCACTTCCCTTAGGATACCCTTCCAGGATATTCTTAAACAAAAATGAAAAAAAAACCACTTATCTTCTACCTGCAGGGCAGATCTGTGCCAGCTTTTGCTGAATCTTTGACTCTGCACCTCTGACAGGTGTTAGATTTCTCAGAATAATTTCTAAATTTTTACTCTAATTTGTCGTCTCACCAAACATAGCATTAATATCCTAAAGAACCTCTGAAAATTCAATAATAAAGCATAATTCCAGAAATGCTTTTGGCTATTTTGAATCAGGTTGGGCTTTCTCAAACTCTTCTGTATTTGAACTTTCAACTTACATTCAAACAGTAACTTAACCAGCAATTATGTCCATTTCAGTTTTTTTCTCTTCTATCAGGCTTTAAAAGTTTTCCTGTTACCATAATTTGAGGTGCTGGAAATCAAGTGGAAATCCCACAGTCTTTTCCCAGAACTATTTGGATTCTGATCTTTTTTGTGCCTTTTATGGGTGATGTGTCACAAATTGTCATTGTCATGGATCAATGACACAGATTGAACTCCATAACATAACATTCATTATTAAGATGCTTTCCCCAATACCAGTAATGTTACATCTGATCCTCTCACAATATTGATACTGGAGAAAAATGCAGCTATTCTCATGTTGGAGTTGACAAGCTGGGCCAAGATGGGAAGGAGATCTGCTCAAAGGCAGAGTAGGACTTGAACATAAGTTTTTAAGTCACAGGTGAGCAACTCAGTCACGAAAGTGGAAGGAGATTCTTGAGAGAAGACCATGAGAAAAAAAAATCATAGAGTTTTTGGAAAAGACCTTTTAATTTAAACAAGTTCCACTTTTATCCTATAACTTGCCAAGGCCACCACTAAACTTCGTCTCCAAGTGCCACATCCACACGTCCTTGTCGGATGGTAACTCCACCACTGCCCTGGGCAGCCTCTTCCAGGGCTTGACAGTCCTTTGGGGGGAGAAAGTTTTCCTAAAATCCAATGTAAACCTCCCCTGGCACAACTTGAGGTAATTTTAGGTCATCCTGTTGCTTGTTACCTGGGAGAAGAGACCAGCCCCCACCTGGCTACCATATCTTCTCCAATGGACAGTACCAAACACTTCTTAAAATACATCCTCAGTTTTATTCTGTGCTTTCCTCATATACACATCTTGCTGGCATCTTAAGAATATAAAATCCCATGCTTCATTTCTGGCACAAAAAGAAAAATAACATTCTGAATTTACAATGCACTTCTGTGCTCAAGAGAGCAGGTCAAACTGATAATTCCTTATTTCTGCTTCTGGTTTGAAACCCTAACACTAACATTTACTTGTTAGTTAACATTTACTTGTTAATTAAACTTAGTTTTTTCCTTACTAGATGATGAAATGAGGACAAAAGGGACAAGATCTAGATTTTCACTAGACCAAATTCTCTTAACTTTTTTTTACTCATCCTTTTATCCATCAATCTGTGATGTGTCTGTCTGCCCTTGTCCATCATGCCCAGCCCCTGAACAGAAATGGAACTACAGATGGTTCTTTAACAAGGTGGACTCAGAGGTCTGGTGGGTTTTGGAGAAGGCTTGAACTGCTAATTCCTCTGTCAGTGACCTCCTCTTACATCCTTTGTATTCAATGTCTCAGGGCAATGCAGTGAACAACAGAAATAGCATCAATCACCACTTCCCCACATTCTTGACATGCAGGAACCATTTTCTGCTGCTTTCTGGGCTCATTGCTAAAGAAACAGAATTCCAACAGAAATACAGAGCACCATTATATAACTGAATCTACCAAATGGAGCATTTATATCGAGTTCATCATCATGGTGTCTGACCATCTGCAGTATTTAAAATGAGAAAACAATTTAAATGCAGTGTTTAGTCAGAAAATCCTGCATGAATCCAGAAATGATGATAGACTCATCTAATAGTGGTTTTTTTTCCCTACATTACCCTTATTCTCTCTTAAGATACAACTTTTGCAGATGATGGATTGGGTCAGTGCCAAATTACAGCTTGCAGTGAAATTCTGCATCAGCTAAGACATAATCAACATTAATCATTTGAGCCTCAAACTTCAATTTGATCCTCACACAAAGCAAATTGCAGAGAAGTGTCATTTGTTTATGTTTATCCAGGTCTTGCTCATCTGCTAACGATGAGTGACAAAAGTGGTTGAGTGGCAGGTCAGCCAAAAATACCCATGTTTGGAGCAATTGGCTCAGCAATGACTCCCCTGTCAAAAACCCTCCCCAAGTCACTCAGCAACCAGCAGCCAAGGAGTTCCTCTGTACCTCTGGGGCTCAATTTGGATTTTTCTTTCTTTGAATTATCTGCTGTGTGGAAGGGAGTACAAATAGTTGTAACACTTGCAACAGTTCCAGCAGCATTTGGATGTCAGGAATCCATCACCACTCACTTTTATTCTTTCAGCCTATTTACTTAATTTTTTTTTGTTGTTGGCACAAAGGTGAAAGTCCTGAAAGCAAATTCTGAGATAAGCATGGCCAATCTGGTCTCTTCAAACAGTAATTTGTACTTGTTACTATAGTCCTGGCGATGCTTAAGAAAAATGTCAAGTTTTAAATACTATCTAAACTAGTCTTGTTTCCTACTTGCAAATAAATTAAAGTAAGACTTACGAAAGTATTCAGAGTATATATAAATATAAAGGAGAAAGACTTAATCGTCTACATTTCATTTAGGTAATTTTTAAAAAATATTTTCTAGCTGCAGTGGTTGCATATAAACAAAAAAATAAGGCTCTGTTAGAGCCTTATTAGCTCTAAGATACCAGGTCAGCAGGCCAAATGGCATCTAGAAATAACTAGAGAAAACTACTTCAACCCTAAAGCAGGTTATGGCAGAGCCTTTTATATATTTATTATGGATTTATTTCTAGGAGCCATAATACATGCTGGAAATAACACCCCATGTTAACATGCTACCAAGGAACACTGGCATAGGCTCACTGTTGAACACCCTTTATTGCAAGTTAGTTCTTGTTACCAATGGCTCTAACAAAATGGTTAGATGCCATTTATAGCTTCAGTGCTAATTCCAAGCATGCCATTATTTCTAATAAAGTAGATTTTGAAGCCAAGAGTAGTTAACCCAACTGTATTTCCACTTTACTGCACGATTATTGCATTTCTCTACACAGCTGTCTGCTCAGAAGCAGAAGAAAAATGAATTCCTTCCATGCATTCTTAGTCTTATTCTTTAAAGTAAAAAATAATTCTAATATTGTTTATTTATCTAGGATAAATGTTGCCTTCTTGTGAAGGCCGCGATGACCTGGTATCGGAGTCCAGCACTGCGATCTCCTCCTTGGGATCCCTCGTGGCCAATAACGGACGCTGACACCAATGTGGTGGACGGTTAAAGGCCTTTATTGAGGGGTCTCGAGGGTATTTATGGACTAAGGGGCTTCTCTACGTCAGACAGGGGTTTGGCTATTCTTTCTAGGGTTAGTATGGAGTGGAAAGTTACTGGCATGCATAGGTTAGGGGGGCTACACGTTTGGCTACATTCCAAGGGTGATCCTTATCTATGGGGAGAGGGGTAGAAGGATTCCTGTAATTTTCCGTCACAGCCCGAAATCTTCCGAACGCCTGTCCCTAGCCTACCACAGATAAAACAGTTGACATATAGCTATAAATGTGGATGACAAGCCTATCTATTAAACCAGTTATTTATATACATTTCTTTTAAATCAAAAAATAACTGTCAAAATCAGTAAAAAATGCAAAACAAAGCACAAAGCACATTTGTCAGCAGAAGACTAAATAACCTGCATTTTAATAAAGAGAACATCAAAAAGAGTTAGAGATAAAAATTTATTTCAAGCAACTGGTTTTTTGCATTTCTCCTTAGCTTAATATAGCAAAGTTATTTTTTTAAAACAGATTTTAATCTTAAAACTGCAGTAGTTTCCTAAAGTGCAAAGTAAACTGCAGTACAGGTGATCATCTACAATTCATGTTATCAATTTATTAACAAAGCAAGAGCACTGCATTGCTGTGTGCGTATACATAAAGAGTAAAAGGTACATTTGTGGATTAATTAATGGGTAAAACCACCTTATCAGACACTAACATTTCATGGTTGAGTACCCTGGGCATGAAAAGATGGGTTGGTTCTTCAAAGATAAGAAAATTCCCCTGCATCACTGCCAGGGATTGGTCCAGGAAAACAAGACAAATCAGGACCACAGAGCTGGTCCATGTTCTCCCAGCTGCTGCTATGCCTTTCCACAAAGCAGGAGGTACATTTAATTTAATTTAGGACAACTTTAAAAACAGTTTTGTCAGTCACACAAATTGCACTGATCTCATACCTGTTCATACCAACAAAATTAGTTCCATAAATAACTCTTGGGTTTTACAAGACCTGTAAGAGCAATTATATTTTAAAAGTGGAATAACTGTTCTTATTAATGGCTTTTAACTCAGTAAAATTATTTTTCTCTCCAGGCACCCACCGTGCAGAAACTACATTTCTTTTGCTGTTTTTATTAAACTTTTGAGGAACAAAAATGCATAATTATTTTCCTTAAAGATATCTTAGATACTTCTTACAGGAACTCTGAATCAAAACAAACATTTAACTGCCTTCTTGAACAATTTCATTTGCTTTTGTTCCCTGCTGTGCTGGAAACACACTTTCTGCTTGCTCTCAATGAGGTACCCCAACAGTTTCTCAGATATTGCAGCATACTATAAATACTATGGTTACAGATGAGCTGTTTCCTGCTGCCATTTACTTCATGCTTTACTTCTCTCATAATTTACAAATCAAAAATGTTTATAATTTTCCAAGTGAGAAAAAAGGGTATTCTATTATTCCCAAGAGGACTGTGGAAAACTGTGTGTGAACTACTGCAATATTCTAAATTCCCTCAGTTTCCTATTGCTCCATTTTTGGCTGCAGGAGAACATGGACAGTCTTGAGAGGCTAAAAAGCTCTGTTTCTGATTCTGGTCTTGGTCCAGTGCACATTGTTGGGTGGTGGAACAAGGCCACGTTCTGGTTTTTCATCAGAGAGTAATTAATCTTAATTGATCTTTTTCCTGCAAAACAGATCTTCTCTAGCTGGAGGAAAACAAAGAGGTATCACTTGTTCTGTGGCAAATTAATCTTAAAGGGGGAATCTTCCTAAGAAAAGCAGTGGATTAAAACAAGATTTAGTATTGCCTTTGAGCCCTGAAACCCAAACTAAACTCAAAGGGTGCTTTCAGCATTGTAGATCTGCTCTTATTGTGATGTGCTTTTAATACAGTGTCATCATTTGAAAAGTGAGATTTTCATATATGAGCAATTTTATTTTTGTGACTTCACCTTCACAGAAGACCCCAGTAATATTTTATACAGACCAAATGCTTACAGGTATTTTAGGCAACTTAAAGAAATTATTCTCAGAGGAAATTTAATAGGGAATTATGGTTTTCTGTCCTGTTGTATTGTGTGTTTAAGACACTCGTTCATTTGAATATTTCTAAATTAGCCTGTTCCATGTGAGAAACTTTGAAAATTATGCCTCCTTAGATGGTCAACCTTTTTCTAAAAAAAGATAAACCTAATGAATTTAACCATAGTACCATGGAAACAGCTTTAAAATTAATTTGGGGGCAGGGAGGAAGGATACAACAGGATACAACTCCAGCA
Source organism: Molothrus aeneus (assembly GCF_037042795.1). Classification (NCBI taxonomy): domain Eukaryota; kingdom Metazoa; phylum Chordata; class Aves; order Passeriformes; family Icteridae; genus Molothrus; species Molothrus aeneus. The sequence goes on from NC_089671.1 coordinate 6,081,091, forward strand.
CAGAGAAAGTGACAGGTTTGAGAAGAAAAAAAAAAGAGTGTCTCTTCATTAGGCACTGAGACCTTTGTTTGGGACAAATATCCTGTATATGGTTGTATATACTTGAGAGGTTTTATTTCTGTAAGTGCCATCAGTCGAAACAAGAGTTTGATGTTGACTCAGGGTTCCCATGGGTGGAAGGAGAATTTGTCCCTTGCTTTTAGCCGTTCCCACACCCAGCATTTTGGTTTATTATATAAAATGAGTTTATCTAATTCATTGTTATTCTGGGACTTTGTACAGAAAGACATCTAGTCTAAAGTAGATTTCATTACTTATTTCCTTGATAATTCACAAGTTAGTTTGGCTGCCAGGATAAAGAGTTGTACATAAAAAGACAAATATGTGACTAAGCCTAAAAATTTCAGTGAGTGCACAGTCCCCAGAACAGGGATGTTATCAAAGTTCAGTAGTACCACAAAGTGATGATGAATGAGCATTATAACCTCTGTGGCTGTATGAGACCTTCACTTCGCCTGCTTTCTGACTGTCAGAATTTGGTAGAGGACTCCATTGGCTCCTTTGACATTTTTTAGATAGTGCCCAATTGAGACAGGACAAAAGTAATTGAAATTAACACATCATAGCAGTACTTTTGACCCTCACCTTATTTTTTTGGTCTCTGAACTGCTGGCTGTAAATAACAAAGCCACGCACCAAAAATCTTCTGATCTTACCAATGCAAATTTTCTCTTTCAGAGTTTCCACTGCCCCTTTTTACATCTACAAGCACTAAAACAGCATCACAAAGGGATTTCGGGGGTGGTGAGAGGACAATGCTTGAGGGCCTTTTATATAAAGCTGATAAGATTCACTTAAAAGAATAATACATTTTCCAGTCAGGGCAGAATGTGGGAAATAGAACTGTTTGAACTCATCATTTATTTCTTACCCTATCTTGGACTGAGATAATAATGGTATGGGTTACACATAACTTGGGATACTGCTATAATCAGATCAGCATGGATTGCTGGACTTACCCCTTTGGGTGGCAAAGTAAGGTTTAGTCTGTGTAACTTGATTGTGTACTTCAGATCCTGTAGGAACATCATTCCTGCAGAAAAATGCTCACAATTACATTTCAGTTCTGAATAACCAGACCTCACATTCATCCAAAGACAATTTCACCAATACAGGCAGTAAACCCTATTTCAGTGATGTTTAGGGGTTGGTTTTTTTCCCTCATTATAAACTTGGACAGCACATTATAATGAAATTTCTTTACTGGCAGTCTTAGTCTTGTATAGTTCGTATAGTTACAAAGATTACCAGATATAAACCAAGTTAATACTGATCTTGCTCACAGCATGTAAGTCCAGAAATTTCTCTAAACAGCTTTTGGAAGTGTCAGCACATGAAAGACAGACCTGATTTTAAATGTGAACATCAGGCTGCTGCAATTCTGACAATGCCAGAACAAGAACCTTCCTTTTCTAATTGACATCTGAAAACTAAGAAAGATCTTTAGGCTAAATAAAGCTGACTAGCTGTCATCTGTTTAGAAGTACTTAACTGCCACCAGAGTTCATTAAATTTGTTCATCTTTTTTTTAAAAAAAGAAAAGTTGGCGATGTAAATTGTAACACTGTCTGGTGATCCCAGACAAATCAAATATCAAGGTTCTGGGTAAGATACTTTACATAGGTAGTGAGAGAAGGGAACTGTGCCTTTGTAATTTAAAACTTCCAGCCAAGCATAAAACTAAAAAGCAGAAGGAAAGCTGCAGGTGCTAAGGAGAACCTGATTAACAATACAGTAAGTGCTTAACTGTAGGAGCCTCTGTAACCAAGTTTGCAGAATCTGGGGCAAATGAATACCAGTACTTTGAATTCTGTGAGTGGTGGTTTTCACAGTTCTAAACTCATATCCCATGTGTTTCCTCAAATATTTCAACCCCTGATTCTTCTGTGGTTGGCTTCAGGCTGCAGAGTACAGATTACTTGGTGCCCTTGGCAAGTGCTACTGGAACAGGGAAGTGATGTCAGCCCCTGCAGTGCAATCTGTAACTGGATGTGGGTGAATTCAGTGGCTGGCAATTTAGAGGAAAACATGCTGATGCTGTACCTCTTGGAGCCAGATGGTGACTGAAATTGTTAAAATGATATGTGCTGCAAATGCCTGAAAAATTACCCTGCTACAAAGTACCCAAAGCAGAGAGGGGATCGCGATACAAACTAAGCAGTGTGTGGGTAGTATTTGCAAACACTGTATGGGATTATTTGCCACTGGTTAATTGTAATCCTTCCCTTCACCCTCTTTTAGGTTCAGCTGATCCACTATAACCATGAGCTGTACACAAATGTCACAGAAGCTGCAAAGAGTCCTAATGGGTTGGTGGTAGTTTCCATATTTATGAAAGTAAGTATTACAGATTCCTAATATATAGACAGTAAATTTTCCATGAACTGTAAATGTAGGCGTTAGACTCCTAATTATGCTACAGCAATGCCCAGAAGCTCTGATCTGGAATCCAGAGACAGCTTCTTCCTAAACTGAGCATGCCATCTCTTCTCAAAGCTTTTACAATATAAAGAAAATTAAAGAGGGTAAGGGAGGTGGGGGAAAAAAACCCTAAAATCATAAACATTACTCATAACACTTTAATGGCTATGGCAGAAGTCACTAGCTTTGCAGATTTAGTGTTTCTTCATGAAATGTTATTCATTCAAATCCCGTCTAGTAAGTTGAGGCACTGGGAGAGAGGGCATGGTGATGTTTCAGAGCCAGCAAAATCAGTTATTTTCTGTGTTATTTAAAACATCTTGAAACTATGAAAACTGAAAGAACATTAAAAGTAGAACTTCTAGTATCTTGCATTTCACAGAACCACAAAGACGTGAATATTTTGTCTCCATCCTGTTGCATTCAAGGTACATAGTTAAGTCTATCATTTATAGTGAACTAAATCATTTATAGTGAACTAAACTAACTAAACTAAACTAATCATTTATAGTGAACTCATTTATAGTGAACTAAACTCTAAACTTCATGGTTTTCCCAAGCCTCTTTAATTACACTGGAGAAAACTTTTGTCTCATTTTATAGAATTATTTCTCCCCTCCAAATATTGTTTATATTCTGTCATTATGTATCACTGTTTCATCAGTCTAAAAAAGTGTGTATTTCTGAGTAATGCTGATGTTCACCTCATCACACCTTACGTATGGGATATCTATTAGTTCCCCTCAGTATTCTAATCCCATTTCATAAAGGTCCTAACAAAGCATTAACCTCAGATATAAAGTATGCATTTCACAGAGTATACTGGATAATTAGATATAAAAGGGCAGTTTTCAATGGGTCTAATATTTAAGAAAGATATTTATGCTACCATTTTTTTTTTTTATCCAAAAAGTATTGTATTATGACCGAACAATCTGACCTGCATTCACGAAAAAGGCAAAAATTAAAGAGAAGACAGATAGAATCTTGTCAATATTTAGAAGTACCTGCAGGGAGGTGTCAGAGGATGGATCAGACTCTGCTCAGGGCTGCTGAGCAACAGGGGGGTAGAATCTGACACACGGAAAGTTCCACCTGAACATGAGGTGTTACCTCATATATTACTCAGACATAAACCAGAGGAAGAGAGTTTTAATTTGCAATTAAAATAGCCTACTGCAAGGAAATTATATTTATCAATAAATAAAATAATAGAATACTAGTGAAAATCCTGCCTAATATATCAACCACCTGCAAATTTCATCAAAGCTGTTGGAGAAGAAACCTGTGCTCATGCTTTTATTCAGGCATTGATTTCTGTTCACCCTGTTCCTTGTGTTTTATTTATTCTACCAACTTTCTATCAAGTTTCATTAGAAAAACAAGTGAGTAATTATTTCCTTCTCCCACAACAATGAAAAAAAAAGGAGAACTCAACTGGAGGAGTATCAGAGAGTGTCTGTGTGCACACATGAAAAAGCTACAGTTCTGGCAAGGAAATGTTTGTGAGAAGATTTTGACATTGTGCATTTTCTCTTCTGTAGGTATCTGAATCATCAAATCCATTTCTAAATCGTATGCTTAACAGAGACACCATAACAAGAATAACATATAAGAGTAAGTTTCTTTTCATTTCCTCTGGAAACAGCTGTGTACTTTCACTATCAAATAACACATTTAGTGATCCTGAAACAAGAGGCACCTCATTATGGGCGGTAATTCCAGGTTTGCATTGTCAGGAACTCTGCATGATAAACTCAGGAATGTGAAAAAGCTCATTAGGTCATCACTTAATCAAATGAATTTTGAACTTCAAAGTCTGTTTTACATCTAAAGGTGCAACAACAAATTAATGAAATTATATTTGACACATACATATACTGTATTCACACAGAATGCTCAGGAGAACCTGTCTACTGTTAGCAGTATAAGGGACATGTGTAGCAGCCTGGATTATATTGGATCTGGTTATGTCAGGATCCTGCACAATTCACTGGATTTAGTATTCATCAGTGTTTTCTTTTTGAAAGAAAAGTTACAACATTCCTATTCAACTACTGCTGCATTTAACAGATATAGAAAGAGGTTATTAACATAGCTTGTATGTTTGTAATATTCACATTTGAAAAGCCTTTAACTGATGATCCTCAATAATTCCATGTTCATATATTGCCCTTGTGGAAAACCGGAGCTTAATTAAGATATTTTAGAGAAAATAATGAAAAATACATATATATAAATTAAACCTCTTCTCCTGAAAACCTCGTTTCCTTTGTCAAACATTCTAAGCTGCTATGAAGTTTGTAAGTTCAACAATAGCAGAATTTAACTTTCAGAAAGTACACAGCAAAGGGATAACACAAATAATTCCTTGTTCTCTCCTGCAACACACACACCTCCACACCACTGAGGCTACTCTGCTTTTACCTGAGAGGTAACAAATCTCGTTACACCTTTAGTCCAAATAAGAGGCTTCTATGATAATGAAACTCAGTTCTCTACAATACCTATGGAAAGGAAGGCAACAGAGGGTTCTTCTCAGAATGTTTTTTCCAGATTGTTCTATCAGTATCAAATGTCATCTTCTCTGCATGGAAGAAGCAGATCAGTCACATTTTTAAACTGCTTGTCCTGATTCCTTGCAAAAATGCAGCAAGGATGTTCTGCAAGAGCTGCTTCCTGCCTACTAGTGCTGCTGCAGCATCCTGGAAACAGGGAATTATTGTTAAGGCTGAGAGTGCTTTTTCCAGCTCCTTCACCCACAGATTCGATATTCCCAGCTTCTGGGAACCAGCCAGATGTTCTCCCATGGGGCCCACCCTCCCAAAACTAAATATTTCATTTGTATGCTGTATTTACAGTGAAAACTCCTCCTCTCCAGAGCTGGCAGCATCCCACTACCTCCCACTGCTTGTTTTGTCTCCTTACAAGGGAAACATGATTCCAATCTCACCTAATTTGGGTATACTAAATGCAATATCTCATGAAGATGAACACATAAAACACAGGCTGGAAAATCAGTGATTAACAGAATTGCTTTAATTTTTAACCACGGTTTTTGCTAAGTTTATCCGTTAAAATTAAATCACTGGTAGACATAATGCACATAATATTCCACAAGGCATTGGGTTACTTACTGTAGTAACAAGTATTGACTGTGAATTTTTAGTGTAAATTGGGAACATGAAAGTGTTATTGAAAGTAATTTTGCAGTTGTCTTGCATGATGGATTATAGCATCATTGCTGAAAACTAATTTTACCTCTTACACTGCAAGGATTTCTAGTGTGCCTTTAGCAGCTGGAGTTCTGCAGCTTCTGCTTTAAGGCTCCACTTCTGAAGTCAATACTCAGCACGGTGCTGACAAAATGCCCAGGCCTCATGTGCTCAAGAGGAGCGTGGAGGGAATGATAAAAAAAAATGCTGGTTCAAAGTCAGGACAGTTCATAACATAAATAAAAGGTTTTGTTGGTTTTTTTTTTTTAAAAGAACAGCAACAAAATTAAGTGCTGTCTCTCCTGCTGCATGAAATTTCCACGTGCCAAGAGCATTAAAAGGGAAATTTCTACTCTTATGGCTACAGTGAAGTAAGTGGACCCCAAGGAATTTTTAAGGAGATTTTAAATGTTTATTAAGATATTAAATGTTTATTTACAGATATTAGTGGCTACAGTAAAGTAAGTGGACTCCAAGGAATTTTTAAGGAGATTTTAAATGTTTCTTTGGTTCTGTTATCGCAGCCCAAAGAATTGACTGTGAGCAAACTGAAACAAGGGTTTTTTCAAGCAGGTTTTAGTCAGAAGCTGTGTAGGTATCTCAGAAGAAAACTGTTTTATTATTCCTCATTAAGTGCGCCATTTGAGGGGACAAATTAGTTTTCTTTCAAAACAGTTATGCTACACGAGCTTTCATCCAGTATTTGCTTAACATCAGGGAAAAAATTAACTTTTTAGATTCCCAAAATTCCACATAAAAATTTGGTCTTCTCATTGTCTGGTAGGCAGAGAAACTGAGGATCTCTTAATTCCTAACCCTGTAAATCTAACCTAGATCTTCTTCTGGATTATCATGATATGAACTTTAAAATCAAATGTACCTTCCTCCACTCAATAAACACTATATTCCCTATAAAAAGCATTATTATAAAGGCAACATACACAGATTTCGCTGTGAAAGCCAATCCCACACATCTATTACAAGCCTAGGGATAAAAGGATTTACATTATTTTCTAGGTAAATTGCCAGAGTCAAGGCCTTTATGTAAATGAATGTGAAATTTAATGAAATCTAATTTGTGGAGAGAAAAATTCCTGGATTTGGAAATCACCATAAGGCACCAGCAGATCAAGAGTAACACATTGTGGACTGCAGATAGGAATGATGCAGAGGATCCAGGAAAGGCTGGATTTATGAAAGGAAGCTTGTCACTGGCAAGAGATCATATCAGGGTGATTTTGAGCATTTTGAATGTATTTTCAGTAAATATAAGCAAGAATTTGAAGGGCGGCAGTCTGGTATTAATACCAACGCACCAGGTCTGCTTCAACTCCAGAACAAGAAACCCTTACCAAGATGTGGGGAACGGACAGACCTGTTCATGGGAAAAATGTTGGTAACCAAATTCTTATTGTGTCATCTTCTCTCATGGAATCATCTGATTTCCCATGGGAATATACTCATACACAGGCTTTAACAAGTACTGTGTTTTCTTGGACAAACCCTTATTTCATTCACCCCTATCTTTGAGTTTTCCTGAAGTGATATTTTCCTCCAGTTTCTCATAGGAATATCTCTCATCTATATTAATCTTCAGTTAGTTTTCCATCTCCTAGTAAACATTTTAGGGCAAATTCTACCTGGTTGAAATAATTTTAGCCCAGCTGAAGCCAATATGGCTGTGAGAAAGCAGATTTGGTCTTTAGGGATCTCTTCTGCCTGACTCTGTGCCACTTGGTGTTAAAACACACCACTTTCCATGGCTCATAAATAATGAACAGGATGTTCATGTGGGAAAGGGAAGAGTGTGTGACGACTCATTGAAAACAGGCATTGGCATGAAAAAAGTCCATCAGTTCTCTTCCAATGAGATTCCAGCAAAATTACCAGTGCACTGCAAATAATGTTTTTAATGACCAGATGTATTCAGTCATCTCTACTTGTTCAAATATAACTGCATTTTGACTGTGATTTTATGCTTGTGTCTGGAAGATGTGGGTTTAGAAAGAAGCTGTCATGGGCCATGGGCCACTGAAGCCTGGTCATATTAAAACAGGGGACAGTCAGCCACCTCCCAGACACTAATGGCATTTCCCCTTCTGCTTGAGGATCTAGCCAGCCATCCAGCACTGCAATCACCCAGCTCAAGCTGCAAGGGCAGAGCAGAGGGCTCTTTTTCTAAAAACATGAGAGGACCTGCCAAGATTTTGTTTTGTAAAACAATGAACGCATTTAAAATATTAAATAACAGTAAGGCCCTGGTCAATGAGGCAGAAACATTACACTCTCACCTTGACACTTTAACTGACGCTGTAGCTGCCAATACTGTTGCCCCAAAACCCTGTACCATGTTGACTCTGCTGTGTTAAAATAAAAAAAAACAAGGCCACATTTTCTCTGCCCGTGTTCTTTGATTTTCTGTTACCCAAGACAATAATCTGCAGCCCTTCTTATTTTTCCATTAGGTTGTACAAGACAAGTATTTTACTCATCTAAGTTATGTCCTTCAGCTACAATATGTTAAATTCAAGTTAAATTGCACCTTTCTTTTTTAGCTCCTATACAATTCCTTGATCATTTGGATTTCTCTACAAATCAAGGTCAGCTTATGTTGAGCATTGAAAGAGGGAACACACCTCAGTGTGCACTTTTCGTTGCCTGCATTTTAACGTTTTCTCTGCAAATGAACCAAATTGGAGACACCGCACACAGGTGAAAGGGTTCAAAGAGAACTCACAGTGTTACAAATCATAACCACCCCAGCTTTCTCTGAGATACACACAAGCAGCAGTGTATCAGAAATAAAATATGTTTATCCCTGAGTGGATGAACTCCTACAGCCTAAGATTTGGCAGGAAAATCTGAGTTTTAGCTTTGACAGCACTGCCAAAAGTACTGTAAGACCAGCATTACCCAAGAGAAATAGTGCAGATAGTACAGACAACACTGAGAAACTCTGATGAATTTTGAAAGATACATCTCATTATATTTAGGTACATATCCACAGAACAAATTCTGTTGCAGAGGAACACACTTCATTAATTCCTAGGGAGCCTTACAATAAAGGCAGGAATCCTGGTACTGCTTCCCAGCAAGCCTTCAACCTAGAGTTTAGCTTTCTGAGGTATTGGAATATAATCCCAATATTACCAGGTGGAACGTGCCTGGGCTCATCTGATCCTTGCTGCTGGGCAAAAGACAGCAGCTGTGGTATTTCACCTCAGAGACACCTTTGGCTGGCTGGAAGTTGCAGTTAGGCACTCAGAACAAGTCCAGGCATGGTAGAAACTCAGTTTACTCTGATGGAAAGGCTCCAGGCTAGGTGAAGAGGAAAAGGAGACGGATTCTGCAGAGGGTTTAATCCAGAGTTTATTCCAGAGTCACATATGTCTGAATCTTGGTAACGGCTCCACAGAAACCTGACCACATGGTCTCCATGTCTTTTAAGCTCGGGGGCAGGGGGAGGGAAGGGACAGGTGAGCCACCAAGCAGGTGGGAGGGGGGAAGGCTCAGGGGACAATGACACTTGGATGAGCCAATGACCCCAGGGCTGTGGGGCATCTTTTGAACTTTTGCCAATCACACGGACGCCCCTGCTGGAATGATAAGATTGACTGACAGCACTTAGCAAGGAGGCAAGGGGGAGGGGAAGGGAGAAGCTATTGCTACACCTGGGAGCTGAAACAGGAAATGGCATCACACTGCAACACTGAGGGAGCTGGCACTGCACCCACACCACTGTGCACATGAAAGGCTGGGAGGCTTCATGGAGTAGCTTTATTATCATGCATTAACTGCAATTTCCTCTCATGCCAGAAGGCAATTAAGTTTTCATTCTCTTGGCCTTTCTGAAGCTTTGTCGAGCAAAAATTGTTAATGACCCCAAAAGATGGAAAGTCAGCATTCTTCAAAGGCTTCTGCATCTCAATCAATAACTGCAACTTCAAGAAGCTTTTGACTCCAGTCCCTAAGTGTGATTTAGAGTTGCCCTGTGAGTGCCTGTGCTCAGTTCCCAGAGTGTGTGAATGGGAATCTCAGTGCAGATCCACCCAGCAGGGTGAGGGATATTACTTGTGTTACTTGTTCTTGTTTAAACTGCTGGAGGATCCAGAAATGTGCATCTGTTAAACTTCATTCTTTGGTAGAACTGAACATCATGTCATCATGTTCTGGAATTAGGAGACATGAAAAGGGTGATTTTGTTTGGTTTTTTAAATTTTGTTTGTTTGTTTGTTTGTTTTGTTGGGGTTTTTTGTTGTTTGTTTTGTGATGCTGCTGTTTTACCCGAGTTGTTTTCCTCCTTTGTTCTCCAGATGATGCATACTTACTACAGGGGCTTAATATTGAGGAACTTTATCCAGAGACATCTAGTTTCATTACGTATGATGGGTCAATGACAATTCCACCCTGCTATGAAACAGCAAGCTGGATAATAATGAACAAACCTGTCTACATAACAAGGATGCAGGTAAAGCAATTTACAAATTACTCATCTAGGATAGGTACAAAGTAATATTTTAAACATACTATTTCTAGCTTTACATTAGATTCAACTCTTGTGCTGTAGGGATCCCTGCATGCTATTTATACAGTTTGCAAAAGCATTGAAGAGGTTTTTTGTCAAAAAAAAAAAAAAATACTAACTGTTAAGAACTCCATCAGTATCTACACACACAAACTTTAAGGGGGACCCTATTTTCAGTGAGGGTTTGAACCAAAAGGTTTTCAGCAGTCTGTCCACAACTGCATCATTCTATGATGCTGTGAACAGTTACTTGGAGACTCTAAAACAAGTACATCAGTTTTGTACAAACATAACTGAGGTTATTAAGGATAGCAGAGGTCATTCCTAGGTCTGAATAAACACGTATCAATAGCACATAATGTGACAGAGATACGGTATATGGAGCCTTCTGGAAAAAAATCAGCCAGTGCTTTCTGGTATAGAATAAAATTACAGGATACACACCACAAATACATTTGGAAAAATCAGACTGAAGTATTGAAGCCCCTATTAGAGAGAAGCAAGAAAAATTATGCAAGAGAAAACACAACTTCACATCCAAAAGGAAGCTATTGAGGAAACACACCAGTGGAAAAATCTCAAAAACTAAATTTCTGTACAACTTACTTACAATCCAAATCCTGGCATCAGAAAACAGCAAATTTAACACCAACTGGCCTTTTCTCCAGTTTCCATCAGTGAGTTGCCTACAGAGCTGTGAGCTGAACTAAAACCTCCTCTCTTGTATACTTGAACCACCGTCTGCTCGGCCCAAGCAGGCAGCAGAAGAAATATGGCCTGAGAAATGAAATGAGGAACAAGAAAACAACCCTAAATATCACTTTGGGATTTAAAATCATATTAACATTGTAAATAAGATTACTTTTAAAAGCCTGAGATGTTTTTGTGATATTCCTTCTGTCCAGTTTAGTCTGGAGATAGTGAAAGCACTTTGTTTCCTTTCTAAATGGGTGATTTGGGAGAATGAAACAGAGGAACACACAAGGAATGGTTTTAACTCTGACTACAAACTGGCAGAGTTAACTTAAATTCTGTTTCACTGAAATTCTGTTTCACTGAAATTCTGTTTTACTTCCATTTATTAACTAATCTATTTAATAGTGTTGTATGTTGTTTACTTACAGCAAAGACCAATACTAAAACCCCCTTGTTTTGTCCTTATAGATGCATTCTTTGCGACTCCTAAGCCAGAATCAGCCATCACAGATATTTCTGAGCATGAGCGACAATTTCAGACCAGTCCAGCCTCTCAACAATCGATGTATCCGAACCAATATCAACTTTAGTTTACAGGGAAAAGATTGTCCAAACAATAGAGCACAGAAACTACAGTATAGAGGTACGTTCTGCTTCCAGAATAACCCTTTCTATGCTTTCACTGAGCTCCTTTCTTTGAGAAATCCAAGGGCATAACAAGGCACACAAATAAAAACACATAAAACTCCATATCTTGGGGGATAACTGTGTCAGTCAAATGCCACACATTTGAAAAATATGAGTAAATGTGTAGGAAAAGCATGACAAAAAAACCAGCCTGGGACATCAAATATGTTTTTTAGAAGTAAATAGGACAGGCCCTTGGTTTTCTAGCCTCATTTTAAAGTCTTCTTCCCTTACAAAGTGCATTTTGCTCTGGTTTACTCATCTACAAAGGGGGATGAGCTAGTCTTGATGACAACTGATCTCAAACAAAATTAGTAATTGATAAGACTTAATTTCACTTTCAAGGTGCACCACCATAACAAACACCTAAATTGCTAAGTAGATATAAAGCTGGAGATATAAACAATGAAGCAGCTCAGTCACCTGCAGCTAGAGTCCTACACTGCCACGGCTGTGGCTCACAACTGAGCTTTAATGTGTCTCATGCATCTTTGAGCCCAGGCACACAACTGTGTTGCCTGAAATAATGGTGTTAAAGTGCCCTCACAGCAGTAATATCATCATTATGAAGGAGAAGCACTAAAGGAAAAGAAAGGAAATTTTCAGCAGCAAGACAGATGACTGTGTTGCAATACTTCAAAGGAAGAGTCATTCTTCAGACTTAATTCTTTTCTAGAAAAAGGAGGAAACTGAACCTCCTGGCTTTTTTAAGACATTTTGTCTAAGTGCCTAGTGCAGTGTTAAAGCAGTTAAATTTGATTCACAGTGTTAAACCAGTTTCATATTTGGAGTTAATTGAAGCATAATTGTTTTTGTTTGTTTCTCTTCCAGTAAATGAATGGCTCCTCAAATGAGACAGAGCAGGCAAAATCCAAATCCTCAGTGTAATGCTTCTTCTGGGAATTGACATCATCTACAATGCACCCAACCTCCCTCTCTAGCTCACATGCACTTTGTGCTGTGGGAAAAGAGCTGCCATGCTGGAAAACTCCTCAAAATTTATTCATGTGATTGGTGGCCATTTAAAAACAAAACAAAACAAGACAAAACAAAAGTATTACAGTAAATGTGATTACAATTTTCCTGAACTAATTTGGAGTCACAAAGAAAGACTTTTCAGACTTTGTACATATGAAATTCTTTCTCTTCTCCCTCTCTCTCCCTCAATTGAAAAAAAGAAAAGAAAAAAAAAGAAAAAAGGTGGATCAGTACAGCATCAAAGTGGAGTTGTGTTCTGTGTGCCAAGTAATCTTGGAAAGCTCTCATTATTTCACTATCATTAATGGATACTGACAAGACAGAACAAGGCTCCTGTAAAGAAATCGTTTCTAGGTATGATCTTTCTGTTCATTTAATTTTAAAAGGGACAGACTTTGATAGATAAGTATTGTAAATATATCACTGCAGAATATAAAGGAAATTTAAATATTTCCCTCTGTCACATATCTGTAGTAGGATTTGGCAAAATCAGAATATATCCATTTTCTGTTTCTTGCTTTACAATAGATCATACGTTGTGTTGGCTACTATTAACAACTCAATAAATGTGTTTAACAAATTAATTTAGTTAAGTTGCATGGATTTCTTTTTTTCCTTTCTGAAATGACAAGCCTCTACTACTTGTGGATGCATTATTTGTGGTTTTATTTTTTTCCACTTTTTTTTTTTTGTTCTTTTTTTTTTACTTAATTTCTTTGTTTGCAGCCCATTCAAGTGAGTGAAGGACAATTGGGAATGCACTTAAAGGTGGTATAACTTTAACTCCACTGGGCTCAGAAGAAGAAAGCAGATTAAACATATCTCAGTTTAAAATTGTCAATTTCCTTGCTGAAGCCATTATTGGGACAAACATTCAATTCTGTAAATTGGTGGTGAAAGGGATATTTTTTCTTTACAGATAAAGCAGGAGCTGGCCTAGTAAAAACAAATGCCTTTTTTCTTATTTATAATGGTCATTCACTGTGTTTGGTTACTGTCAAGAACTCAATAAATGTGTTTAACAAGTTCACACAGCACATGTTTGACCTTCTTGAATACTGAGGGATTTTTCAGGTTGGTATTTTTTTTCAGTCTGGAGAGGGGTCAGGCCTCATGATCTCCCATCCCTAATGCTCACATTGTACCACATTTAAGTTCACAGAAAGCAAGATGAAGCCAAACAATGCTCTGGCACCAAGAAATTGTTTACACCAAATGGAAGAACAGGCACTACAAGAAGTGTGAGGGAACAGCCAGGGAGCTTTAATGTGACAAAAATGTTATTTTATCTGTGCCTGAAGAGAACAGTGTAAGGAGCACCTGACAGGAAAGTTGAGTCTGTGGTTTGGGAAGATTGCAGCTTGAAAAGTGAGAAGAGGCCAGGACTGGCCTTCAGGGGACCCTCAGGATGGAGATATAAAATGGTGAGGAACCCAGAACTGTCAACAGTTCAACTGCTCAGTGCAAAGTGCAGGGAAGGCTTGGGTGAGATGGGCTGACATAAGGGTGCCCTGTCTGCACCGGGTCTTGGACCAGTGACCCTGGCCTAGGACTCTCTCAGCACATGGGTAAATTACTTGATTGTCAAGGTGTTTAATTTCCAGGATCCTCTTTGGATATCTGTAAAATACGTGATTCTCAAGTTACTTCATTTGAAGTATTTCAAATGGCTTCCAACACCGTACAGTGACAGAAAAATCCACAACACATCCACAGAAATGTCACACAGCAAGTATTACACTGTAGATTAATACTGTCAAATCTTGTAATTGAAAAAAAGCAAAATTTCCAACTCAAGATTTACCTAGCTAATAAAAACAATGGAAGCCACATGCCTTCAATATTTTTGAGTGAATTTATAAACTTGTTTATCCTACTTATTTGGTGTCTTTTAAGCTTCACTTATGGTGCAGAATAAAGTTATGAGAGCATAAAATCCACAATGCATCAATCTATATTTTTGGACAAATATCTGGCAGTTGTTGGTCCAAGTTTTTCTATAACAGAAGGAAGATAAGCCAGGCCTCGATAATAAAGCTTGTAATAAGCAATAAACACTATTTTCTATTTTAATGAAAGCTGATAGAAGGGATTTAAGGGGAGGGAGATATGTGATAGAAGGGACTATTCCTAGGAAGGAATCATGCTGTGCTTTGGATTAACCCTGCACATTGAGAAAGGAAGCAATTATACTGGAACACCACAAATAGATTTGTCAACATTTCCAACTCCATTTTGTGAGTTAAGATTTCAATTTTGCCATAAATTGCTTAGGTTTTTGTTTTAATCATAGTTTACAGCATAAAGAGACCCAAACACTTAGCATTCTAAGTGTTTTGCCTGTTTCAGTAACGCTCACATTTAGACATCCAGCACCAGCTGTTCCGATCAGGCATGGAGCTCTGTCAGGACACTGAGCAGCCAAAGAAAGCCACACCCTATCACAAAATCTTCAAAAACATAAAGTTCCAGGATCAAGCAGCTGGCACAGGCTGCTTATTTTTAGAGCCCACACAACACCTGCCCAGAGTAATCCCTCCAACCTAAGCACTTTGTCCAAAGCACTCAGCAGAGTCTGGCTGCAGACAGAGCCCAATATTTTAGGAAGGGCTGAATGTGGCCTCATTGCCATCTCTGCCTGAACCATTCAGATCAGGAATGGGATTTTTTGCTGGTGATAAGGCTCAGCACAGAGGGGAGGTACTTGGCAGGTAATGCACACCTGGAAGCCTGTACTGTTGACTTCGATGAACAGGCAACACCACAGGCAGGACCAAGTTGTCATGTCATGATGATAACACTAAGAACCTAATAATGGGAGGAAATGCTTAGATTTATCCATTCACACTGAAGAACATGATATCAAAACAATTTAGGTACCAAACTATGAAGCTCATCTGATGATAAAAAACATGAGAAAATTCAAATTTACAATATTCTAAAATCCTCTGTTTCAAGTAGTAGTAAAAAAATTTAATAGCTGAGTTTTATAAGCTCAGGTTTATAAGTTCCTTTGATTTAACCAAAAAGAAAAAGTATTCTTATACAGAAAATCAGAACTAAAGGAGATCTGTGGGATGAAAGCAGAAAGCAAAAACCTTCAGCATAACTGTACCTATAGATATCATACATCTGTCCATCCACCTTCCTGTTCCAGCCTTCAAAGCTGAACCAGCAAGCAAACACCTCATGGATATGATTGGAAGCTTGGCTATTTTATTATAAAAGAAACTCCTATAAACCAAAAAAAATCCTTTCTCGACATTCAAAACCTCTCACTTATCTATCAAGTAGATACTCTGAAAGAAGAGGGACAATGGAAATTGTGCTGAAAAATTGAGACTTGAGATCACAACACTAGGAACAAAGATACTTGAGGGTGTGCAAGGTTATACTTCCTGTACTGATCCAAACACTCAAACACAGACAAGGAACTCAATCAAAATAAGTTGGTCTGCAAAGATCAGAACAACTTTGAAATCTGTGAATTCTTGTTTTTATGAGTAGCTCTGCTTGCTCTGTGTTCCACATCATGGCCTTAAGAAATGTCAACACTAATTATTGCTCACGTGACATTAGTTTGTCAGGCAGCATAGACATTGTGGACTTGGTGGAAATAATTTTTATATACTTTGTATGTCAAACAGTAGGATCTTTCAAGACATTTAGTATAAAACAAAGAAAAAAAACCAGGATAAAACTTCAGAGTCCTTCCTGCTTCTGACAGGACCTGCCTTTGCTCTTCCTATTTTCATTTTCTGGGGATTTCACTCCTCATTACTTCCACTAGTACCTCCTCTTACAAAAGTAGCTCTGAGGAATGCAGTAAATTAAATTCATCCCACAGAATCACAATGCTGCCATGAACATATTAGCCAGTTTCTTGATACTCACTATTGCTGGAATCAACACATTGCAGCAACCACAAAAAAACTTTAAGTAATGATGCAGAATGAGCTGGTACATCTATTATTTGGTGAAGACAAGGTGGAGGATCCGATTGTACCCAGAATGCCAAGACCAAAAGACCAAAAGGCAAATAAAACCCTTCCAACATTTAGGGTGTTCCTCATGATCTTTAACATTAAAGAAGGAGGATGCTCCTTCTTTTTATTTTACTTTTTAAAGTGCTCAGGGTTAACACTATCATTAACATTCCATCTCAGTCTGAAAACAAAGTGTCTTGGAGTGACTGTATAATACTTTCGTTTGCTTTAAACCCAGAAATGGTTCCTGTAACTTTAAGCCCGCGGGAAGCGGGGGAAGCCGGGGTAATTCCTTCGGCCCTCTGCGTTCAGAGATACTCCTCTGCTCAAAGTTTTACAACAACTGCACCGCAAAAACCCCCAGATATTTGGTTCCTAAACACAAAAAACTGTAAGTTTTTCAGGGAGATAAGCTCTAATTACTCTATGTTTGGATTTTTTTATTAGATTTTATTCCCCAGATGTAGTGGCTGACAAAGCCTGGAGAGTTTACTGTACAAGATGCAGATTTACTGCAAATAGCTCACCACAGTTCTCAACAACACACTAAAATTATTCAAGGAGCCTGTTTGTATGGCAAAGAACAAGCACCATTTATAATATGAAATGTAATGCGGGCAAGCATTTTCTATTTCCTACAGTGTCAAGCTTTATTCTAATAACTAAAGATGTGTCAAACACATACCCAGAACAGAAAATGAAAAACAGGATAATAAATCTTCTAAGGACAGGAAAATAACACTTAGGTTTTGAATAGGGAAAAAAATCCTTAGAAGTATTAGAAAAACAGCAAAAATATTGATTGACACAGTTTATTATTTTAGGCAGATGCTCCCACCCCATTAGGGTAGAAAGAGCTGGAGCCAAAAGTAAATCAAAGGGGAGCAAAGTTACAGTGGAAAATAGTGTAGTTGCCCCAGAAGGAAGGTCAAGGCCATGAAATTCACCCTTGGGTGGGTATTCCCAGCATAAGGAGACAGCCAACGCCTGACATCCCATTTTCGGAAGCATTCAGGTATTTGCACCCATGGCACATGTCCAAATGCACCAGGACCATGATTTTGGTCAAGGGAAAGTCATGCTGAGTCAGGATCAGAATGTCCTTCCCAATTGCTCAAGGGCCATTTTAGATCTGCCTCCTCAAGGATTTTGTGAACCTTCCTCAAGGATTCTGCAAAGAAATCACCAGAAATGCCTCATGCTTGCTTCACTTGCTGTCTTGCTGTCCCACCTAAGCTTTAGTGAGACTCCCTGGAAGTTTATCCCCGCAAAGCTGCCCTGAAGGACTTCTGGATAAGTGCAAGATTTAATGTGCTGGATGAGAAAACAATTGTAAACCCCACATGGTAAAGAGATGGGAATATGCCAACATGATGAGGAAATATCATATTAATATTCAAAAATGCTATTAAAATCTTATGAATGAATGTTAAGACAACACAGAAAGTCAGAAGCACAATGGCAGAAAACAGAGTTTGGGAGAATCACAAGGGGAAAAGACCAATCTTTTCCTTCTGCCCTGAATTTTTTTCTTAATGATGTAGCAATATAGCAGCAAGCTGATTGCAGCTTGCTGCCTCCTTTCAGACATAATTTAAAATTGACAGCACTAGGAGTAATAATGGCATTTTCAGACATTCATGCCAAAGTTTCACAATACCAGAAACCTCTCTCATTAAACATTTATTTATTTATATCTGTGTTCCTTGAGCTGCAAAAAAGATAGAAAAATTGAACTCCATTGACAAGCATTTCACCCAACCGCTCCCTGTGTTCCTCCCACACAGCCGAGACACTTAAACTAAATCACTGAGACTTGGCCCTCCTGCAAGCAGTGGTGTCTCCTGGAAGCATGTGAACTATTAAAGGCAAGCATCACCTCTTGAGATGTTAAATCATGTAGCCCAAGCTACAGAAGAACAGGACTTTGGCTTTTAAAAGTCTTGATGAATCCCTGCGTAATTCCAAATACAAAGGATGAAGAACTGTGGAATAATTCCATGTTTCAGCTTTCAGAAATTGATTCTTTCCACTCCTTATGTGTTGCTTGTCTTACAGAGAGAACTTCTTCATAGGGGACTGTTCTGGTTTAGGGTAATTTTGAGAGAAAAACCTCTAAAGGGCTTTCCTGTAGAAAAAAAAATTTAAGTGCTCTCTCTTCTAACTGTTTGGGGAAAAAGATCTCCTTGGAGAAAAGTGGAAAAACTGTTTATTTAACAGGAAAAGCATTTACCAGCAGAAAAAATGAACAATATTAAACAATAAAACCTCTTGCTGTTCTAAAAGAGATGACAAACTCAGAAAAGTTCTCTTTGTGGGCTGTAGCTCAGCTCACTCAGTCTTTTATTGGTTCCTCTGGTGCTGGAAATGCCATGGTCCAGGCCTGGCCCGGTGGGCCACAGGTGTGAGTTTCTGGTGCTCTTCTGGTGTTCAGTCCAGAGCAGGTTTAAACAGGTCTAAACAAAAAAAAAAAAAAAAAACAACAACCTACAGTCCAGGGAACTTCTCTGCCTCAGCTAGCTAAAAACTAACTAAAAGCAAAGGACAGCTTTGTTCCGTTGTCTTTCTGTCCGCAGACAACACAGTCTAGAAGTAGGATGTGGGGGAGTAAGTGTCGTTTCTGATTACGAATTCCACACTTATTTTCTCCCCACTTCACTCTTGGAACAAGTCTTAAAGGTGTAATATTTATGATCCAGGATAAACAGAACAGATGACTTGGGATACAGGCATTTTACTGCCAATCCAGGACAGGATCAAACTTTCCTGTCAGCATGGAAGATGTCAGAGGACATGGTTGTTATCCCAGGTAAAGTTTCTGTGGGGAGTCTAAACAATCTCAACTGAAATATCACAGCTCTGCTTTTTGAAGGGCTTATACAAAAAATGAAATAAAACGAAACAAAAAACAGACAAACTATTGTATTTGCTGGAAAGACCTAACGAAGACAGTAATGATGAATTGACTCCGTGTTCTGAGAAGGCTAATTTATTACTTTATAATACTATATTATATTAAAGAATACTATACTAAACTAAACTAAAGAAACAGAAAGGATACTTAGTGCAGAGTCTCGACACAGCTTGGCCCTGATTGGCCCAAGAGTCAAAACGCACACCAGAATCCAATGATACAATCACCTGTGGGTAAACAATCTCCAAACACATTCCACATGTGTGCACAACACAGGAGAAACAAATGAGATAAGAATTGTTTTCCTTTTCTCTGAGGCTCCTCAGCTTCCCAGGAGAAAAATCCTGGGCAAAGGGATTTTTCAGAGAATGTGCATGCCACAACAAACAAACAAAAATACTTAAGCAGGTGGAATTCACCAAGTATTCTAATAAACAGCTTATTTCTACTAAAGACCTATCATTCAGTGCTGTCTTTTTTCGCCATAATGGACAAGTGCCATGAGGGGCTTCACTGAGGATGCACAGCCCTGCTGCTGGATTTCAGCTCGGAACGCACCCACCACCTTCCTCCCCATGTCATTCTGTCAGGTCAGACAGATCTTTAGTTTAACTATTAGTGTCTTTCAGGTTCTCCTATTCGCAGATAGTTCCCATGTTGCCACCAGAGCACCATTGTCTCAGCCTTTAAGCAGCAATTAGTCCTATTAAAAAAAAATAATTCTAAACTAGACAAATTATGTTGGCCCATAAAACAGTCACAGCATTGTCTGGGTTCCTATGCACATGCAAACAGCAAAAGGGCAAACTGCCAGCTCAGTTCTCAAAGCAGGGATTGATAACATTTTATGGGAATGTTAGCGCCCTGGGCCATTTTATGGGAAAATTAGCCCCTTGTGCCAGTGTCAGTCAGGGTGGCTGTGCTTCTGTGTGAGCGTTGAGTCTCACTGGAGGCTCGTCTGCACAGCCCAGAGCTTGGGGCTGCCAGCCTGGAGAGAGTCCCCGGCAGGCTGAGTGCCAGCCCCCAGACATACATCCATGGATCTGCTGCTGGGATTCACCACCCCGCAGATCAAGGGAAGCAGCAGTGACCGCACCGACTGCTGCTGTTGGGGTAGAGTGCCAGAACACATGGAAAGCCTTGTGCTGCCCTGCCTCTGAGTTTGTTTTCATCACAGGAATTTCAGTAGCAGCCAGAACAGAGAGCAAACATGCAGAAGATGATTATGCCTGGTGTGTCCTGCTGCCCCAATCAAACAAGGATTAGGGACAAGCCAACCGGCATTCCCTACCATTGTCACAGTGTCACACACACATTACAGTTGTGGTTTCCAACACATAAATGTTTCTACTAAAGTACAGACTCCAACATTCCACTTTCATGGATCATTGTCATTCCCAGCCAGTGCAAGCAACCATGGAAACAGAAGAAACTTGGGGCCAGGTCCAAGTTTAGAGAAACTATGACCTGCAAAATAACTAAAGTGTGCATGCTTTATTTACAATGCCATGTGATTTGGAAAGGACTGCGATCTTAAATACCCCCATGAAATGAATGAGAAAGTAAACATCTCAAAACAGGAATGAGGTTGGATGGTTTGACTGTAACAGCTTGCTTCTTTGTGATGTTTGTTTGCATGGTCACTCTGAATTTTTTGATGTTTTGGTATGTCTTTGATGTTAACACCTGAGAATGATAGTATCAAATTCTTTTTCATTTATTTATTCTTTATTTGCAGGTTTATGATAAATTTTCACAAATTAATGAGAAATTTTCTTGTTTGGGACACTTAGGAGAAGACCAGGTCCTACACAAATTATATTAAGGTTCCTTAA
The DNA here is from genome assembly GCF_037042795.1 of Molothrus aeneus. Taxonomy (NCBI): domain Eukaryota; kingdom Metazoa; phylum Chordata; class Aves; order Passeriformes; family Icteridae; genus Molothrus; species Molothrus aeneus. The sequence goes on from NC_089671.1 coordinate 6,102,408, forward strand.
ATAAAGGATTCTTCAAAGCTACACTGACAAGCAAGAAGAGAACATATTTGAGATAACCTTCATGCTTCTCAGACAAAAACACTGAAAGAGACAAACACACAAAAAAGAAACTTCTCCAAACTTTACTGCCTTAAAAATATTTTTTCTTTCAACAGAATTTACCTGTAGTAGATTGACAAAACAGAGCACAGAAATAACATTCTGTGCAAGCAACACCATAAATACTGTGAAATGACTAACAAGAGACACACAGCAATGCAATCTGGCTATTTTTACAGTGTAGGATTTGTCACTGTGAATCAGGAGATGTTGTGAAAGGGCAGTAAAGTCTAGTGAGTGATTGTGGCAGGCTGGAGCCTGGCAAGGTAAGCAAAGCCCTTTGTGTCTCAGGGATGGGCATTTTATTATGATGGGTGGGAGAGAGAAAGAAAAAAAACATCAGATGACACTGACTTCAAGATGTTTCTTTTAATGAACGTTTTCATGCCAACAGTCATTACAATGCTAATGTCAACACTTTTTTGGAAGTAGTACCCTTATAAGATTCATTAGGGATGACATAAGCATCCCACAACATATGGTGTCTCAGATCCAATTACTTTTCTATTTAAACCATGACCTTGAATAGGTTTTAAAACAAGAAAGAACACCAAGAAAAAGCTCCTACTGCTTATTTGATGGCTCAGTGGCATAGTACTGAAATTCAGAATTATGTCGTCTTTCTGTCTGTTCTGCTTTCCAGTTTTGTATCCAATCTAAAAAAAGTGATAGAAGCTTAGTTTAGAAAAACAAGTAGTGGCAACATCTACTTCCTGAGACTGTTTGCACGTTGAAAGCACTGTGTACACAGAAAAGGGCATTTTGAAATACTTCAAGCAGCATTTGGCTGGGTTTCAAGTATCTCTAATTCCGAGGGCTAACACTGCAGTTCTCTGTATCCTGCATGGCCTGGAGCCGACATCCGTCTTTCTGCTGTGATAACCTCCCAACCTAGATGTACAACACCATCTCACCAACCAGCAGCCTCTCACCTCACAGCAGTTGCTGCCTTGGGTTGTTACATCCCAGGTCAGTGAGGCAAGTGGGATGCCTTGGGAGGACACTCACTTTAGATACAGGGTGACACAGTGACTTTAGATATAGGGCAACACAGTGAGACACTCTCCCACAGTTCCTTGCTTACTTATGTTAATGGTCCCAGTTACATCACCCCTGCTCTCCTCCCCAGTTCTAGAATGGTCCCCATTACTGCTTTCCCTACTGGTTCCCATTTCTTGCAACTCCTCCCCTGTATCCCTGTTGGCTGTTTCCCTCTGACCCCCCCTTTGCACCACCCCTAAACCCTCTACCCATTGGCCCTCAGACCTGATGCTCCACCTCCCTCATTCCATATAAACCCCTGGACCCTCCTTTGTTGTTGGTTCTTCTGTCCCTGAACCCCTTCAGTGTGCCAGTTAATAAACTGCCACTGGAACATCATATGAAGAACCCCTCCTGCCTCTTCATTACGTCAATGTGCATTTTCCACCTAGCGGCACGAGCATCTGGTGTTTGTCCTGAGCTATCTGGCTTTCCCTAAGGGAGACGCTCTTGGGAAGGCAGTGACCTCGGCAGCTTCTGCCGTGTCACTGCATTGGGTCGTCTCTGGACATCAGTCTTTCCAGCCCAGTCCATGGGGAAAAAAAAAACCCTCAGAAATCTTAATGTTCCTAAGTGTTCCTTAGTGTTCCTAAGATAATGATTTAGGCCCTTCAGCTGGGTAGTTGAAGAAATAAAAATAAACTTTTTCATCTAAATTTTACCTTTTGAAAGCACCAGTTCTACACAGAGATTATTTGGCAACATTCTTGTTAGATAAGAGTTTTTCTTCTGTAACCATCTTCCTCTACAGGATTTTAAGAAAAGCCCCCAAGGATACTTTGTTTATGTGAAGATCTAAAAATGAAATCTATTCTATCTCAAGCATGTTATGCCTCCAGAAAATAAATTATTTATATTTTTAAATGATATCTTACTGGAACGTCTCTCCTTGCTATAATACTAGGGCTAACGCTGTGCTGCTACACAAATAATACTGGTTATAGAAAACTTACAATTACTTGCCATGTTTTTGCAAGTTCTTCCTAAATCAGATTATATTGTTACAATATAAACACTCATGCCTTTAATGGTACAATTAAATCTAGAGCAATTACTGCATATAGTTCCCATACTTCTTCACTGAGCTTTGCTGAAATATTTCAAATCATTCTTGCAGTTTAATGCATTTAAATACGTAATTATGTTTAGCACATTTATTATGCACAGTCACTAGAAATCAAGTTCACTTTGAATATATTTTCTAATTGCTACTTAGAAGCACTTGCACACAAAATAAGTGCTGAGGCTACATTAATGCACAGATAAATGGTCTTGGTTTGAAAAGACAGGTGTCTGCTAAGGAAGGCAGGAGACTCTTCTGAAATGGGAAATGTAAACTTCCTCCCTCTGAATTGTTATAATTTTGAAATTAGGGGACTCTCAGGCAAAGGTATGGGAGCAGGAATAACAGTGCTTTATTAGGGAAGAAAATAAAAATAAAATAAACAATGCAGTAATACAAAACAACACTGACAGAGTCAGAATAGGACCTGACACCCTGTTGGTCAGGGTGTTGGTAGCAGTCTAATTGAAATGGTGGCTGCAGTCCTCCTGGAGTGGCAGATGTGGTTCTGTCGCAGCAGTGAGCCTGTAGAAGGGTGTAGTCTTCCTCTGAAGATCTAGTGGAGAAGACAGCTGCTCCTCTGAGAATTCAGTGGAAAAGGCTGGCTGTGGTCTTCCAGATCTCTGATTATATCTAGTTAGGAATGTTTGGCTCCTCTCTCTGGGCGGAGTTCTTCACTATGGGATGATGTAGTTTTATCAGTCATGCAGTGACACTCAATGGCCTATTAACAGAAGATATCTCCCTGGAGGAAGGATGGGTTGTAGAAGAGATAAAGAAAACTGCCCAATTAACAGAAGATAACTGCCCCATCAGATAGGAATAGAATACACCTCCCATTGCTAACTTAAGACATAAATACATTAACCTAAACCTCTGTTACCCTTTTTAATGATAAAACATGAATTCAAAACATTCATTCATGAAAATATTCCTAATTTTCCCCTTAGCTTTGAGGTAACTTACAAGCAACAGAAAGATCCAATACGATTAATATTTTAGAAAAATAAATATTGATAAAAGAAAACTCCAGGGGGAAAAGAATCCATTAAAAAATAATTGAAGGAGCTGACTTCTCTCAGTAGCCATCAGGATTACACAAGAGAAGAGAGCTCAACAAGAGAGGCCATCTTTTAAAATATTCCACCTTTGCACTGTTAAGTACAATGTGAATTTTGCAAAATGAGAAGCTGACAAGCACTACAGCAGGAAATATGGTCTTTCAAGGGAAGTAGTAATCAGCTTTCTGGGATTTCCCCACAGGCTGGGGGCCTGGGAGACATTTGTTCCACCAGAGGCTGCTCTTGGAATCTGTGACAAATCCCTGCCCCTCCTTAGGTCTCTTTTCGCACCTAAAGAAAACACAAAAAAGCCTTGGCCCAATAGGGAAGGGCTGATGTAGGAACCACCCCATAAACAATTCAGATGCTGCAGCAATGGAAGCCCTTATAAAGTTTGGGATGGATTTGCAGCACAGGCACAGCCACAACTGTGCAATATTTCCATTACTGGTGGTTTGGGGTTTATTTAACAATCCCTCCAAGCATAGGGAGAGAGAAACCCCATCCCCTTCCCATGCCATGAGGAATTGTTAAGTCTTCCTGACCAGAGTGAACTGACCTATTAACCTACAGCCAGTGATGTTAAGATAACAACATTTAGCATTTAGATAATTATGTGAATTTTCCAGATACCTTCAAAATGACACACTACCCTTTCTAGATGTGTAACCATGGTGGACTTTGGTGGCTGATACAGGGGCTGCTAAAAAAAATGTCATTCCACCCAAATGCCAAGTTTTGAGGCCAAGCTGCACCTTCAAATTGCTACTTTCACTCCTTGCATATTTTTCTCTGCATCTTCCCACTCCCCACAGTGAACACAAAGATAAGCACACTGAAAACCTTGCTGAGCAGGATCAGATTGTGTAAAAAAATATACATATTAAAGAAAAAAAAAAGATACCCGAGGTCTGTTTTGTCAGTGCTCAGAACAGACTTGCATAAACTCCACAAACACCAAGATAAACAAAATATTAGGATAAAAGAAAAATGTTACTTTAAAAGCAAAGATGTAAGGTTAAGGATTAAAAAAAAGGAGAGAATAATGAAATGAAACAAGTGTAAAATAAAAACAGTAGGAATAATTTTTTTATCTCATGGATCAGAATAACTGAAGTGAGACAGCAACAAATGTTTCTGTCAACAATGAATACTGGCAAAGTACAGAGAGGGCAGAACTAACAATGTCTGACAGCAAACAGAAAATGAACAAAAATTCAATGCTTAACAAGAAGACCACTACAAGTTTTATGATTCAGGAAAATTATTAATACTTTATAAAAATCTGCAATCCTTACACATTTTTTAGACGTTGAGGGTGATTTATCTGAGGGGGACTGAAACACAGAAACATGAATGCCCTATTGTAGTGGGTTTGACACTGAATGTCAGGGCATCTATGAAAAATCATTCACTCATTTTCCTCTGCCATAGTTGAGCAGAGGAGGAGGAAAGAACAATTAAAAAGTTCATGGGTGAGATAAAGATCAGGAAAAGACACTTTAAGGGCAAGACAAGCTCAAAACTTAAAAAGGTATAAAGAAAAATTTATTAACAGAATTAAAAGAGAATAATGAGAACTAAAATAAACCTTTAGAGCTCTTTTCCCTTCCCCCAGCCCTTCTTTCCTTCCCACTAACAGCGCAGGAAGACAAAGCATGGAATTTTTCCTCAGTTTATCACTTCTAAAAATCTTTATTCAGTTCACTTTGGAGAGGAGTCTCTTTTGCTATGTCATGGAGTCCTTCCCAAGGGAGACAGTTCTGTGAACCTTTTCAGCGTGGTTTTAATTTTCACGAGTCACAGTCCTGCCCAGAACCTGCTTTAACGTGAGTACCTCTCACAGTTTTTCCACAACTGCCTTTTTTTTTTTTGGGGGGGGGGGGGGGGCATTTAGTTTATGGGGTGAAATTTTTAAGGATGAGCTGTTCTAGTATAAAAGAATGGGTCCTCTTCCTCTATCTCTGAAAGCAAGCATTCTCTCTCTTTGTCCAAGCCTCTAACTAGATCGCCAGTTTCTCAGCATCTGCACACTCCAGTGTGAACACCCTCTTCTCACAGCTGTGCGTGAATGCTGCATCTCCCCATGTACTCAATTAATTACAGGGATGTGGTGTTTGTGAGGTCTCCAGGACGAAGGAAGAGAATTGATGAATCTGACTCTATGCTCTTAGAAGGCTAATTTATTATTATATTATATTATATTATATTATATTATATTATATTATATTATATTATATTATGCTATACTAAAACTGTACTAAAGAATAGAGAAAGGATACAGACAGAAGGCTTAACAAGAATGATAATGAGAGCTCGTGGCTCCTCAGAGCCTTGACACAGCTGGCCATGATTGGCCATTAAGTTGAAACAATCACATGTTGGATAAACAATCTCCAAACCACATTCCAAAACAGCAAAAGAGGAGAAGCTGAGGCTTCTCAGCTTCCCAGGAGAAAAATCCTGGGTAAAGAGGATTTTTCAGAAAATATGACAGTGACACAGAGAAACAGTTTATTGTATTATAGTCCTCACCATGGCTTGCAGAAGAATCTCCAATTCTATGACCAGAGCACCTTCTCCTCCCCTTCCCCCTCCTTTGCACCGATCTTAGTGTTGCCATGTTGTTTTCCAAACATGTCTTCACTTTTTCCTTTTCTCTGCCTCAGGAGAGAATTGATGTTCATAGGTTGATTTGTTGTCAAATTCTGTCAATTAAAACAGTTTTTATAGAGTTCTGCAGTGCTAAAAGGTTGATCTTGTCCAGGCTTTGCAATCAGGGAATCGCTCTTCATGCATCTCATTGTGTTGGTCACCTGGTCTCCACCAGCACTACACAAGCCACGTTGGCTGCCAGCTCAACTCCATGCCTTTTCTTTATGCAGGGCACTGAAAAAAAAAAAAAAAAGCTGTTGCTGCTGCTTTTGTCCTTCTGCCCACAGCACGGCTGGCTAAAATAGCCTAAGCAAATAAAGTTCATTGTGAGCCATGCCAAGATAGCCGCAGCCCTGCAGCAGCAGCCCGGCTGTGCTGATTTTGGCTGTGCAGTTCCAGCTGTGCAGCCTCTCCTGGCCCTGGCTGCTCCCAGCCTCAGGGCCTCCCCCAGCGCTGGCTGCAGGGCTGCTCCCAGCTGCATGGTTGCGCACACCACTGGGATGGCCCCTGGCAGTGTCGTCAGGGCAGCATCACCAGGAAAAGGACTGGTGGGCTCCCCAGGAAGGGACTGGGCAGCCTCCTCACCACTCCAAAGAGAGCTTCCCGCAATTTCTTCTTTCTTAAATATGTTATCGTAGAGGCGCTACCAGCTTTTCCAACTGGCTTAGCAGTGTGCCTGTTCTCAGAGCAAGACAGAGATTGGTTTTGCCAGGTATGGAGGAAGCTGCTATCAGCTCCTCACAGAAAAATCACTTCCATGGCTGGCTTTTTTCCTCCGCACCAAAAATCAAGCTGTTCTAAACCACCACACCTGTGTATTGTGAAACACAGAAATCTCTTCTCCAGAGATTTCTGTGTTTCACAATACACAGGTGTGGTGTTTTTAAAATAGCATGAACCTTCACTGCCCTGAAGAGCAGTTGCCATGAGACAAATATTGCCAGATATTTTTTTTTGCATGCACTTGAAGGCCCAGGTTTATCAGTGATTGATTTTTGATGGTGACTTCAGAGACCACACAAGATATGAGCACAAAAACAAATTACAGAGCAATGCTTACTGGCAAAAGGAAAGCATGAAGTATCATACTTGTTAAGAGTGCCTCAGCATAAACAACTGTTTAACCAATGCTCTCCAGCATGTGCATGATGTAATTCTAAAACAGAGATATCCTACTCTGCATAGTAGGACCTTTCCCCAAAACCCTAAGCATTACTTTGATTTTTTAATTTATTTATTGCATTCTTCACTTGGACAAAAATGAGAAAGCCTTCTCTCACAAACTGTCATAATTGCTTTTGAGTTTATTTTCTGTCAGCAGCTGTGCAATGACTACTGCTGCTTAAGCAATGTCCTAGCATTTTGATTCTTTTTCTTGTAGTAGATGAAGTGCCCCTTTCTCCCAGATGCATCCCAGCACCCCAGGAATATCTGGACTGATTCTACTGGGAATAGACCCCTTCTAATTAACTATTTTGTGCTTCTTCAAAATGGAAGGTCATACAGAAATGCAAGACGGGCATAAGAGATGGGCTGTGAGAGAACCCTCCCAGCCTACCTGGAAATGGCAATGACAAAAACTGGCAGCAAGGCCCCTGACACCACACACAAACCTCCTGTGTGCCTACAAATGCTTGAGAAACAAGCTAAAATTGATGCATCTCATCTCATGCACTGCTGTCACTCTTGAACTCTGTTAAATGAAAAATAACACAGAATCTCATTATGGATACATCCTGTATCACTGATACCTCACCAGCTGATCCCCTGGGCATTGCACTGCCACATCCCTTCCCTTACAAACATCCATAGACCTGGAAAAGGACTCAGATGTCCTGCACTCACCTTCTCTACTAACCCAAGGGAAACAAGTAAGTAAGGCAAGATCTTCTGCTCAAGTTCACTCATTGAACACTTGAGACTGGAGCCAAAGCCAGCAAAATATTTGTATTCATTTATAAAGTATCACAGATAGGCAGTTGATGAAAGAGCTTGCTGAGTTTAGGAATAAAACATTAAAAGCCTGTCAAACCAGGACTAGCCAGTGCTCCCAGTGACTAGGTTACAGGCAATGCCTCAAACCTGATGCCCCTTTCTTCCCTCAGATTTTCATGGGATATCTGTGGTCTCATTCATGTACAGGAAAACTGTAGGCCAGGCCTTTCTTTTAGAAGGGATGAAAGAGCAAAGACATGATAACCTAATCATCACCATTCATAGAGCACTGTGGACTCCCCAGCAAGAGGGTCCTGATTTGGCCCCAGAGCCTCATGAATCCCAATGCCAAAACTGCTGAAAGGAGCAATGTTACATGCAGGGAGCTGAATCTTGATGAATCAGCATGGTATCCTCACTCTGTATTGTCTGGACACCAGGAAGAATGTTCTCAGCTTTCTGACACGTTGTCATGCAAAGCAGATGAGCAGAAGCTTCAGTCCTAAAGACAGAAACCAAAAACGAACAGAGGTCAGACAGAAACACTTTTATTTCTCCACCTTTACTGAGTCAGCCAAAACTTATTTCAAGATGCTTTAGTGGACAGAAAAACTCAAGCACCTGCAAACTTTGCAGAAGCTGTGTGAAGACTCAGAGACTTGGTGAAACAGAAGATTCCCACATCAACCATGACAATATGTCTATACTACAGAATACAAACAACACTCTGCTGTTGAAAAAAAACCTGAGCCAGACAAGTGTTGTATCCTCACATAAAGACCCCTGAGCCAGCATAGTTGAAGTTTATCTAAGCACTGCAAGCAGAATTACATTTACTCATTTCTTCAGTAGCAAATTTTCTTCCCCCTGTATATTCCAATGTGTTTCTTTATTCCATCAAGCTAAAGCACCTTTCCAAAATTTTGCCCACTATTCTCCAGTACACGATGAACATGTTTGTAAAAAGCTCATTATATTATGGCCTTGCACTTAAAGTACCTATGCAAGTTTAAATTAACTGCAGAATTCTCTTAACTCTGTGAGAGTTTCTTACATCTATCTGCCTTTGTGCTCCTTGTCCAAGAAATAGTGTTAATAAATATATCAGTTCTTCTCTCCCCTGCAGCTCAGAGCATTGTAACACTTATTTACGCATTTTTATACACACATACAAAGTGTCGTATAGGGGATTCATACATCATACTGATGTTATCTGATTCATACTGGCATACTGATGTTATCATCTTCATGTTTTCAGAGCCAGGAGGAGTTCCATTTTTTAGGTTGATACCATAATTTCTCTTGTTGTCAGTTCCAAGGATTTATTGACAAGACTGTCAAGAAGTCACCTTTCATGCATTTATTTTCTCTCCCTCAGTTAATTTAAAGATTTTCAAATTATAAGAAGGATAATTTAGCCTTTAAGGTATAAATAAATCCAATGGAGACAATGCATTTAAATTTATTTATTTTACAGTACAATTAGTCGTTCCTGTCCAACAAAGCATTATTTTTATATGGCCTATTGTCTTTTAACTAATATCCAGCTTTTCAGTTGAGGACCTAGAACTCAACTGATTATTTTATTAAATAAGTTTCTATGCAGTTTCATGACATAGAAAAATCATATTTATGCATTATAAATATTGTATCTTAGCACTAGTACTTTAGAACTCTCCATCATAGATGTCACTATAATGAAAAATACTATGGGTGAATTTCTACAAAAAGAGCAGTAAATAAACAGAAATTTAAATTGTATTTCCTCAAACCAACTCTTTTGACTAAGAATGACTGCAAAACGTAACCAGAGTCCAAATATCAAATTTACCAGAGCTGTAAAACCCACATCAATAGGATATTCAGGTAGAAGAAGGTGTTAGTGAAAGATAATTAAGAGAAGAGTCCTCAAGAATAAAAGCAATATATCAGTAACAAATTAGGTATTTAATTGAAACCAAACTTGTCAAGACACTAAAACACTCACAATTTGTTAATAATCCTGATATCTAATCATGCAAATTGTTTAGCAATATTAAAGGCCTGTAGGATAAGCCTTCACATGTAATCAAATCTTCCTGTTTCCCTTCCATTTATTTACAAAGGAATGGGTAGAGCTTTTCAGACATGAAGCAATTTCTATGAAATAGCCTCTTCTCAGCTGCAGAATAAGCCCACTAAAAGAAGTGCTTCTTGAAAATTAATCTTTATTTCCAGTCACCACAAAAAATGCTAACTCCAAAAAACATTTATCACCTCCTAGAGACTTCAACAGTTCACATCTCTCTCTGTTAAAAAAACCCCTGTAATTATTGTGGATCACTGTCTGAGATCAGACAGCTACAGAAGCTGAACTGGGTAGCACTACAGACCTTTTGGCCTTGGTACAGTGAAAGCCAAAGGAGAGATAAACTCAAGGCAAGAACAGAAGTGAAGACATCATCAGTGTCACATCATCAGAAGTGACAGTCTGGTCACTTTGACCCTCTAAGGTTGTTTTGATGAAGGAAGATGCAACAAGGACTTTACTGGCAAAAGAAATAACAAAGTACATTACTAGTGCAAGAAGAATAATCAGGAAATTGTTTCTAAAAGGGACTAGAACAAAGGGGTCAGAGTGGAAAACTTTGTATGAACAGAGTGACCTATAAATACTAGTAAACTGTGTAATAAACTGGCTTTGCTTTGCTGGCATAAGCGGAGTCTGTGTCTGACAATCCTCACAGACCATGTCTTACCATGTAACCACCACCCACTGTAGGGTTTTACACATATGTAAAGCAGATTGTACCACAGATGTCTGCATTTGTAATAAACAGCTGCTAATATTTATGAAAAAAACCTCCTGGCCATCATAACCCCAAGGTGACAATCATTTGTTGCTTTTTCTGTTTAGAAGCAAGAGCAGTGGACACATCTTTGTGAGTTCCTTCAGGCTAAATGCATTCAATTCAATGGGAATGATTCCATTCACACACTGGCTCCTGCCCAGCACTGAAATATCATTTCTAGAACACTCCTAAAGGCCTGATTTTTCACCAGGATTTCATGCAAGTTTTACCTGAAAAAGCATGTCAGGTTGTGTCTATTACTAACCTAGACAGCTTAAGGTAGACATGTTGTAACAAGAACTAAAATGGCTGAAGCTGCCCCAAAATCTAGCAAGCACACATTTTGATCAGAAAATGCTGAACACATTGCTGAAAACCAAAATTGTTTCCTCTAAACAACAGCAAAAAATCCATCCAAAAGGCCTGAATCTCATGCCAGCTAACATGTCCATGGGAGTATGGGACTGCACTGAGCCAAAGCAGCAGCGGTCGATCCCATGTGGAAAGGGAAGAGTATCCAGGATGGGCAGTTTACTGGGATCAACATCTGCCTGAATCTCTTCTTTTTGGTTAAAAATCCCCCTGGACTAAGCCATCCTCAACATGTCTAAACAGTAAGTTTAAGAGGTTCCTTTAAAGTTACAGCTGCTGATGCCTAAATCTCTCCTTCTTTGATGACATTATGCACATCTATGAGAAGGATTTTCATGCTCCCTGTGCAGAGCAAAAAACTGATGTTACCATTACAGCTTTTAAATCTTGTCTCCAGGAAAGTTCAAATCTCCACCACTAAACATTTCCTTTACATACTCTGAAAGTATGATGAAGCTGACCTTCAATCTTCTGTGGTTTTGCACATATCTCCTTTTTCTTCTTTTGATTCTGTGTCTATTCCCTTTCAGAATAGTTCATGTCATCAATTTCCACCTGTGATTTGATACTCATAATATTTTAGTTGTTAAGGTTTGAGCACCGTAGGTGCAACCTTCATTCCCCAGCAAAAAATCTGGAAGATCAAAGAAGCGCATTTTTCAATTTGTTACAAGGTAAGCACTTGGTTTTGTTTGCTTTTAGATGAGTGTGCCACATAATTTCTCCAAGCAGAGTCTATTGATTAATTTCACTACTGAAGTAAGAATCACTCTTTCATTACAGGTACAAATGCAAAAGTTTAAAAGGTGTGTAGGGAATAAGAAGGGATGATCACTATAGAAGATGATCTTTTTTCAATTATAAAAACTTAAATTGTTTATATATATATATATAATATAAATTTATATTGTATATTTTAAATACCAAACATGGTGGGGGATACAGGTTTTTCTTAAGGAAGTTTAGGTCTCAGGCATTAAGCAGCACCTAATTGTGTGGCCATAATTCAGCAGCTAAACAATCCCTGTCACAGGCTTGTTTTAATGAAAGCTAAAAATGAGTGATTTAGTCCAGCTAGGTTGATAATTTCAGTATATAATGAAGATCAAACAATTCTAACCCCACATTCCTAATTGTGGTAAAAAAAGAGACAACTTCGGGGATTTGAACAAAAATAGGGTGTTTATTTAAAGGGGAAAAACAAAGACGAGTAAGGGATAAAGGAGAAGGGAAAAAAGAAAAGAAGATAAAGTCCTGGGTCCAAGGATTGAGGAAACCTCTAGCCAAACTGGCATTTGGCCCCAGGCAAGAACCCAACGACACTGCAGTGAATACAGATAGTCTGCCCTCAAATCTGTAAAAAAGGTCTCTAAGAAGAGATTTCGACCGAAGTCTGCAGTGTCAGGTCCCCTGCTGTAGCTAACTCACAGTCAAAGGAACACTAAAAGACAGCTCTTCAGGTCAGGTTGTCCCTTTTATATTCTCAGTTCCCTCAGACTATACTTGCAGTTCCGCCCCCATAGTCTCTGGTAATTGGTGCTGGTAGACAATGAGGTGAGATCTTCTTTCCAATAGTGTGCTGTCATTGGGGTGTGTTATCTCTGAGGTTTTTGGCGGGAAGGTCTCTCATTGGTATGCACAGTTGCTATGGTCCCAAGTTACAAGTTCCCTGGAGTGGGTTAGAAATCTTCTGTAAAATGTTGCATGCTGCATGAGAGGAAACTGCACCGGGATCTTTGAAAGTGTGATACTTAAAAGAGATCATTAAACTTACAAACAATGTAATTAGGTTAAGAACAAAGGATTATAAAAATACTATGGTTCTTATTTTGTTAACTATTTTAACAGGATTATTAAACATTCAATTGGAGTGTACTGAATAACTACTATAACTTTAGAATGATTTTATAATATTTACCTCATTAGCTTGAACGCTTTTAATTGTTCAAACTACCAACTTTAAACAGTTATAAATGCAAAAGCTAATTAGCGGTTACAAATGGAAAATAGTCACTAATGCAAAAGCCAATTAAAGGGTTTTATAAATGACACTACTCACCAAGCAGATTAGCTGAGTACAGAGTGCACATTAACCTTAAAGCTGTAGGGTATTTACTTATAGAAATATTTTTATTATAGGAAAGGTAATGGCAAGGCCATCACCTTCCAATTCCAACAATGCATACATTACTAAAATTAATTATTAACACCTGAACAACATAGAGTATAAAAGTATGTGGACTGGATATTAATTTTCACATTCTGAATGAAATGTCTCTTATTACTAAAGGATCTGAAGAAAACCACAACTTCAGTGTATTTTTTATTAGTACAATAAGTCTGACCGTATGATATAGTGCTGTTATGCTTAAGATACCATTAAGTGTACAAGGTAATACTCAATAACACAATTAATAGGGAAGGCAGCCTCTCTTGGGCACTGAAGGAACCAGCAAATACAGCTGAGATTGAATCAAAAGGGGTTGCAGCAAAACTAACACCTTAAAAGCATATTTTGAAAGCACTAAGTATTGCTACAAAGGAGTACTGGAGAAAATAAAACAGTTTGCTGGGATTTAATTCTCTTCAACAGGAAGATGATTGAGGAGATGAATTGAGGGCGTCTCTTCACCCTTTTAGAAACACTCTTCAAGAAGTAAAATAACCATGTGTCCTAAAAGGTAAGCTAAGCTAGAAGGTAAAACATAAATATCATGAGCATTGTACTGCTACCTAAAAAGACCTTCTTTATCCCACCTGTTCTCACTTTCAGACAGAAAAATGTGGCAACACTTTTCAGACAAAAAGCCCACACTAGATAAGCACCAACATTCCTGTTCTACCTCAAAGCACTGAGAAATTCCAGCATGTGATGGCATGACCAGCCCAATTTTCAATCCTCAATTTAAATCCTCCTGCTATATGGCATTAAAACACTATATATGCACATCCCCTAAATTTAGGCCTTAAATTAACCATAATCTCAAATATAATCAATCACTGCTCATGCAGAACTCAAGGTACCATGCCAAGCGTAAATTGTAATTTAAATATCAAGACTGTGTGTGCTGTATTCTTGTATTGGATTACACAACTATTGAAAAATCTTTACAGCATTTCCTATAGTAGTCACTGCTTCAGCAATTATGAACAGCAAAAATAATACTTCTTTCAAAAATCTTCATAAACACTGATCAGATCCCAATGTTACTGAAGGCCTCATCCAGCAAAGTGGAAAAAAAAAAGTGCCAACCATACCTTTTGGCCAAAAATTTGCAGTATGTAATCAAACATCTTGATTTCAAGGACAATGGCAAAGTCAGATCACAGAAGATTCAGGCAGTTTTTGGAATACCAGAAGCAAGGTGGCTCCAGCTGATTTCCCAGGACACCAACTCAGATTCGTGAAAAGGCTCCTCCCTGGTGTTTCTTCTTGTCCATTATCACCTCAAAAAATGTTTAAAAAAAGTCTGATGGATTTTGGGTATGGATTAACTTAGGTTACACAAATACTGCATTTTAATTTGCCAGAACTCCACATGAGTATCTTTCATTCCAGCATGTTGTAAAACTCAAATCAAGAACAGAAAAAAAATTGCAAATAGGAGATTTGGATGGCTGCTGGTTTTAAGCATACATGATGCACTCTTCATAGTGAAGAGAAAGACAGACACACTGACATTCCTAAAAGCCTAAATCTTTCTTCACTTGGAATTTTGACTGTAGCTGTCTCTGCTATGCTATGAATAAAAACTTTTTTTGGTAGTTCTGTGGTTCAGGCAAAGACCTGACACTGGATTCACAACTAACACAAGCATCAGTTCATTATTATCTTACAATAAAACTTTCATATCTTTTCTCTGTAACTTCCTACGGGCAGCACTACGCAACGACTCTTTCTCTCCTTCATCTAACTGCATGACCAGCCAGCTCCCTCCCATCCCTTATGCAACGACCAAACTAACCTTTTATGTCCCTCACACAACAGCCTGACCCTTCCTCCTCACAGTACAGCCAGCAAACTTTGCCTGGCTAACTCACTCTTTTATAACACCCACCCTTATTGGACATAGCTGCAACCTATTAAAGGCAAGGCTGTGTCCACTCTTTGGTAATTAGTACAGCTGCAACTCATCAGGGATGAGATTGCCTTCAGCGCTATCTCTATTCTCTTACAATCTGTTCTCCTACAAAGACCTTGGAATAAGATGATTTGTGAGTCAAAGGACTGGGCTTCCAGGTACAACTTACTTTGGGGTCATTGGTCAGCTTCGTGTCTAAGTCAGGGTTCAAAAGGGCAGGACCACATCTTATCTGCATTCAACAAGGAGAATTTTTCAAGTTTAATATCCAAATTCATTGATCAGGTTACAGTCATGGCAAAAAATCCCAGACAGTGAGTTACATCTTCACCACAGCTGACAGTTTGATTTTAGGTTTGTGGTCTTTTCACTTTTTTACTATTTTATGAAAAAAAATACATACAGGTTTGAATTAATTTACTTTGCATTTGTGGTAGAGGAAAACATTTTATTATTCCTTTTAATTTCAAAGAAAAACAGCAGGATCATGAGGGAAGAGAAAAGCTGGGGAATTCCTATAGAGCAAGAAGTTCGCAAATGTTCATAGTTCCCTCCTGTAGGAATGTAATGCTGGTGGCATTTGTAATTATACATCTATCAGCAGCCACACAAAACATTTTATTATGTTTCTGACACATTTATTTCTATGTCCTCTGCTTCCCTCAAGTGCTAGATATACTCACCCTCCTGGACTCCCACCTGCTATAAATCACTTGCTCAGCATGGTTTATCACCTTATTTAAACAAGCCAGAAAATCCCCAGTAAAGCTGAAAGGACCAAGCCACCCTTTGAGTAGCTTCTTTATGTCCATCTGCACACACCTCAATGATCAGTCATCCTGCTGGGAATGCGGAGGTACCCAGAGATGCATCAGGGCACACACTCCTTAAGACTTACGCTGGGGAGGGTAAAGGTGCTCACATCACATTTCTTTCATGTTTCTCTCAGGTTTTAAGGGCTTGGAGCCCACATAATACCAAAAATTTTCCATCCTTATTTCTTTGAGTTCAAATAGGGGAGATCACCCCCTCAAAGCTTCCATTGAAGATAAAGTCTTTACTTTTTTGTAACTACAAAGATAAATCTTTATCAGTTACTTAGAGGAGAATGTAATGGGAAAGTACCCAGCAGGGGGTTTTTTTTGAGCAGTTAAAACTCTAAGAAAAATAGCACTACTTTCACACAATGTTTAGATGAGCAGTGACCTGGAAGAGGCAGGAGGTGGTTGCTGTTTTGGTGCCTGTTAAAACACTCTCTGCTGTGTAAACAACAAGCATAAATAGTTTTCCTACTGCAGACAAAACTGAATGCTATTTGTTAAAATTCTGAATTTTCCAAGAGCTAGTAGTAACCATAATGGGGTTCAGCATGGCAAGGGATTAAGAGTCTCTTATTAAAAACATGCCCTCAAATTAACATGCCCAATGCACAGATCATCACCCTGGTCAGTGCATCATGGCATTTGACCATATTTATAGAGAGATAAGAAATGAGTCACTGAGGAATTGTTCTCAGAAACTGAAATTGCATGTGCACCATCACTTTGCATTACAGTGGTCTTACAGAACTCATACCAGCCAGAAGGATCAAATTCAGGGCAACCTAAGCAGAAAATAGATGTATTTAGTATTCAAAAGAAGTAATTTCTGGAGATATTCTGTGTATCATACTGTGCAATATTACTTAATTAACTACCAGAGGGGGAAAATCTTCATATTAAGAAACAACTACCTGACCAGAAGTGATTGTACCTCTCAAATGTGATGGTACCCAAAATCACAGAACAGAAGAATGAAACTTGTGTGTCCTAATATCTACATAAAGCTCCTTTCAGCAGTATAAATACAGTCTGAGTGAAGTTCTAGAGTCCCTGGGATACCTTAAATGAGTACACCAAGCAGGGCACCACAACTTCCTGCAGAACTCCCCATACCCAGGTGGATGATGAGCTGCACCTCCATCTGCTGCAGCAGTGACACATTGGATTCTCCACATGGAAACATATGGCTGCTCTCAAACTAAACAAATGTAGCTATGCAGATCTACAACATTTTTTCATTTTTAAATATGCAGCTATGAGCTTAGAAGCCCACTGAAGTCCCCCTGCTCAGTTTAGCCGGGAGGAGCTGGCTAATAAAGATGAATGGGAACAATGGAACTAACCTGGAAAATAAAAAAATTTAATAACAAGAATAGCAAACATGGCGCAGGTACAGAGACTAGATTCCAAAGACACTGGGGGCAGGGCAAATGCAGCCAGGTATAGGGACACAGGTCCAATGAACTCAGGATATGGCCTTATTTGAACTAGGCATGGAGCCAACTGGAAACAAGAACTGGAAACTGTTACCGTGATTGACAGGGGCCTCACCCAGCCACACCACTCCCAAGACCGCAGGCATCTCACTGGCCAGAACCTGAAAGGGCATAGAGCTACAGCCAATGGAATTATCCAGACTAGGTCTTTCAAATGCCCTTTATAAGGGAGGGCTTGGGAATAAATGCTCTCTGTTGCCACATGAACTTGGGGGGTTGGTCTTTGTCTCCTGCACCACTCCCCACCATGTAACACTCACAGAAACTTGAGGATGTTTTATTAGCATGCTACTAATTCCCATGACTCTGTTCTTTCCCACCGTGGACTGGTCAGGTGTCCCCCCACCTCACTGCCCTGCCTGCCATGGTTTATGGCCAAAACCCTCTGTAAAAGCATCTGAGGTAAGGAATCCCAGAAGGACAAGATCCCAGAATTTCCCCTGCCTTTTAGAAAAATACTGAGTAAAGATTTTTGAAATCTGAAAAACTCTAAACCGACAACTTACAAAGTAGGTGTCCTGGTTCAGAGCAAATTTGGGAGAGGATCCCCAAAGGGGTTCCTGTAGGAAAACAGTATCAATCGGCCCCTCCCTCCAACCGGTTCGGGAGAAACTACCTCCTTGGAGAAAAGTGGAAAAAACCTGTTTATTAAACAATAAAACCCAAACAATATTAAACAATAAAACCCCTTGCCGCTCCAAAAGAGATGACAAACTGAGAAAACCCCCCTCCCCGGGTTGCAGCTCAGCTCACTCAGGCTCTTATCAGTCCCTCTGGTGCTGGAAATGTCGCAGGCCAGGCCCGGCCCGGCGGGCCACAGGTGCAGCTGCCGGTGCTCCCCTGGGTGTTCAGACCAGAGCAGGTTTCAAGAGGTCCAAAGAAAAGGGAAAAAACCACAGTCCAGGTAACTTCTCTGCCTCAGCTAGCTAAATTAACTAAAAGCAAAAAAGACCTCTGTCCCACTGTCTGTCCATCCGCAGACAACACAGTTAGGAGCAGGAATGCGGAGGAGTGAGTGCAGTGTCTGATAACAAACTGTGCGCTTCTTCTCTCCACCCCTTCACTCTCTGGAACACATCTTAAAGGTGCAAAACTTATTATTCAGCATAACAGAACGAGACAATTGGGGAAAAAAGCATCATATAGTCAACCCAGGACAGTAGGGTAACCACATAAACACAATAACTACAAAAATCAGTAAACCCATTTTGAGCAAAGATAAAGCCCAACCCAATAAGTTCTAGTTTTTGAACAAGAGGTAAGGGGTGGCTATTTGCAAGCCTCAAGGTGTCTTTTCTGCAGATTCTTTTCGGGGTTCCTCCTGTAGACTTTCCTGATCTTGCAGAGGCTGCAGATACAGCTTGATTTCTTTGCTGGAACCCAGGTCTTTTACCTGTAGCGATACAAGCATACTCTTCCCCCCAAGTAATAGGAGGAAAGGGTCTTATAATTTGTTTTAAGATCCTTAATTAGTAGTGGGGATCTTTTGTTCTAGTAGGTGTTAAGAGAGCCATATGTTCTTTCAATAATTGATTGGCCCGTGGGAGAGTGAGGAATGCCTGTGATATTTTTGATCTCCCACAGATTTAAAAAAATGCTGTATCTCTGGGAGACATAGGCAGGCCCATTATCTGGTTTTATTTCTTGTGGGATGCCTAGAGTTGAAAATGCTTGTAGAAAATGTTTAATAACATCTCTTGCCACTTCACCTATGTGAGCAGAGGCAGGGACTGCTTTTGAGAAAGTGTCTATTGAGACATGTATATATTAACATTGCTTTGCCAAATTTGTAAACTGTGAAGCCCTGTAGGATTTACTCCTGCCCTGAGACATGGCAAAGAATATTTCTGGCAGTCAGGGCATATAGTGACAGTGTGTGTTAGTGTAAGGGTGTTAGCTTGTTTATTACCTTTTGTTAGGAATCCTAGTAAAGAAGTATGAGAATCTACATACATGACAGTAATAGGGATGCTGTTTCTGAGAAAGAATAAAAATTGAAGTTTTAAGCAAAGGGTATAACTGATCATTAGTAACTGCTTCCAGGAATGAATTTTCAGCTCTCTCAATGGTACCTGTAAAATAAGCAGAATTAGTTACCAAATTAAAAAGCTTGTAACAAAATAAACAACAGGACTGAATCTTCTTTAATGATCTTTAGCAAAAGCTTAACCAATTAATGGTTTGTAACAGTCTTTACAAATTGTGGAGTGTTTCTGGTTTCTCATTTGGCTGCCATGGTTGATGCTGTACAGTCTGAGAGAGAATTTCAAGTCCCAAATATTTCCTGGGCGATGTTTGTTGTATCTTTTCCTCTGCGATGGTCAGTCCTGCTTGTTGGATGGCTGTGATGGTAGCTTTTAAAGTAGCATCTAAAGATGGACTATTTTTAGCTGCAGTAAGTATACTATCCATATGATGATGAACAATTATCTGTGAATGATTCTGGCAAAGGGAAGCCAAGACTTTATGCGATGCGTGGTTTGTTAGGCCTTCGCTTTATATCTATAAAGTCTAAAGCAGGTGTATTACTATTAGGCACTTGAATTAATGCTTTCCTTGTTGTGTTTTTAATATAATCAAGCACTGCCTTTGGGAGATTTGCAGCCTGCTCACTGGGCTGAAAATATGGCTCTTCTCCAGCTAGGTGTTGTACTGCACTGACCGTGCTTGGTCCTCAGCATAGACAAACAACAGTTGAATTAACAGTCTCTTCCAGCCCTCTCCCACAGTGTGAGTTCAAGTGGAGATAGCAGCACATTCATCACGTGTTTTAAGTCATGAGGGGTTAAAGGATAAACAGAGGAAGTAGCTTGCATTAGATTCTTAAAGAAAGAAGAATTCCTTCCATAGTTTTTGGCAGTCTTTCTCAGTCCCTTTATATTCCTGTAGGCTAGAGGTTTCCATGTAAGGCCAATTTTCCCCCTCCTGTTCATTACCGTACTTGGCTGGGTCTTCTGCCATGGATCAACAGAACTGCTGGATGTAGGAGAAATGAGGTCTTCAACCGAGTAGGGGGGGCAGTTTGCAAGCACAGTGTTGTTATTTTGAAAGCAGAGCTTGTTCCCCAATACCTCTGCCCACGTGGCCAGCATGAGGATCAGTGCTTCTGGACTGCGGTGGGTGTGGCTCTGGTTTCCCAAGGAGGGGAGTGGCCCAAGGCATGCTGAGAGTTGTAGTCCAGCGCAGGAGCGGCCGGATGCGGGGCCACAGGCACGGCTGAGGGGAGAAACCTGAAGCAACACACTGTCTTGTATTGAATACACATTAGCAGAGTCGTTAGCAGGCAATTTAGCATCATTTTTACAGGAATAGGAGGGGAGGAGAGGTGATGGAATTGCAGGGGAGATGGGGGAGGAGAGGGAATCCGAGACAGCCTGGCCATTGCAGTCTTGGACCCCAAGGGGTGGAAGAAAAGCTGAACTTGGGGCCACGAAGTTACAGGGCAGACCGATGTTTCCTTTGAGCACGCTGGCAATATTGATCCCAAGTTCAGGTCTGGGGTAGAGCAAAGGATGAGGGGGAGGAGGTATGAAGGGTTAAAAGCCATCTCAGTTTGGGAATGGGTCACCGGTGGCCAGATGGTCTCAGACCCCCTAGAGTCCTGCTGTGATGGCAGGGCGAGGGGGGATGGGGTGGGGTCAGACTTGGAGTTGCGCCATTTTTCTTTGGCTTTTAAGGTCTCAGGAATCGTGTGAAAGGCAGGCAACATGTGGGGTGCTAGAGGGTCTCCTCTGGTAGATAGGTCATAAAGCTTAATTCCTACTGAGTCCCAAAATGCTACGGTATAGATTTTACAGTCTGTGCAGTCTTGTGCAGTCCAGGATGGTGCTAGCTGGCGCTGCGGAGCCCCCTACAGCAACCAGGAAATTGCAAACCAGCCATTTTAAAAGTATTTTAACTCGCGTTTTCCAGCCTGTTTCCTGTGGTCTGCTAAAAGTATTTTATAACATCTATATAAGTCCCTCTCTGGTGTGGACAGTTTTAACCCCATCCTGCTGAGGAGTGAAACTTGGATTGGAGTAGGCAATGCCCCTGCACTGGGGAAGAAGCAACAGGGGAAAACTGTCCACTCTCTGCTTACCCTGCATTTCATGCAGGCATCCTGAGGCAACAGGACTTCCTCTGAAGGTTACTCGTAGATGTCAGGCCTGACCCAAATAATCCACAGCAGAGAGAAAGCCCAACCGGTTTGCCAAGACCTGGCCAAACCAAACCGAAGAGGGTACCTCAATGTGAGGTCTCTGTTTGGGCACCAGATATGGGCTTAGAAGACCACTGGGGTCCCCCTGCTCGGCTTAGCCGGGAGGAGCTGGCTAATAAAGACAAATGGGAATGATGGAACTAGCCCAGAAAATAAAAACTTTAATAACGAAAATAGCAAACGTGGCACAGGTACAGAGACTAGAGTCCAAAGATGCCGGGGGTGGGGCAAACACAGCCAGGTATATCACAGGTCCAATCACAACATGAACTCAGGATATTACCTTATTTGAACGAGGCATGGAGCCAACTGGAAACAAAAACTGGAAACTTCACCAAATACAGGATGGATCTATTAGCATACTACTAATTCCCATGTTTCCACTCTTCCTCACTGTGGCCTGGTCAGGTTCCCTCCCCTCAGTGCCCTGCCTGCCATGGTCTATGGCCAAAACCCTCTGTAAAAGCATCTGAGGTAAGGAATACCAGAAGGACAAGATCCCACATGCAGCTTTTTCAGTTTCTAGAAAATAATTCTGGCAAACCAGTAAGTGTTTCAGTTTGCTGGGATTTTTGATGGCCATCTGGACCCAAAACGATTGCTGTAATATTTGTTATGAAGTAATTCATGCTTAAAGAGAGAATGTATTTTATAAGATTGTAAAATCCAAACAAGTCTCTGACCACAAGCAGCCCAAGGACAGATGTCCACTTTGAAATGTCGAAATTCCTCAGGGCAGCAGGAGAAAAATACCCCTGTTTACCTATGAATAGACATGGCCAGAGCGAAGATTGTCATCCTCCAGGGTAATCAGGAGACACTCAAGAGTGAAAGAGTGATCATCACTCAACTGATACCTTCTATCGAGATAACAGATAAGTTGCCAGAAAGATACATCTGAATAGGCAACTTCCCCTGACATGATCAGCGCCTGCCACTACTCAGGAAACAGCAATTGTCCAGCCTTGCACAGTGAAAGAAACTCTCATGCATATGCGGGGTTACAAAAGAAATTGGGGCACCTCTGCCTCAGGCATAAAATACTGTATAAAACGGGCATGTGTGAACAGAGGGGGATCTGATGCGATAGAGGTCAGATCCAGGTTCACCCAGCGCCGATCCCAGGCTAGACGCTGTCTCTTTGGCTGTAGGTTTTTGAGGACCATATTTTGGTCGCGGAAATAAAATCTTTCACAATTATTAATTTGGATTTCTGACTGATCATTTATAACAATTGCCAAAGTATTGTCTGTAATCATCATCTAAGAACATATGCTTATACCTTTCTAGCTCATTCTAAAAAGACAGAGGTTACATGCACCACATAAAGAAAAAGTTAGAAAAGAGATATAAGCAGCAAAAATCCCCACATCCATGGCATTAATTTGAGAGCACTATAGCAATGTATTCAAATGAACTATTTCCCTGCTTCCATCCTAACA
Source organism: Molothrus aeneus (assembly GCF_037042795.1). NCBI lineage: Eukaryota > Metazoa > Chordata > Aves > Passeriformes > Icteridae > Molothrus > Molothrus aeneus. The sequence goes on from NC_089671.1 coordinate 6,125,507, forward strand.
GGTCCCACAAAAACACACCTGCATTTGTGTAGTAGGCATAGGGACAGGCGTTCGGAAGATTCCGGGCTGTGACGGAAAATTACAGGAATCCTTCTGCCCCCCTCCCCATAGATAAGGATCACCCTTGGAATGTAGCCAGACGTGTAGCCCCCCTAACCTATGCATGCCAGTAACTTTCCACTCCATACTAACCCTAGAAAGAATAGCCAAACCCCTGTCTGACGTAGAGAAGCCCCTTAGTCCATAAATACCCTCGAGACCCCTCAATAAAGGCCTTTAACCGTCCACCACATTGGTGTCAGCGTCCGTTATTGGCCACGAGGGATCCCAAGGGGAAGATCATGGTGCTGGACTCCGATACCAGGTCATCGCGGCCTTCACAAGAAGGCAACATAGTGGTGCCGAAACCCGGGACACGGGAACGAGTCCGGGCGACGGGGGAACTCCTGGCCAGGGGACAGCACTCAACGCCGGAACGGCTATAGCAAAGAAGGGGGACGTCCCAGGACCCGCGATTCGTATGGAAGCGATAGCGAAGGTCGTAAGTTTGATACATATGCAATGGGGAATCAAATGTGAGCTCAAGAATTTTAATCTCGCATTGACGAGACTCTTAGAGCTTGGGGTTGTTAATCGACCCATAGATATATTACACTCTGAAGTGTGGCAGAAATGTACTGTCGCGCTAGCAGAGGACACAAAAACCACGGGCAGCAGCAAAAGCCTGAAAGCGTGGGGGAAGGCAGAAGCTGCCCTACGCAAAGCATTAGAAGAACAGGAGGCGTGGAACACTGCGCGCTCCTGTCTGTTAATCACGCCACAGCAGGGGGAGGGGGCGATAACGCGAACCCCCCCCCGGTGGTGAACCGATTGAAAACGGGGAAACGCAGGGGCCGGGCGCATCCCATCCCTCCCCGAGCCCAGAGCCCCCGGAGCCCCCGGGGGACCCGCGGACCCCTTCGGGGGACCCGCCGGGGCCCAGACCACCTCCGGAGCCCCCCGGGGTGCCCGCGGACCCCTCGCCCATCCCTTCCCCGCCGATAGCCGACTTAGCGCAAGAAGCGGAGGGACTCGCACGGTCCTTTTGGGAGGGATTGGCGGCAGAAGCCCGAAATATCGAGAGGGCTGGCGCGCGGGCGAGCGGCGGAGGGGATCCGCCGCCCTACCCGTTTGAATATGGCGCGGGTGGCCGGGAGGAGGGGCGGAGCCCGCCGGCCCGTGGCGGGAAGAACCCGGAGACGCGGCCAGCCGCGAACACGCATGCGCGGGAAACCAGCGCTAAGCCCATGCCCAGCCGGGAGCTGTGGATCCCAGCAGACGTGCATGCGTGGGGGTGCGGCAGAGGGGGGACACTCACTCGGGAGCCGCACCCACTGATGCCACCATATATGGGAGAGATCCCTCCCTGCGGGAGGCAGGGCGAGCCCAGGGGGCGGGAGCGGCACCGCCCCCGAGGGGAGGAGCGGGGCCGAAGCCGAACAAAACGGCAGCAGAGACCGGAAGTTCATTGGCAGTCGACTTCCGACTCTGAAGGAAGCCACAGCTCCTCGGATTGCTCTACGGAGCCCACCGAGTCCAGCAGCGACTCGGAGGCAGAGAAAACTGAATCGATGCGGTTTCGGACGAAACCAAATGAAACCTTTAACACAATTGAGAACCAGCCCCAATACGAACTCACCGATTGGGGTAAAATCAAAATCGAATGCGCGGGATGGGCGCCTGCAGCATCGGTGCATGCCTTCCCGGTGAGAATTACAGGACCCCAGGGGAACCAGCAAAGAACGTATACTCCCGTTAATTCCAAAGACGTTCAAACAATAGTTAAAGCTATTTCAGAAAAAGGAATTAACTCAGGAGTGGTTTCCACTCTCGTGGACGGTCTTTTTAGCAATGATGATTTACTCCCTTTTGATATAGTGCAAATAAGCCGTATGCTTTTTGATGGAGCGGGTTTGATAATATTTAAACAGGAATGGACAGACCGATGTACGGCCATGCTCGCTCAGGCAGCGGGAGAAGGGCAGCCACTCCACGGGTCGAGTTTATCTAGGTTGTTAGGGAAGCATGACGAAGTAGCCACACCCCAGCAACAAGCTGCGCAGCTTCGGACTGAGGAAGTCAGGGCAACTTCTCGGGCGGCCAGAGAAGCTATACGCACCGCATCCAGGGTTGTGGACAGACCAACACCATGGTCGACCATCAAACAGGGGGAGAGTGAAGGCTTTACACAATTTGTTGACCGCCTTCAGGCTGCGGTGGACTCTTCTAATTTACCCGCTGTTGCTAAAGGTCCGGTGATAACCGACTGCCTTCGGCAGCAATGTAACACCGTAACCAAAGATATATTGCGTTCCCTGCCAGCCGGGGCCAGCCTGGCTGACATGATTAAGCATGTTGTGAGGGAAGAACAGCTGACCCCACTCCAAGCAGCCGTCCACACCCTAACCAGTGCGATGGCCTGCTTTAAATGTGGCCAGTCAGGTCATGTCGCGGCCAGCTGCCCCCAACCGGCACAGCTTCCTCAGGCAACACCCTCGCCCCAGCAGCGCCCCAGAGGGATCTGCTGGAACTGTGGGAGGAGAGGTCACCTCGCTAGGGACTGTAGATCCCGGCCCCGGGGAAACGGGAGGGGGGGGGGCGTGCGGGCCATATTCGGCCCCCTCCCGCTATGGATGCGAGACGGCCCATCTATGCCAACCCACAGTGGGGCAGGGGACCTTCATACCCTATGCTCCCACAGGAGGCAGTCAGTATCACACCCCCGCCAGCGATACAATGGCAGAGCTATGCAGTACCACCAACCGTGCCCTCACACCCCCCATCATCACAAGCCAAGCAAGCGCTACAGGACCAGCAGGGGACGCCCCAAACCGGGACCCCTGGGTGGCCCTGGCCATGAAAATAGGGAAGGAACCCCCGAGGGTGTGGGGGACATGCCGCCTCTATGGCAGTCGGGACCCCCACATCATAGGACTTCAGTTTTGGGTAGACACGGGATCAGACTGCACGATTCTCCCCCAATCGCATTGGCCCAGGCACTGGCAGTTTAAGGAAGTCCCTCCAGTGAACGGGGTGGGGGGACAAACCCGGGCGTGGAAAAGCACCCAGCTGGTGGCTATAACGCTTCACACGAACAAGGGACCAGAACAAACAGTAGCAATTTACCCCTACATTTTGCAAAACTCTCCGCCACTAATAGGAAGGGACATCCTTGCCATGCTAGGAGTCAAGATTACAAATTTATCATAAGGGCCACTGCTGTACACCCTCAGCTGCCAATCAAATTGACTTGGAAATCGTCAGATCCTATTTGGAGGGAGCAGTGGCCTTTGTCAGAGCCTCGAGTGGCAGCTTTGCTGGAACTGGTCAACCGCGAACTGCAAAAGGGTCACATAGAACCCTCCACCAGTCCATGGAACACCCCTGTGTTTGTAATCCCCAAAAGGTCCGGAGAGGGTTATCGTCTCGTCCACGACCTGAGAGAAGTGAACAAGACGATTCGACCCATGGGTCCAGTCCAGACACTGCTACCCATGAATTCAGCTATCCCTGAAGGACAGCCGTGCGCAGTGCTGGACATCAAAGACTGTTTCTTCTCGATACCCCTGCATCCGGACGACAGAGAACGCTTTGCCTTTTCCGTGGCGTTTCCAAACGGTAATCGGCCTAACCTCCGTTTCCAATGGAGGGTGCTTCCACAGGGCCTAGTGGACAGTCCTGTTATCTGCCAGATCACCGTGGACAGAGCACTGATGCCAGTCCGACATTCCTACCCCGCCGCAACCATCATTCAATACATGGACAACATCCTAGTCGCTGCACCATCGACGAGCCAGGTGGACCACCTGGTGTCTACAATCACAGAAACCCTCCAGGCCAACGGCTTCGAGATCGCAAGCGCAAAGGTCAAGAGAGGACCCTGCGTGACCTTCCTGGGAGTAGGAATCACAAGTTCCTACGTGACTCCTCCCAAGGTAAAGATCAACCGGGATATCAAGACACTTCACGATGTGCAATGCCTGGTGGGATCGCTGCAGTGGGTCCGCAACGTCGTCCTAATCCCCCCCGAGGTCATGGACCCTTTATATGACCTCCTGAAGGGACAACACCCCTGGGAACCCAAGGAACTGACACCACAAGCGGCGAGCTCCCTCGATTTCATCGACCAGCAGATGTCCACTAGCACGCTAGCCAGGTGGAACCCGGCCATGCCTCTGGACTTATATGTCCACTTCACACCAAAGGGCGGAGTGGGAGCACTAGCACAAGGACCTTCCGAAAAATCCCGGCCGATCCAATGGGTAGTCCTCGGGAGACCTGCTCGTGCATTCTCCCCGGGAATCGAATGCGTCACCAACCTCATCAGGAAAGGCAGGAAACTCGCCTTGAGACACCTAGGAACTGAGCCAACGAGAATACACCTTCCCTTTCGCAAGCAACCCTGGAGTCTGCGGAGTCACCCGCAATTTCAGAGCACCTAGCCCTTGGTCTCACTGGCTTCGGAGGAGAAATCTCCTACTCTGCAAAACCACCCTGGACTCGGCTGCTGACCATCGTCGACATAGACATACCACTAAAGGTCAAGGACCGACCACAGCAGGGCACCGTATCCATCATTCACGCCAACAGCCACAACCCAATCAAAGGTTACTTCCAGACAGGCAACAACAAGGCGGACGCCGCAGCAAAAGGCGTATGGACGCTGCAGGAAGCTCGTCAGCTGCATGAATCACTCCATATCGGGGCCAAGGCCCTGGCGAAGAGATGCGGGATTTCTACAGCAGACGCAAGACATGTGGTGGCGACCTGTCCTTACTGCCAGAAGTCACCCCTGTGGACCAGTGGAGTCAACCCGAGAGGTCTCAAGCCTTCACAAATCTGGCAGTCAGACTTCACCTTGTGTCAACTGCTGAAGCCCCGAGCGTGGCTTGCTGTGACGGTGGACACTTTCAGCGGAATGATCGTGGCCACACAGCACCCCAAAACTAACTCTAAAGCCACAATTCAGCATTGGCTGACAGCCATGGCGTGGCTTGGCATCCCAAACAGATCAAAACTGACAACGGTTCCAATTTCACCTCCAAACCAGTACAAGAATTCGCCTCGAAATGGGGCATCACATTAGTACAGGGTATCCCGTACAACAGTACCGGGCAGGCCATAGTCGAGCGGGCAAATCAAACCCTGAAAACCAGGCTGGAGGTGTTGGCAAAAGCAGAGGGTTTTGCCAGTTCTATTCCCCTGGGAGATCAGGCACGCATACTAGCAACCGCCTTGCTAGCACTGAATCAATTTCCTAGGGGGGATGAAACAAACAGCCCTGTCCAGAAACACTGGGCCACCAAGGCGCTAGAGGAAGGCCCACAGGTTGCAATTAGAAATGAGCTAGGCGAATGGGAACAGGGCTGGAGGTTGATGCTCACGGGACGAGGGTACGCGGCTGTCAAAAAGGACGGCGAAATTAGGTGGTGTCCGCTTAGGTCGATCAAGCCCGACCTTCACACTGGGCGGGACAAGACTGATGAGAATTGTGAGTTTCTATTTACAGGACATGCTTATGGGCCGTCCCCGGAATGCGTACGTTACCCTCCCAGAGGAAAGTGACAGTCCACCGAGCCGCCGGACAGCGTCCGAGAGACCCGCACGGGCGAGACCCAAGCAACCACGGTGTTTCTGTGTGATTATGCTATTGGGGCTCGTCACCGGAGGGCAAGCCAGCCCAGACCACTACCCTCACCAGCCCTTCAGGTGGGTCATGCAACATCTTGATGGTGACAAGATGCTCAGAGACATCACCACGCCAAACTCCCTGTCCTTCGTGCTTAGCATCACCGACCTGTTTCCGGAACAGCCAAAGGTAGACCCCTATTCTTCACACGCCACACACATGTACCTAACTTACTGGTGCCCAGCATCAAACCCAGGAAAAAGTTATTGCAATCGCCCAGAGTGGGGATACTGTGGGCACTGGGGCTGCGAAACAATAGTTACAGACGCCAGGCCGTCGGGACCTGGGTGGGACCCACAAGAGCCCGACAGATTCCTACAGTTCACCTGGGCACCCGCAGGTTGCAAAACACCCGTCTTCCTTCAGGGAAGTTTCTATCGAAACCACCACAAAGTCCCCAAATTCCGGAAATGCACTCACTATACCATGACAGTCTTGCAGCCAAATCACCCTAGCTGGGCCGTGGGAAAAACGTGGACAGTAGTCCTTCGAGGGTCAGGAAAATGGGTGAATGTGCGAATTACTAGACTCCAACCGTCAGCACCCAGAGCAGTTGGGCCCAACAAAGTAATCAAAAGCACACAGAAAGGGAGAAACATGACCTACCCCAAACCCTTGCCCACAAGGGTCACCGAGGTCCCGACTGGCGATGAAGAAGCCTTCCAGATAGGCCACTCAGCCAGGTCGGACCCGGACCCAATCCTTCGCATGTTAGAAGCTACCTTTCTATCCCTGAATGAATCTAACCCTAACCTAACCGACTCCTGCTGGCTTTGTTACGATGTTAAACCCCCCTTTTATGAAGGAATCGCTTTAGATACCCCCTTCAGCTATTCCACAGCCGATGCCCCTCGCCAGTGCAGATGGGACACACCCCGCAAAGGAATTACCCTGAGTCAAGTCACAGGTCAGGGCAGATGCTTTGGCAATGCAACCCTAGCTAAGCGGAAAGGCGACGTCTGCACCGAAGTAGTTGAGCCTGACAGGAAGAATAATAAGTGGGTAGTCCCGTCCGCATCTGGGATGTGGGTTTGCCAGAGATCTGGAGTGAGTCCCTGCGTGTCTCTTGCCAAATTCGATAACTCTAACAACTTTTGTGTTCAAGTTCTGATCATCCCTAGGATCCTGTACCACTCAGACGAAGAGGTGTACCACCTTTTCGAAGAAAACAGCTGGCTCCACAAGAGAGAAATACTAACAGGTATAACTATCACAATGCTGCTCGGCCTAGGAGCGGCTGGAACAGCAACAGGTGTCTCAGCCCTAGCAACTCAACACCAAGGACTGTCTCAGCTGCAGATGACCATCGATGAGGACCTGCAGAGGATCGAGAAATCCATTTCCTTTCTAGAAAAGTCAGTCTCCTCGCTCTCAGAAGTGGTCCTGCAGAACAGGCGAGGACTGGATCTCCTGTTCATGCAGCAAGGGGGCCTGTGTGCCGCCTTGAAAGAGGAATGTTGTTTCTACGCTGACCACACAGGAGTCGTTAGAGACTCCATGGCAGAACTCCGAAACAGACTGGCTCAGAGACAGAAAGACAGGGAAGCTCAACAGGGCTGGTTCGAATCCTGGTTCAATCAATCACCATGGTTAACCACCCTAATTTCTACCCTAATAGGTCCATTGGCAATGCTGCTTTTAGCTATTACCTTCGGGCCATGCCTGCTGAACAAGCTAGTCTCATTCGTTCAGGCCCGCCTAGAACGGACTAACATCCTGTTTGTGGGACAGCAACAATTACTGTGAACTCAACAGAGAACGCTGCCAGTCACGAGAGACTTGCCTGGCAGAAACTTACTCAGGTTTCCCGAGACCCTTTTCCCTAGTCAGATCTCAACCTCCTACGTCATTTCAGTACCTATGTATAAGACTACCTCGTTCATTTGTGAAAGAGGGGGGGGAAGTGTAGTAGGCATAGGGACAGGCGTTCGGAAGATTTCGGGCTGTGACAGAAAATTACAGGAATCCTTCTGCCCCCCTCCCCATAGATAAGGATCACCCTTGGAATGTAGCCAGACGTGTAGCCCCCCTAACCTATGCATGCCAGTAACTTTCCACTCCATACTAACCCTAGAAAGTATAGCCAAACCCCTGTCTGACGTAGAGAAGCCCCTTAGTCCATAAATACCCTCGAGACCCCTCAATAAAGGCCTTTAACCGTCCACCACATTGGTGTCAGCGTCCGTTATTGGCCATGAGGGATCCTAAGGGGAAGATCACGGTGCTGGACTCCGATACCAGGTCATCGCGGCCTTCACAAGAAGGCAACACATTTGTATTTGATAAGTTATCAACAGCACTTGTAAATCAGTGTACTTACTGTTGTTTGTGAGCAAAATCAGGTAGAACAAGCCAATAAATTCATATAAATCTGCACAGTTTAATATAGCAATTAATTTATAAAGTAGATTATACAACAAGGGAAGTTAAAATATGTTGATGCACGGGGAAATTTAAGTGTTTAGGTATAATTCAAAGTCTAGGTATCTGCTGGGTGCTGTAAGAATTTTCCATGTTGTTTTACAAAAAAACATGCAAATTAGATTTCAAGTCAGTATACATAAGCATTGCTTTAGTAGTGCAAGAAACTTCAGCTTTCTTACCACAGCAAAAAAATTTGAGGAAGGAGGAACTCATGTCCAGTGTCAATGATCAAGGAATCCATTTAAAGCTGTTTACAAAGCACTCTTTTTTTTTTTTTTTTCTCACTTAAATGTTTTTCATGCTACTCTTTTATCAAGCACCACTGTAGCTACAAGACAGACCTGGCCCTTTTCCAGCTCCTCTGGTCAAGACAATGATTTTGGAAGTCAAATACCTTAAACTGCATAAGTCAATTTAAATTTGGAAGCATGATCTTGTCCAAAAAGTTCAATGCTAGAGTGGGTCTTTCTTCCTCCAAGGGTCAGAATCACAGCAGGAAGAGCAGTGCCCACTTTGAAAGCCCTTGTGGTTTTTAGGAGCCAGATGAGGAGTTTCAGGAAACTATTGTAGTTTTCAGTGTTGTCACGATCCGTCCTTACAAACAGGTTTTGTGATGGTTCGTGGGTTGATCTCAGAGTGCAAAAAAAACACCAACACAGCACAGGGGGTTGCAGTGATAATCAAAACAAATGCACCTTTATTGAATAACCACAGCAAAATGCGTTGGGGAGGAACTGGGGAAAAAGGGAAAAAGAAGGAAAAAGAAGGAGGAAGAGAAAGGAAGGTATATAATTACCAAACGTAGAACTGGTGAAGTCCTTCAATGTCCAGCCAATGGAGTTCACCAGGTCATGTCCAGGGAGATCTCAGGGTTGCAGTTCATCCAAACTCTTATTATACTCTTTTTTGATGGAGGAAGGGTAAATCTTGAAACCGAATCAAAGGTAGTCTATTGTATTTTTGGGGGGAAAAAATGGCATTTAGAGAAGGATACACACAGTCCATGTTCTCAGCAGTGGGCAACAGCTATTGTCTTCTTGGTCCACTGCTCGTACCTGCAGCATCCGTCTTGCTTTGGTTAGCTTGCCTTCCCCACACACCTTCCCCGGGTTAGGGGTTTCAGTCCCAGTCCTTAGAAAGAGCGAGGGAGCCTTTCACATAGGGATTTAATGTCTTGGTCTTCAATGGAGAGGCTTCTTACATCTCAGTCTGTCTGTCACGGTGGCTGTAAACGAGTGAGGGGTCTTCTGTGGGGGACCACCCAAAACTCAGAAGTCCAGCCAGGCCGAGAGGTGGGACAACTTCCAAGGGTATTGTTGCAAAAAGGCAAGATGCCCCCTTCTTCTTTCATTGGGTTCAGTGTAGCATACAGCAAACACACCTGTGAACAATAGCTTAGCAATGCCAGGAGCTGTGCTCAGGTCTTGGGGCCCTTGGCATGTAACTTCTCCAACAGGGCCAGAAGCTTCAGACAGGGGTCTTTTCTTCAGTGGTGCCCAATGACGATCGTGAGGCAGATGAGAGAAACTTTGGACAGAAACTTTCAAGTGTGGACTCTGAATTTGTGTTAAGAACTGAATAGTGTTATTTCCTCTATTTTCACTCTGTGGCTTCATTTATTTTATGTAATTATTTTTAAAACCCACATAATAGGAGTTTATGAAACTCCCTGCACACAAGATATATCAGATACATGTACTTGGTTATGACCATGCTTATCACCTCTAGAGTTCATAGAAAGACAGAGCAGTCTTACCACTTTATTCCCTGAAGATCCCTTATCTTATTGTATAGAACCTGTACATAAATCTTGTACAATCTACCAGTACAAAACTGAAGAGAGGCAAGGGAAGGGGAAATTTAGAGCTGAGAGCTTAAATAATATGCCTTGTTAAGGAAAACGAGCAGTGCTAGAGAGAGAAACAGTGTTGGTGTGGGCAGCAGAGGCTATAAACACCAGTCTGGAAACACACTGGCTTCAGGCTGTACAAGGCTTGAACACAGGGCTCTGAATTGCCCTAAGAACAGTTAATTAAAAAAACAACAACAAAACACAAAAAACCTAACCAAGCAAAAAAAAACAAACCAAAAACCAAAAAACAAACACCAAAAAAACCCACCCCCCCCCAATAACATCCCACACAGCAAATCAATATCCCCAAAACACCCATCTTCAATTCTATGAAACCACCTCTACAACCTCCTCCCCAAACACTTTTTCTTGTCAACACAGACCCAAAATTCACCTCACATTATTCCTCCTTATTGTCACTTTCTCTCTCCAAACACAGTCCACATCTTCAGATGACCCACTCAGTCAGGATATGTTTCCATTTCCTCAGCCTCCCAATGCCCTATTCTTATTTCTCAATCTTCCTTGTAAAAACAGATCCCAGGTCCATTCCTGGGTGTTGCAGAATACTGTATTGGATCTGACCAAGGTAAGTTCACAGCCCTTACTGTGCTGTGCTTTGTATTGGTAGCTGGATGGGTGTTGATAACAGACTAGTGTTTTGGCAACTGCCGAGCAATACTGTCCCTCTGACACTCCTTCCCCCACCAAAGTGGATAGGAGTGGGCAAGATCCTGGGAGGGGACACCACCAGGCCAGCTGACTCAAATTAGCCAAAAGGATAATCCATACCATATGACGTTGGCTCAGATATTTTAAGCTAAGTTAGAGAGGAAGAAGGGGGGGCATTTGTGAGTTTTTGGTGTTTGCCTTCCGGAGGAACCATTATGCGTCCTGAAGCCATGCTTCCTAGGAAGTGTCTGAGTATCACTGCTGATGGAAAGCAGACTGACTTTCTTCCTCTTTGGCTTTTGCACATGCAGATCTCCACTTATTTATTTCTTTTACTATAATAAAACTGCCTTATCTCACCCTGCTGGTTGCACTCCATCTTATTCTCTCCCCTCTCCCAGTGGGAAAGGGAGTCATACAGCAACTGAATGGGCACCTGGCATCCAGCCAGGGTCAACCCACTACAAATACACAACTCACCACTCTCTCACAACCTTCCTGGGCACAGCACAGATCACTTGGAACAGTCATCAAAGCTTGATAAATTACAGTTTTTCATTAGTTCATTATCATATGTTCATTACATTATGGTGTTGCAGAAAAAAAATTGTTTACAATTCCCTTTAAAACAATCCATATGGTTGTTGCAAGTGATCAAGCATTATTTTAAAAGCTTCCTCATTCTTTTAGGTTTTATGTTAAATTAGAATCAGATTTAAGCCCCCTATAAAAGAACCTGTCCTCCACAGGGAATTACCAAGTCAGGAACACAAATTGTAATGCAGAGAATAAAGAAATTACCCTCTTACCATATAAATTGGATTAGATAATCACAAATTTATCATGCAGAGTCAGAGATGTATCTTAGAATTTTAAAAGACTGAGATTCTTTAAAGTCCACAGAAGAACAGGAGAGAACGGAAATGCACATCATTAGTTTCTTTGTGTAACTCACCCTTGACATCACCACATTGGTTTTCTCCTCAGCACTGAAGCAGCATCTTAATTTACCAAGGCAGCCTGTAGCTTTAAGTCTTGTCTCATCTAAATGCACCTGTCATATGCATTACTTTTGCCTCAGTGACTACATTTATTTTGCAATTGCTCCATACTCAATGATAAATCAGAAATGGAGACAATAATACTGGATAGAAAGCCCTGTAAATGCAAAAATGTACGAAAATCTGGTTGGTTTTAAATTCAATTCCTCTCCTAACTATACAATAATATATTCTTGGAAGTTTCCCACTATGTTGACTAATTAAACATAAAAACAAACAAACAAAAAACCCCAAAAAACAAGCAACAAACAAACAAAAACAACAAAAACACAAACAAAACCAACAAAACTCCCCCACACAAAAAACCACACAGAGATGCTTAGCTATTATAATCATCGTACTGAAGACATTTTCTGGATATTGTCTTGGACAAGACTGTGAATGAAAGAGCTCAAGCAGAACCTAGGTCCTGATGCCAATTTCTCCGTAACACCTTCAAATGCTGTCATGCAAGACATCATCCCTGCCAATGTTTTGTTTGCTTCTCAACCTGAACTGTTTCTCTTCTCATTCAAAATCCTCATCAAAACAGAAATTCTCATCGAAATATCATGCAGCAGTGGATCTCCATCTGCATCCTTTGTATCCCTGAGCACCATTTGGATGGTGCAAGAGGAAATGAAGGTCTGAAATGAAGCCCTCAAAATACACTGATAAAGAACAGGGTTGAAATGCTATTATTTACAGAAGAACCAGGGTAAAAATATTTATTTAACTTTACATAAATACCTTTGTTTTTTACATCCTATTCATAAACCATTTCTATGTGGGAGAAATGGTTTAATTCAGTGGGAGTTAGATCAGACTGTAACTAGGAACCAAAGTTCACAAAAACCACGAGCCAAACTAACCAACGCAACAGCCACACTGCTAGAGAACTCTCAGAAAATCTTTTGCTGAAAAGTTGATGTTTATGCATTCAAGTCATCTACAAGACTGAAGAGCATACATTATTCCATCACATGTTGGCAGTAAATTTACACTCACTCAACTGGCTTCAGATCTGATTGTTTCAGGTGGCAGAATAGGAAAAACTGACTAAATCTGAAAGTTCTACCATTTGTTCACAAGTAATTTGCCAACAGAAAGATGCCAAAATTCTTTCCTATTTATCAGGAGCTGCTTGCTCAATTATTGATTGTGCATGACTGTAAGACAAAACCAGCTCATGCTGTGCCAGGATCACAACTTACAAATAATCAGACTCACATATATAAGTCACAGAGGAATTCAAGTGGATAAAATAAATACACAGTCAATGCTGCCAGCCCTCCCACATAAATAAGCAACAGTTTTATTCTTACAGTGGATTGAACTGAGAATTTACCTCTTCTCACAATTAGGTAGCACTCAGGACAAGCAATGGTTTTGATTTCAGAGGAATTACTTTGTGGATAAGAATCTGGAACGATGAACAAACCCTGAGCAATGGGAACTACTGAGCAAAATCTGCCTGTTAAGTGCCTAAATGGAGCTGAATAGGGCTACCCAGCTTGGTTTTGTGATATCAAATATCCTTCATTCACAAATTCAAGTGAGTCTCATTCACACTGGCTCTGCCAGGTTTATCCAACAGGAAAAACTTGAATAGGCAACAGCACACCAGTATGTATGTATGTAGGACATACAGAGGTACCTTCAGTAAAAAAACAAATGAACACATAAGGGGAATACAGCCCAATTGCTGGAAGTTTTCCACATCTCAAATGTTCAGAATGCTAAGACAGAAAAATAAAAACATTTCCAAATTTAAAAAGTGTTTCAATTAAAATGACTTGTGCACTTTATTGTGGAGGAATCAGAATCCTAAAAATGCACCCAAATACATAAGAGGGACTCTGCTGTTTGTTAAGACCATCACAACAGATATTCCATTTTTAGTGCTTGCCAGCTGGCTTATACACTACATAATCTTCTAAGCTATTGGAGCATTTATAATGGTTCAACATTCTTAAAATCAGATGAGGCTAATTATATTAAGACCTTAAGTTATAATTTAGCTGTAGAACAAGATGTTACCAAAAACTGGATACAAAAAGACATTTAGATTTCTAGGCTCAGGAAGAAATTCTAATTAATTTTCACTGAAGTGGTCAGCAAGTATCATAAAAAGCAGCCATAGAGTTTAAAAGTTTAAACTATTAAACTATTTATTAAAAGGCTTCCATAATGTGTTTACTCGCTGAAGAAATCAGAGCCCCTCAGAAAAATAAATAAGTAATTTTTCTGAGAATAATAAATAAGTATTTTAAGAAATTTATGAAGGAAGTTTGAAAAATAATAATAAACACTGGTGGTAATTGCCTCTGGAGTTCCAGACAGATGATTTGATTTAGTTTGTTGGAGTGTCCTTAATTGCAACTAATGCTTTCCAAAAAATAAAGGGTGAATTAAAACGGACAGTTGTTCTTTCAAATGAGGACTTCTCCTCTCTTTAAAATTCCAGTCAGCTTTACAAATGAATAAAAATGCAGACAGGGCAAAGGATAAGTTCTGCAGCACCCAGATGAAACTCACTTCCAGGACATTTGCCATTTTGCTTGCAAGTGGCAGCAACACCAGCATTCCTGTGCACTGCTGAAGAGTCAGAAAACCTCTGCTTTAAGGTCCTTAGGAAGTGTAAGTTTTACTCCACACTGACAGTGCTTCCAACAGCAGGAGATAAGGAGAGCATTGTACACGGCTTTGGAAGTTGCTCCTCAGTGGAGCCTCTCAAACCCTGCTGGCTCTGCAGTGATTAACTGAGAACAGGTACAGGGTAAAAATACTCGGGGAAATCACCTGCTGTGTGCAGGCCCGGCTCTGCACACGGTAATCCACCAAACTCCTGCTCAGCCTGTGGGAACTCACAAACAGGTAATTAATTCTCTTTACACTTGTCCCATGTTCAGTATTAATCTACAGTGCAGATTTTAAGGTAAAATAGACTGCCAGCCTAATAAAGACTACATCAACAAAAGAAAAACCTATGTCAAAAAGCATATTTTAAATATAGAAATTTAAAAAAGGTCTTTATGAAGATAGACTGCTCCTTTTGGCATTATTTTAGTGTCTTCCTCATGGCTTTGACTACACATAGAGCCCATCATATGATTTCAAGTATTTAAAGCTACATGTATTACAGTGCTGTTCAAAAAATTGTATTAATTTTTATAGATATCTTTTATTTTTTAGTTATTACAATGGTTGCAGATAAAGGGAGCTATTTCCATTCCAGCTTCAGTTGATTTACAGACAGAACATTTTCATACAGCAGTCATAGCAAGTACAGACAAAAAGGAAAGAAAAAATGAACAGTTATATCACATGCTTTTGTTATCATGACAATCTCTTTTACTGTGAAATCCAAATTTTGGGATGCATAGAGGAGGGTGAATATGGACTGAAAATAAAAGGCATAAATGACAAAGTTTAATAATGTTACATCTTAGACAGGCACCACTTCTTGCTCTTATCTTGCTCTTACATAAGGTCCCAGAACACATATTTAACACTTGTTCCAAGTTTTAAGTGCCCTTTAAATCACCGAAGACAGTCTTTAGAACTAGGATCTCATAGCAGCTCCTCCTTCATCAATCAGATCCTACTGATCTATTAGATAGCACAGAAAGTACTACTTCAAGTCTGAGGAAAATAAATACAACACTCTGGATCAACACCAAGAATGACCAGGGCTCACAGGAGAAGCAAACCCTTCAGCACAAAATGATCTAATGTTTTGTGGTAAGTCCAAGAGGAAAATAAAAATGAAAACAAAACACAAACACACACACACCAAAAGGATGTAACACTGAGAAATTCTGGAAAGCCTAAAACTTGTACCCTGTTGCTATTATTCACTACATGCTGCCACTGCCACATTAACAGATGACATATGGGATGGTAAATCACATTGGAAATGTACTATAAAAACACCTCATTTGTGCATTTATGGAAATGGTGTATTTCGAAGATGTGTCATTCTATCTCAAGCCAAAATACAATTAGTAAAATTAAAAGATATATTACAGCTCTTTATAAAGAAAAACAGCTCAATATTCAGAGTATGAACAGCTTGCAGAAAGTGTAGAAAGCTACATGAACAGCTTTGAAGATAGTGGGCACGTTTCCTCTTCCTCACCTCTACAGGTGCAATTCTGATTCAGAAATAAAAATAAGAAAAATAAATTTTAAATAATTGTGGGAAAGAATCACCCAATTTCCACTGCTGTTCCAATATGCATCTGTGGCAATGATCCACTTTCCCAAAAGTATTCATTGCCTTTTTTTTTTTTAATATTTTTCCTCCACAGGCAGCAATTTACACACAGCTTTCAAACTGCTGGAATATATTATAACAAACATCTGCACAGCCTGCAAATTGAGAACATCCTTAGTGAAATGGAACAAGAATATGGTCTGGATGTAAAACCAGATTTTAAAAGTAAATGACAAGGTCAGAGTCATTTACTAAAATGGTCTGTTTAATCATCCTCTCAAAGCACTTAACATTTTGTTTAACTTAAAGAAGATAAAAAATAATCCAGGCAGGAAAAAAAATATGTTGTGTATTGGTTTAGAAAAGCCTGAGTGTGAGAAGAATTGCTCAATACTGTCTAA
Organism: Molothrus aeneus; assembly: GCF_037042795.1. Taxonomy (NCBI): domain Eukaryota; kingdom Metazoa; phylum Chordata; class Aves; order Passeriformes; family Icteridae; genus Molothrus; species Molothrus aeneus. Next base: position 6,141,843 of record NC_089671.1, read on the forward strand.
ATAGGAAATCTGACTTCATTAATTCAGCTGGACACAGAAAGCAAAGAATTAAAAACTCCATTAATAAGAGTGGATGGGAGAAAACATGAAAGACATATTTAAGTCTTTATTTTGGTAGCATTTGGGAATATCTGTGTCCCATATGATGCATCAATAAGATCCACATTTCTGGTGAGTCAGGTGATGCTACTTCCTGCAAATCACCTCTGCCTCATAAGACATCAGTTTGTTATTTTAGGTGTAAATAATCAGTAGTACAGTGGCATAAAGTTTAGCAGAATTATTTATTACAGATAATTAATTCTCCCAGCACTTCCAGATTCTCCAAATTTCACAGTTTCAGATGGTTCATAAAGAACACAGACCCCATGGATCTGCTCAGGTTTGTAGAGACTAAAAAGAAGAGCAAGCAAAGTTGGGCCTTAAGGGTAGCAAGGAGACTGATAAATCAAACCTAGATCTTTCATGTCACCGATATTACTGCTCTGTTTTAGAGTTTCAAGCAAAAAGATAGACATTTCTGATCAAATAATACAAAGTTGACTAACTTGATTTTGTACCCTGTTGTCATAGGTGTCAGTAGTTGATTATCAAGCAAAAATTATAAATAGCAAGCACTCTCCTAAGAAATTATTTCTATAAACTGTAGATTTGCCTGTGCAAGAATAGAAGAACCTGTGAGGACATGGATGGCAGTGTGAAAATCCACTTTCTTGTAACTGGCTGGTTTTAATTCACCACTACCTGGTGGTTTTAATTCACTCCATGTATTTCTCCCCACAGCCAGAAATATAAACTGGCATGTACCTAAGGGAAAGGCATTGTGTCCAAAGCAAGGACGGATTCTAACTTTTATTCTCAAAATCAGAGAAGTCTCCCATCAAACAGAGAGAGGCCAACCCTTTAAAGGCCAGTGTGAACTTGCTGTGGCCAAAGGCTATGTTCCTGCTCACACAGGAGTGAGCAGGCTGAGAGGAATGGGCTTTGTAAGGAACATACCAACACAACTCCACCACAGCACCCGCAGATGTGCAGTTCTAATGCTGGAAATTGCAGTGCCAAGGAAAACAATGCTCTGGGGAACCAGTGAAGTGGATTAGTGAAGCCTGGCATAAGGAGTTAGGCAGACATGCTCTTGAAGGAGAATGCTCCTGGCTAGCTCAGATACTGTGTAGGTATTCAGGTGGCACTAATTACAGCCTTATCAGCCACACTGTACTGTAATCAAACCATGTTTCACCACGGTCATATCCTGACCATGGCATATCAATGTTTGTCACCTGTAACACCAGCACAGTTCAGGCTTTTTCACTGGATGTATAAATTGCCTAATTTTGTCATTAATAAGTCAAAGTCTTCACCCACAATTTTTTTTTTAATTTCTACAAACTGAACTGGTATTATAAGAGTGGTTTTGACCAAGTAGTTGTCAGTCAAAGATTTAAGTTAATTACCACTGACTGGATGTGAAAAGCTGTCCACCTTTTTTGATTTTATTTTGCAGGTGAATGACAAAGCAGCAACATCTGTCAATGCCAGGTACATTGACAAAGACAATTAACTGAAGATTAGACTTCACAAAGTACAAAATGTTGGCAAAATTAAAATTTCCTATGGAAGTGTATTATTTATGTTAACTACAGTAATTATTTTATTTATTTTAGACACAAAATATTATTTTAGTTATCTGCATTTTGATAGCTACCCATTGTGTACACAAACTTATTTTGTGGTACATAGTGCTTAAAGCCAAAAAAACAGGTAAAATTCAAAACAATAAAATCAGAAGTTGAAAGGCTGCGATACTGTGAAAAACAAGGGAAGCATCCATGTAGCCCTGAACAAGATGCTGGATGCCTCAATAATGAGAAATCTGAAATATAGTCATTGAATTTCCTGGTAACAGGAAAAGACTGACTTCCAGAATATTGCTCAAAAAAATAATTCAATTACTATAAAAGAGGAAAGCCAGTTTATAACAGATATGCTATTCAGGCTACCTATTTCTGGAAAAGGCATTTCAGTCTTTGGAGAAAGCTTTTATAATTCACGGTCATGATGAGAAGAAACATCTTTCCTTAATCAAGTTTTGTACCTAATCGAATGATTAATCACTATGACTATTACATGAAAATTAGGCCTTATTACATATATTTAAATTTGGGAGATTATAAGATACATGAGTTCGATTTTTTTTAAAAACCAACCAAATACAAACAAAAAATCCCATCACTTCATTATTTACTTGTAGCCAGACTGAAACAAACTTTACATGAAGAAAAAGGAGGAAATTGCTCTAAGGAATGCCACACCACTGAGCTCCTGAGAGACCCAAGCAGTAGACAGGATTTTTTAAGCCTTTATTCAGGCAATTTGTAACTAGTCTGATTACCATTTCCTTTCCAGATACAAATATAGCTAGAGCTCCAAACAGACAGATACAGTGCCAATTCAAGACATCCTTGCCAGCTGGATTTTGCCAGAATAGCACTGAAGGACTAATTTCCTGGGAAACCAATTTATGAAAAGCATAGAACCTTCCATATCCTAAACAAACACTAAAATAAAACAGTAACTTTATGACTTGTTAATCACTGTCCTAAATATTTCGTTTTAAAGCTTAGAAATCATAAACAAAGAATGGAAAAGAATTAAATCTGAGAGCTATTTGTGCAAACACATCAGATTGTATTAAGCAACAGAAAAGCCATTAACGACACAGCTGAGTGCCTGCTACTGTGTGTGTGTGTGTGTCGGTATTTATATACATAGATACGTACTTGTGAAAAACAGATAAAACACATGGAATTGTTTCGGCAGCAACAGCCTCCTTTAGGGTTTGATCTTGCACTCACAGAGATAAGTAGTGAGTCACCATTTACTTCAGTTGTGCACCATCAGGAATTTAATAACTCAACTATTGTAACCCATTTATTTCAGGCTTCTAGATGCATTAGTCAGCATAGACATAAAAGGCAGTTTAAAAGTGAGGGGGGAGTAGAAATTAAAGTCCAAACTCATAGTCTGTTCAGTGGAAACACACTTTTATGGAGAACCTGGAGCCCTGTCTATTGCCATAGCTGGAAGCTGCAGGGGAAGCCCCAGCATGTTTTGTCTTTAGCATCTCATTGTTCAGCATTTTGCATATGGAATAGAAAAATGCAACCAGAACATGGTGCACAATAGATTTGTCTTTAAAACAGACTGAGGTACCCAGGATGCACAAAAATAAAAACCTCCAATTCCGTGATGTCCAGCCTTTTACCAAAAGGCAACTTGCTAGTCTTTACATTAAACTTTTTCCCTCTTCTCTAAGCTTTCATCTTATAACTTCTTCCCTTCTTGGTTATTTTTCCCTTTCTGCATCTCCCTTTTTGGGTCAGTTATGTAAGATTGTGTACTGTTTGCAATATTGCATTAAAATCCAGGTGCACTAAGAGCAATAAACACAGGCCAGGGCTTGCCCTTCTGTGGTTGGGCATTCAGAGCAGTGTGCAGGGTTCAAAAGCAGTGCTTTCAAAAAAATTCTGTTAATTGCAAGCAGCTGTCAAATATTCTAGGAAGAAAAAAACCCACTGCTTCCATCATATGTTAAGACTAAAAATGATGCAGCAGGGAAGTAAAGAAAGTTTATGTTGTGACTTTTGATTCATGTGATAATTGCAGTGATTGACAAGAGTCTGAGAAACAAGGAGGAAGCTATGGAAGTTTATAATGCACTGACATTTGCAGGCAAGGATAACTGTCTTAATTGTCAGAACTTTAATAAATATTTAACTTTTCAGCTCCTTCAGTAATGAGATCTCTTCTACTTTCTGATATTCAGTTATCAACGCTCCATTATCTGTCCTTCCTAGCACAATATACAATAAAAGCATTCACAATGAGTCACCTTTTAAAATGTGATGAAAAAAAAATAAATAAATCACTGACATTTCAGTGTAAGGTGGGCTGAACTTCAGAAATGCTTATGGAAATAGAGCAAAACCCCAAAAATTTCAGAGTTCCAATTATACCCCTCTTTACATGGGCATAAATCCTGGGCATAAATCCAGAGCAGCACGAACTATGCACAGAACAAAGCAGGATTTTCTTCAACAAATCTAGGTTTGAATGTCTCCAAAGCTTGACCTATTTTTTGTTTCGTTCATCCCTCACTTACAATGAAAATCCAGGAATTAAATCAGAAGCTTAGAGAATCCCTAAAGTAGCTACAGTTTTTCAAGAACAAAGCAGGCAAACCAGCACTCCAGAGGGCACTTCCCTGTTAAAAACTTCTTTACATACAGCAAAGATGAACTTAACTCTTCTACCTTCAAACTGAGCCCTTCAAAGTTTGGTAAATATAACAGAACAGTCATTAAAGACTAAAAGATTATAAATGCAGGGGGGAAAAAAGAGAAACACATATGCCAATTTAGTGCAGAACTGTAAACCAATACCCAAAGCAAGCTCCCACATCATACTGGCTGCAGAGAAAAGAATGAATTAGATAATCTCTAGAACAAAAAAAATCCTATTATTTTAGAAATCATGCTACAAAAGAGTATTTGAGATTAGCCATAGTTAAGGAGACCACATCTCACAAATCAGATGTAAGAAATTGTATTCACACAAGCCATGACTAATAGTCACAAAGCAGAACTACAGGAGCACAGTAAGGAAACAGAAAATAAAGCACTTCCATGCATTCCCTGTTTAAAAAAGACCCTTCTCACCAAACATTTCACCCCATGTGTCAGAAACTACCAGGATCTGGGACCTTGGGAGAAGGCTCTCAGCATGACACAGAACTAAAACCACTGGGCTCACTATCTGAATTTTCACTTTGCTAAGGAAAAAAAGGTAATTGGGAAGTCATTCCTACTAATATATGCAGGGAGACAACATCAGAGAAAGAATTTTCCTCCTCCCCAAAAAGGGGAAAATAACCCAGTCTTAAAATGTGCATAAGCAAAGAGAAGGGGAAGGATGTAAAGCCTGGGATAAGGCCATATAGCATTTCCCCAGCCAAAACATCATTATTCTCCCATTATTATAATAAAGACATAACATTCTAAACCAGAACTTGACCTGAGTGCACAATTCAGATTTAAAGTTTGAAAATTCAGGTAGAGGCTCAGGCTGTTCCTTTGAGAATTACTGTTTTCATAACATAGGGGTTGGTAGTGTTTTGTGAGATTTTTCTACATGAAAAATTAAGCATCAAATCAGTTTGGAATTATTTTTGATTCCTACTTTGGCTTAAAACAACAAAATGAAAAACACCAGCAACAAGAGCTTGTGTTAAGGAAAGAAAAAGTGTTTTGACAAATAGTACCCCCTATTTCAGGCAGGAAATGGGATTTGCATAAATTCTATAATGATTTTAATATGCGAGGGTTTATCTTGTTTAACAACCTCCACAGATACGTAAATTAAATTACAGATTTGCTGCATGTGTTATTAAATGAAAGTTTGAAATTCCACTGAGAAGATTTACAGCTGTATCTGGTGAGATTTAGGAAAAACACAGAAGGGTACAAGGCAGCTCCACGAGAAGAAATTCTAGTCTTATTTCCTTCCAGGTGGCAATTCCTTCCCACAAGTCAAAAAATAGTTCATTTTGCCTAAGTCCCTGTAGGTGCAATGTTGTACCAAGATGTTACAAGAGGTTTTGTGAGGCCAGAATTCCCTCTGTGGTTTAGATGAGCCACCAGGTCAGAGTTGAATGTAAAACACTCACTCACTCTTAAACCTTGTATTGCCTGTCTACTTCATGCCTGAAGCATCATGTTTGTAAGTTCCCTTTCCTAATAATTTAAATGTAAATCAATCATATTTAAATTATTAAAATATTGTTAAATTATCTTGAGTTTTTATCTACTTAAGATCAAGTCACAATAAGAATATTAATTAGCTAGGAGTATATGGTATCATATGTTCATTATTCAGGTGTGTCATAACAACACCCTATCAATATAATCATGAAGATTATCCATGGCCCTTTTATTTGATTTTTTATTTAACATCAAACATTCTCTGTAATTAAGAAAATTGTTTATTTTTGTTCAGAAAACCAGTGCTGAACATCCCTAGCCCTACAAAAATGGTAATTTATTTATTGCTGATTTACCGGCTTTTCCCCCATTTGTCCTTGGCCAAATTTACTCATTTATGAAATGCCATTCATAAAAAAATACAAATCAGCTAAATCTGATTTTTTAAGATTCTCTCTTCATGAAACACTTTGTGCAATATATTAGTGACAACTTCTAAATCTCACATAATTCTGATTTTTTTTTTTTTTAAAGGAACAAACTTGCAGAATATTCCACCAGCAAAGAGCAGATCATTCCTGGAAAAAGCATTTATGGAGGTACCATTTCTGCAAAGCCTTCAACAGTTAAAATTACAGAAAAAAAAAACAAAAAAAAAAACAAAACAGCAAACTCCTGCAATAATCTCTTTCCATCATCACCCAGTGCCAAAGTTCCTTTATACTTGGCTACAAAATCTTTGAAGTCAAGATTGTTATTTTCATTTTGGCACAAAGGTCTTACAGAACTTCAGACTTTTGCAAGTTGGGATATATAAAAAGACAACATGTAATCATGCTTTTTCAATTTCACCTGGAATTTAAAAATACATATTTTCTGTGCTTGAAATCTTGAGCCTTCTGCCTCTAGCTCCAAGTATCTCTAAAGTATAATAAGTCCCACTGGTCTAATTTCAGGTTACCAGCTCATTGGTTTCTGTTAACAAGACAATTTTCCCAAGCATTTTTCAAATCTACTAATTTAATAGCATTATCATTGTCTTCCAACTGTGTTAATGGACTCCACACAAATAGACCTTTGTAAGGAATATGCCTGCTCTCACCTCAGCTTTTAAACTCTGAAGAATTAGATCCTTAGAGCTGAAAATGTAATTCATATGTCAAATTCTGCTCCCACTGAAACAAGAGTCCTGTTGGCTTCTCTATCTGTCCAATGTAATCAAGAGTAAGAACTTCATTATGACCTAAACCTGAGTTTATCCTACATTTCTCACATAATGAGCACAGAACCTTCCTTCTGCTCAGTGCACAACTCTGTCTTTGCATTCCACCAGTACAACAAACCCTGAGAGACCATCCCAACTTACTTGTTTACACCAATTCTCTTCAAAAGTCAAGAGGGAAATACACGCTCTTTCTTGTCTGCATGCTACTTCTAAATCGCTCCCTCAGATACTCAAATAAATTAATTGCTATTTCATCAAAAGACAAAAGGAAAAGAGCTACTGGCCACTCATGACACATCTTCAGGTAAAGTAATCCTCCTGAATGTTTCATGCAATTATAATTCACATACTACAGTGATTTGAATCAAACAGAAGATGAGGAGTAACATTATCTTTTGAGGAAATGTCTGAATATTCGATATAACTCTATAGAGCAACAACAAAACATTATCAAATAGATATTGTACTTGTGTTTTAATGAACTCAATGCACTTGATCCAGAGAGGATTTAACACCAAAAACACAATTGTGACAGTGTTCACAGGGGTTCTTGGATGAGGGAAGAGATAAGAATGTTGACTCCATGTTTCAGAAGGCTTGATTTATTATTTTATGATTTATATTACATTAAAACCATACTAAAAGAATAGAAGAAAATGTTTCATCAGAAGGCTAGCTAAGAATAGAAAGGAATGATAACAAAAGCGTCTGTCTCGGACACAGAGTCCAAGCCAGCTGGGCTGTGATTGGCAATTAATTACAAACAACCACATGAGACCAATCACAGATTCACCTGTTGCATTCCACAGCAGCAGATAATCATTGTTTACATTTTGTTCCTGAGGCCTCTCAGCTTCTCAGGAGGAAAAACCCTAAGGAAAGGATTTTTCATGAAAAGATGTCTGCAACACACAATCATGTTGTTTGCAGTCTGATTCTGAGACATTTCCTTGAATTAAAGAGCATGGGCTGTTTCCACAGCTTGTTGCATTCAGCATTACAATTGGAATGTGGATCTCCCACATAACAAAAGCAGTAGGGTTGTCACACTGAAAATATCACAAGTATCGTGGAATGCAAGAACCATTTCCCTCTAAATAATTTGTCTTGGATGCATCGTGTTAGAAGAGTTTGTGAGTACTCACAACCTGAACACAGAGCTACTGTTGAAATCTCCCATTTACCAAATAGAGTGACTTATTAGATGCTGAACCTCTCTGAATCCCATCACCAACAGCTAACAAAAAGTTGTCTAACAGCAGCTAGAAAAACTTTAGGGAGAAGTTTAGATTCTACCTACTCATCTTCCAGGTGGCAGCTCCTGTTTAGGAAAAACAGAATCCACTGAAGTTCTCTCTACACCACACAGCAGCAGGGCTTTCCAAGGTGTCACGGTTTGATGCTGGCACAATGCCAGTGCCCCCATTGTTAGCGTTCAGAAACACATAATCACATAAGCGATTATATGCAGGTGCTTTTATTAAGAGCTCTGGGTGTGTGGAGTATTCAACTCAAATCTGACTCCAACCATAGATTCGACATGATCATGTTTTTATACTCTATCGTTATATAACTTTCATGTTAATTATTAAACTTATATTGTTCTATTGTATACATAGATTTCAGCCAAGCATAGCCCCCCTTAAATTTCCATCATAGTTTCTCATGATTCTTCTTATGATTATATAATAATTATATTTAATTACTAAAAAATCATCACATCTAACAATTATATCATTTATCATACTGCTTACGCAGGTGCAGTGATCTGGGAAAACACAAAGCCTAACATTTTCAGAGTCTATCTTTAACATTTTCCAGGGCTCCACTATCACCATGAAAATATATGCTCCCTGGTGTCTGCTGTGAGATGTGACCAGGAATAGAGCAAAGCAGGCTCCAGATTAGGAATAAAGAAGAAAAACTTTATTAACCTACAACTATATATAAAAAGGAACACACACAGAACTCAGAATGAAAACCTTCCAAAAAACATTCCTCCTCCCCCCCAGCAAATTTCCAATACATCCACCCCTCAGTCATTAACTCTCAGTCCATCACCATCCTTTAGATAATCAATTCTCAGTTCATCAAGGAGAGAGGAGTCCCTCTTGTACCATAGGCTTCCTCTGGAAAAACAGTTGAAACCTCTTGTGTTTCCATGTCACACCTGGCACCGCCCAGAGATCATTTGCCATCGTGACATCTTCCTTCCATGCCCAGTGCTCTCACCACTGCCCATGGACCGCAGCTGCTTCTAGGGTTCCCCTTTTAAGAATGCTTTGCCCAGTTCCAAAAAAAAAAGCACAGTCTCTCACTTTCGGGACACCAGTCCCCCTCAAATTCACCCCCTAGGGCTGAGGGGTCTCGAGAACAGAGATCATCTTCTTCCCTGAAGAAGGAGGGCACCATCACCACCCTCCTCACCCATTGTCTCTGTTCACGCACTCCTTCACATAACATCACTACACTCTCTTGGCTCCAAGCCATTGCCTCCCCCTAAATGCAGTCTCTGCACCCCAGGAAAAATGGTTCTGTCCATGGCTATACTAGTAAAGTCCAGCCAAAGGCCACTCCATCACCTCCTCTCACCTAAGATTCTTCTCAACTTCTCTTGCGGCCCATTTCCTCTTATCTCATCTCTATCTCTCATCTCATTCAACTCCAGGAGAATCAGCATTTGTAAGGTTTCCATCAACCAAGAAAAGGTTAAAAATCTCAGGCTCTGACTGTCCAGAACTCCCACGTTGCCCTGCTGGGCACCTTCTCGCTGCACCCTCTCTTCTCCTTCTCGGCTGTCTGTGCTACCAAATTTCAAGGTGGCACAAGCACAGACACCATCTCTCTCTCTCTCTCTCTCTCTCCTGGGGGGTGGGGGAGGGTGGCTGCCCAATGCCTCTCAGTACTCCTCCACCCTTCCATCCTGCAGGGGCCTTCACCTCCCTTCTCTGTCCAAGGCTCCAGCCTACCTCACCCGGCCACATGGCTTCCCCTCCCTTGCCCAGCCCGCAGCTGGGCAGGGGAGCTCTGACTTCTTTCACTGACGGAACCCAAGAGAGCTGCCCCGTGGGAGTTCTCTGCTTTTAACCCCCTGTGTTCTCAGAGGTGTATCCATGTCTTCAGTAGCCACACCAGGTGCCAATATTCAAATCTGAGCACCTATTGGTTTGACCGCAGCATCCCAAAAAACTCACTTCCTTTTCAAACCAGAACACAAGGTGATGTTGCTGCTGATTACACACTATAGGGATGGACAAAAGAGCAGAACTCTCACCAGTACAGTGGAGAGGGATAAGGAGACTGCTTGGAGACAGCAAAGGAATCCTCAGGTGGGGAAAGGTCTGACTCTACAACTCTTAAGGATGCAGTGATGATTCTTTCATGGCAATTTTCCTCTATTGTCGTAGGATTTTTTTTTCCTCCACTTCAGTAAATACACCATCCCACCTAGCTGGAAGAGACTTATACACAGCTGGGTAGGAACCATTAGCTGATAGCACCCAGAGGCTTGACACCATTTACACAGAGCACTCAGTAGTACCCATTACTGAGAGAGAGAGGCTGAAATTTAACATCAGTTTAGCCCTTAAAAATAAATAAAATCCTTCTGTACAGTTTGACTTTTTCCTCACTGAATTCTCTCCAAGGCTATTTTTAGTAAGCCCAGCTGCAGGGCCTGGTGCTAAACATCAATACAATCTGTAATGCCAAACACTTTCACTGGCATGAGAGACAGGGCTGCCCTCCACAGAGCCATGTTTCTGCATGAAAGGGGACATGAAAGCAGTGTTTTGTTCCATTAGGAGATGGGAATAATGAGCACTCTCTCTCCAGAACAGAGAGGGTCAGAATGTACACAAAGGTTTTTAATTTCCAGTTTTAGGAGCCCCAGCTCTCTAAGGAGGGATTCACCTCTCCAAGGAGGTGGCTGCAGCAGGAGCAGCAGCAAGACGGACTTTCAATATCCACACACACAGAACCTCTTCCTAGTTTCCACCTGAACTTCACCAGTTGCCAGGCAACAGCCACACATTCCTTTGTCCCAGATATTAAACAAGGAATAAAAAAAATTTGATGTAGCTTTGTGTCTATATAACCAGGTACAGGTATAGACACACAGCTTCCAGGCACAGACAAGCAGGGAGCTGAGTCAAGACAGGAAAGCAAAACCTAGACCCCCCCCCCCCCAAGGAAAACCCTGGGAACCTCTCTCCTCAAATAAATATTTTGGTTTTTTGTAAAATAGGGCCACATCATCCTCACAGGCTTGCCCTCTTCCTAAATAGGATTTTCTGGGAGGATGGCAAAGTACAGGTTTGGCTCTGCCATGAGGGAACAAACCCCTCGTAGGCTACATTGGATCCACAGACACCTTATGGTGTCAAAGAGGTTCAGCTCAGTATCCTTGTGACTTATTGGAATGCAGGTGAAGAATGTGGGAAGCAACAGAAAACATTTTCAACAAATTAATTCAAATCAAAATGTCAAACTTACTATCCAAAACAACTTGAAGTTTAAGTTGCTGCCTTTCAAAGGCAAACAGAGGCTGGGCACTCCTGGCCCGGTTCCCTCATACTTCAGCCAGTCCAAGCTGCTGTGGCACAATTTTGTCCATGTGCCACACAGGAGTGGAGTTTATAAATGCTTAGTGAGCAGTATTAAGTTCTCACAATTTATTTCTTCTGCAAACACAAGGGAGCGGGGTTTTGGTGACTGGGAGAGGTGATGCACCTTCAAAGTCAGATTGTTTCCTCACCACAAGTAAAACTTTGCACTGACATGAACTTCTGGAAAGAAATTTGAGTAAAGCCTACAAATTTCTACTATGGGCAAGTCCTGCAGAATGTGAGGCCCAAAATCTTTTCAATACTGTGTCCTTGAAGCAACATGCAGTGTGCTTTGTGACATGCAGAAAAGAAAGAAAAAAAGAAAAATAGGAAAAAAAACCTCCCATTTTTCTTCTTGGTGTTATCTACTACAAGAACTCAGAATACACTGACAAGCCTGAACACAAGGAACATGCATTAGAGACAGGATCAGAAAGAGCCTGAATATACTTTGTACCTTCTATACCTCTGCTACTTATAAACTATTATTCTATTCTCTCTAAAGGACATTTTCAAGTGTGATGTTTAATGATCTGTTTTTCTTGTTTCATTTTGCTTTGGTGGCAGATGTTTTTCTCATTTATTTTAGAGAAATAAAAGTATGCAGGGAATCAGGGAAAGAGAAAATATGTGGAACTCAGGTTGCCACAGTCTCCATACATTGGTATTGATTAAAAAAAGGATAAAGAAATATAAGGTAATATTTGAATTTTAGGAGGGGAAAGAAAAATGTTCATTGTGTTAGGAGCAATGAGGAAACACAGAGTCTAATAAGAGTTCAGATATCTCTGTACCATAATTTGAGAATTCCTATATAGTGCTTTTTTACTAGTGGCCATCTTATTGTTGAAAGCTAAGAAAAATATTTATTTATTTTAAAATCAAAGCCCTTACACTATTGTACCTATTTAACCAGTTATTTCCTTGCAATAGAAGACTATAAAGACCAGCCTGGACAGAAAAAAAATCTCTACATTGATATTACTGCTTTTGAATTTCCCATCTCTTTTGCCTTGTTTAGGCACATCTACACTCCTTTAGCTTCAAGCAAAACAGAACCGGGAATAATATAATATCTACATGGTGCTTCCAACTCACTCAATAGTAAGGATTGCTGGAAATGTCAGAAAAACAAACGGCAGATATTTCAGCATATTTATCATAGCTGGTTCAGAAGTGAAATTATGACCAAAAACCCTTTCTTGTCACTTCACCCCCTCAGAACATTGAGAAACAAACAGGTTTTGGTAAAACAGACACAGTAAATGGAAACTTTAAATCAGAAGGTTTGTAAACTTGCCCAACTTCCTTTAAAACAAAGCATTATTCTACTTCATCTGTCATTTCTGGCATTTACATAATAATGTGAATTAGAACACCATTAACTACCTGTCCAGTGCAAAATGAACAGCCTGTATAAAAGCATGCTGCTGATTCCAATCTCTTCATTCATAGCCACACTAGAAGTTTAAGCAAATAACTTCATTTTAAATGGAACTTCATGGCTTTGGAAGCTCATGCCAAAAGAAAGCAGATACAAAGCAATCACAAGATATTTTTTACCTTCATTCATATGTAAAGTTGGAGCGAGGAATGCTCTAAAACCACACCACATCTGCACTCCCCTAGTGATCTTTTTTTGCATATTTGATAAGCACTGTCCTTGACTATTACCATTTTTAATGACAAGAGATGAGAAGAAGCAGACTGTAGATGCTGATCTCCAAAAGCAATTAATGCTACATATTTTGCCCTTCTGTAGGTTTATCATTTTACTACAGGAAAGCTCCTCACAAAAGAAGGGGCATAATACAGGTCTGAATATCTGTGGGCAGTTCCAATGTACCTACCTATGCATTGCCCTTAATGAGAAGCAGAGCAAAACAGCTCAGACCCAGTTCATTACATCCTCTGGTGCTCATAAATCCTGTATATTTAGAGTTAGGAAGTACAAAGATAACAGGGTTAGAAACCTGCATGTAATATATGTTGGGAAATAATTCATGCTATAAAAGAATGTATCTTATAAAGATTGTGAAATCCAAACGAGTCTCTGACCACAAGCAGCCTGAGAGGTGGATGTCTATTCAAATTCTGAAATTCCTGAAGGCGTTAGGAGAACAATCGGCAGTTAGCTTATGAATAGACACACCCAGTGCGATGATCATCATTATCCCGAGGCATTGGAAGACGCCTAAGAGCGATCATTACCCTGTGGATAACAATGATCAAGATAGCTGAAGTCGCCAGAAAGATACATGTGAATACGTGACTTCCTGGGATTCTTCCTGGAATCAACGCTGGCTATCAACCAGGAAACAGCGATTGTCCAGCTCTGCACACTGAAAGAACCAACTATGAATGTGAAGAGTTACAAAAGAAACTTGGACTCCTTCGCCTCGGGCATAATAAACTGTATAAAACATCTCCACTAGAAGCGACTCTCGTGAACGAGGCGGGGGGGGGGGGGGGGGGGGGGGGTCCAATGCGATAGAGTTCACCCAGCGCCAAACTCGGGGTCGATGCTGTCTCTTTGGCTGTGGTGATTTTGAGGACCATATTTTGGTCGCAGAAAACGATAAATAAATCTTTTCACATTTTTGATAATTTGGCTTTCAATCGCTCATTTATAACACTGCATTTTACCAGTATGTCTGTAAGGAAGAACAGTCACTGATATACTCAGTATGTTTCTAATGGGCCTTGTTGTGGAAAATTAAAACTCCAGCTCTGCAAGTCTCACCAGTCAGAGCCTTTTCCATTCTATTTTTGGCCTAATTCATTTATGAAATGAGGCTTAAACAATTACTGTACCTGTGTGTCTATCAATCCTTGTAATAACGACTTAACTTGTTATCTAGCCTTAATAAAGTCAGCACAGGGGTAACAGCCTTTAAGATATCAATTTCCTGCACCTTTAATGGAGTAATTGGTAACTCCATCTCAGATAAAACCTGTTCTCCCCGTACAAAATCTTCAAGGTATTTCAACAGAAAAGATGTAAAAGCAAGAGTTGGATGGTGGGTGCTGCTACCTATTATCTGTTCCCAACAAGCATCTCCTGGGACAAAGCTGGTTGGATTAGTATTCAGGTAATGCAGTCATAGCCACACACCACACTCACCACAGCTGGCTCAGCAAAGAGAGAAGGCTCTTTTGTAAGGGTTAGTTCCAGCGAGATTTACTCAGAGCACACCAAAGAGAAACCCGGATAAAAAGAGGATCAGTACATCCTGTGGACAGCTTAATAATGGGGAGTGGGGGTGGAGCTAAGGGCAGGGCAAAGGGGATTGGTCTCCAGGGGAGAGGGGGTAGCCACTAGGGGTACCCAACCAATGAGGAAACAGGGAAAGGGAAACCAGAGGAGGTTGTGAAATATGGTGGAGGTCCATGAGGGAGTCTTGTCTGTCCCACAGGAGGAATGAACTCTATGGTGAGTCTTTCCAAGGCAATTCCCTTGGGAATTGGCTGGGGGGAGAGGGTTCATGGGATACTACAAAGAGGGGACATAGTTTTACTTACTTACCAGCCTACATTTTCCTGTCTGAATACAGTTACTGTTAGTCAAGCTGTCAATTTGTCACCACTTCATAGATACACTCTAAAGGCATATAAATCCCAGCCTTTTAACAGTGGCCTTCCCAAGTAAATATCTACCAAGTTTTAGCCTTGATAACCATGGGGGGGGAGGGAGGGGGGGTGTGTTTGTAGGTTTAATTACAAATTTTTTATATTTTCTAAAACATTCTAACAGAAAAAAACCCCAATATTTAAAAGTTAACAAATGTTTTTAAAAAGGGTTCTTTTGGATAGCATTACAAGATAGCAAGAAATTACAGATTAAACTGCTTTTGACTTTGTACCTATGCGATGATTTTGTAATAATAATTGTCCAAGGCATGCAACTTCCTCCTAGGCCACAATGTTTTCAAGCTAAAGACTGGTCCTGCATGCAGAGAAATCAAATCTTTGGAAAACATGCAAACATTTTAGCTAGGGGAAGGTCAGGAATATGCCCCCCTCCACCTCTGTCCTCTGGTGTTTGTTACATGACCTGTTAGTATTTCAAATATTTATCACAGTTATAAGCTGCAAATCCAACTTCAGGCTCACACAAGTCTGCACGGTGTGGTCTGCTCACTAAAATTATATAAAATAATTCTCTAAAGAACTAGAATATATTATTATTCCAAAGAGTACTTGAGAGTAGTGAGTAGTTGTTAAATGCTTGTAAACAAGGAAGCAAGAAGCTGCTCAGCCTGATACACCACAACCAGCAAAAAAAAAAAAGTATTTCATATCACTGCCTTTTTGCATATCAGGTCTCCATAGTCACCTGTAAGTAACACCTAAAATTGCTGTGACAATTCAGGGCTGCTGGACCCAGATCAAACACAACCTCCCCCAGCATCTTCCTTTAAATTTGCCCCCTCTCTGCCTCACTGTGCACAGTGGAGCTGACAATTAATCAGATTTTGGGCACGGAACATTTGGCAGATTTGATCTGCTCTGGGACACCAAATAAATGAACTCCATTTTCACAAGATCAGAGGTTTATATGTTGATGGGAGACTTGGGCACCTTGCTGGCATGAAGAAGCAATAAAACATGAATTATTGTTGCAATGCATTTTGCTTTAGAACATTAAATGATAGTTTGAGGCTTTGCAAGTTGCAATTCATGAATAGTAAACTGATTGATTTGTTTTCCCCATATAACATCAAATAATCATCCTGGTATGAGCTCAGCAAAGGCCGCTTTTAATGGGGATAAGAACTACAGAGATTTTTCATCAAACTGATGCTTTTTCCTTGGTCCTAAAATTAGGAGCCAGACCAGTTAAGGGATAAAAGGTTTTTACCTTGGTATTTAATAAGGGTCCTTATAGTGCAACATTTTGCCAAGTTGGAGCACACCAAAATGCACACCCCTGATAGATTCTGTATACAATTTTATAGACCTCACAAATTAGCATATCTAACAAAGATGCCCCAATGAGAGGCTTGAATGAATAGCATGATATTCTCCAATTTCAAAGTATTCCCCCCTGGATGGGCCAAATATTAGTTTACAGGATGTGTACCAGAGGGGCCTCGGTTTCCCAAGATAGTGCAGGGCTTTCCAGCCTCCAGCTGTGAGGCGTTTAGGATGTTTGGTCCTCTGGCTTAACAGAATACCAGGACTATGCTAAATTATCAGACTTAAGGAATTACAAATATGCATGCTAAGAGCACTGAGAATACTTTAAAAGTATATAAAAGGGAAATAAAAGAGAAGACAAAAATATCATCTTGGCATCAAACTAACATGGAATAGGAAATCTGATACATTTGAAATATACTACTAATTATGCAATTAACAGAATCATCCTTCTGAAATCACTGTGCTTTTGCTATGTCTTTAGTAGTTTTGGTCTTAAACCTCACTTTTGCTCAGATCCTTACAAAAGGATCCTCCCCTTTTTTTTAAATCACTGTCTACAGCTGCAGTTACAGATTTTATTTGCCATTATGAAAAAGAAAGCAGCAGAGGATAAAATCTCATCATAAAGCAGGTGACATTCCCATACACCACACTAGAGAGCCAAGACACCCAAGTCAGGGGGAAGGAAAACTAAACATTGGATTGTGCTTGGAATATCCACAGGAATATCTCTCTGATCTAATCCACGTGATTTGCTTAAGAAAATACGGGTGATCTGCAGCCCAGAAAAAGTGAAATCCAGGTATTTCAAATCCCCTGTCAGTGCATCTCAGGCAATGGGCTCTCTTTCCTTGCCTTTAATACCGTGACAGTTATGAAAAGAAATATATATATATGATTATAGTTATAAAAGAAAGGAATGAAATCACAACAAAAATCCCTCACTAGATATAACAATTTCTTTACAAATCTCTTTATATGGAAACTTCATTCTTGAGGAGGCCTGAATTGTCAGAAAACTCCAGTCTCTGCAAGGTGACAGCTATCATCCAATCTGCGGGTAAAGTAGCGATTATAAGTTCTTTTATTCTTGTTGACGTGTAGTGAATACTTTGAT
The DNA here is from genome assembly GCF_037042795.1 of Molothrus aeneus. NCBI lineage: Eukaryota > Metazoa > Chordata > Aves > Passeriformes > Icteridae > Molothrus > Molothrus aeneus. The sequence continues at coordinate 6,159,474 of NC_089671.1, forward strand.
ATTTCTGGGTTACAGCTCTCCTGCAGAAGTCCTGTATAGGAGTTTTGAATGCTTAATGAAGAAGTATCATCTTTAAATAGTATCATCTTTTCCATGCACCTCTCCCACCCCTTCTTCCAACCCCAAAGAGCTTTGGATTTCTAAAAAGTTCACTCATGATAATCATTTTCCAAGTCAGGAGGTGTCTTGGTAATGTGTTAGTTCAGGTAATTTTGTGTTTAAGCAGGTGATCATCTACCTTTAAGCAGATGATCCTCATAATGTGGACTAAATGATGATGTGCTTGATTTCTACACAAGTATGACAGGCGAACAGCTGGACTGTGAGCCAGCCAATCCCTGACAAGAACGTAAGCAGGTGAGCCAGTGGTAACCAAATCATAGGCAGTGAGCTGAGTGGTAACCAAATCATAGGCAATCAGGTTCAAACGTGGAGTCTTTTGAATAGCCTATATAAGAGCTGTGCTATATAAGCCTATATAAGACTCTCTCTGCTTCATGAACTCTGATGTCGTGTCATCTCTCCATCTCCCCTGACCATGGCACACAAAGTCCAAAAAGTTTATTTTCAATGAATGCAGTGGTGGAAAACACTGAGTACTTTGACAAAATAAAGTTCTACATACGAAGGAATTTAATGCAGAGAATAGGCTTGTGCTTGGTGGCTCCAGTTCATCCTCTCCCAGGAAAAGTTTTATTACTCCTTGGTCTGTGCAAAAGTTTGATTGAAATTGCAGAAGTTATAAAAATACAGCCAAAGAAACACAAACCAAAGTATTCAGTTTTCCTAGCAATGAGGTTTGTCATTCCAATGCAAATTTACCACAGTCTGCAGTGGGAAAAAGGTATTGGTTTCAGGGCTGGGAGTGACAGCAGAGGAATGCTAAAATCCCCAGTTTTCATCCTTTTTTACATAGTCTTTCTGCAGCCTCAGGAAACAAGGATAAGTCAGACAAAGATTTGCTCAGCATTTGTTGATAGCTCTAAGTAGTCAGTGCTTTAAAAAAATTCAGATTTTGTCTACAAAGAAAGACCTATTTAAGTGTCATTAATCTGGTGGTTGTTCTAAACTTCTCTGCCAGGATTTGAGGATATCAGAGAAATGTCATAAGGGAAAAACATCTTTATATAAACCCTTTCCCTCATTTCCAATGTGAAATGATATCAGAAAATACTCAGTTAGCATCCACTGCCCCAGGATATAAACAGAGTTTTAATGGATTCATGCAAGAAATTTGTGGAAGTCTATCCCCTGTAAACAGCTCTTCTTCCTATCCTATCAAAGGCTATTTCAACATCAAGCAGAACCAACCACCTCCCATGGTGAATCCAATTTTGTATCTGCAATCACTGCTCCCAGATGGTGGATGATATTATCAGTCAAGAATCTGTCTTCAATAACAATTCGTTTGATCTGTACAGCCTCTTGCAAGGAGCAGATCCCTCAGGCACAAAGTACTTTTCACCAATATTTCTCAATTATCATAAAAGAGGGCAGCATAACCCCTGTCTTGAAAAGGTTCTTCACAAGTTTAATTTTTAAAAAGTAGAAAACAAAACCAGATGCAGATTAGGGCCAGAATAATTGAATGCCTTCCACATCTTTTTAGTTAAGTGTGGGTGTGGAAACCCAGGGCACTGGGAGTATTTCTCTGTCTGCTCTGGGGTGCCCTGACCCCCAGGGGAGCACTCACTTTGACCTTCATTCATGGAAAAAGTTTCCTAGACTTCAAGATAGACTAGAATCCACAGAAATGTGAAAGAGATTATAAAGAGTAGTGTACTTGTATCACTTGGTGAGAAATTTAGGTTTTGGGATTTTTAGTATGTTGTGGATGGAAGCAAGATAGAGGGCACAGAGTGTCCTCCTGGATTTCTTCTTCATGCTTCTTTCTTCTTCATGGGTTTGGGAGGCATTTTGTAGTTGGGCAGAAGAGTCCGCATTGTGAGGTCTTTGGGATCAGTTATTGGGTTAAAAGAGAAAATATTCTCCGTGTCAGTTCTTAATTGGATAGTTTAGTCTTAAAAGATCTTGTACCAAGAGATTGTTGGCCATTTTGTGCCTTCTAATGAAAAACTGCCAAACTCACAGTAGTGAGACTGTTTTACTGATAAGAAATAATAAACACTTGAGTCCCAACATGAACTACCATCTCAGGTGCCTTCAATTCAGATTCAGAGAAACTGACAGCTGGTACCACCACAGGCAGGCAAATATAAAATCCATAAATACATGCACACTACCTGAGCCACCCAAACTTTTGCCCTTTTCTAACTGTAGACTTGTTTCAACTACAGTCAGATAACTGTCATCCAGTTTACAGTTTCTTGTTCAGAGTCAGAGCTTTAAATTCAGCTAAATCTTTAATATATTTATATATATATACACACAGAGCATGAGTTTTACACTTGTCACATGGGGTGTGCTATGAACTTCTCCTGTGCACTAGAAAATTTAGGCAACACAAATTCTCCTGAATTGGTGAACCTGCTCAGGAAGATACATGTAATACAAAGAAGTGAACAGAACTTAGTTAGTTAAGCCCTCTGAACTTAAAGGAGAAAATTTGCCTTCCTTACTTTGTAATTTTTTTTAAAATGCATGATTCCATTAAGGTTTTCTTTCAATGTTACTTGTCTAGAATACACTGCTTCAAATGGAAATCAAAGGGAGGGAAACTGAAATGTATTAAGACCCAATAAATGAAATGAACAGTCACCTCTCTTCAACCACATCTTCATCAGATGGGAACCACAACTTTTAGAATGTGATCAGGATTTATTAACCAACTTTTATACCAGCAAGAAAAAGAATATCCCCAGTGTTATTTCATGTTCTCTGGTTTATTAAATACATAGGGCCTTTTAAACACTTTTTTTTTCCAATATACCCTTTAACAGTAGATTCAGATTCCATCTCTTCCTGGAACATGTCTGAGTACGTTTGGAAGAATTTAGTGCAGAGATGCAATAGAAGATTTTGTCAGAGTTTTAAGCCAGTCTTGCTCTCATACTTAGAGATAAATGGCAACATTACTTCATCAGCATCACTGGCAAAGCTTGAATTCTGAAAGTCTGTATTTCTATTCGACATATCTTCTGAGCCTGTTTTTCCAAAAATAGGATAGCTTTTCATGCTCCATCAATTCATGGCACATTGGAGCTATCAGGAGAAGGAGGGCTCCATTCACCACAATTTATTACACGTACAGAAAATAGTATGTATATTTTTTCAACAGCTCTAGAAAACTCTAAAGAAACTCATAGTTTAAAAATGGGTTGGTCCATTTTCTCCAGATTTATAATTCTGTATCAATACAAGTCTTATTCTGGTGGGTTCAGTGTAAGTGAATGGAGCTTCACAGGCCAATCTGCACTGCAATACTTAGTGTTTTATTTGTATATAAACACACATTTTAGATAAAAAATTATATATAAACAAAATCAGTCCCAAATTCCACATCAGGATACTTTGAATTTTAATCAATCCCTTCAGAGCAATTGGAGGTTATGAATAGAGAAGACAAGTTCTCTACACTCATTTTCAGAGTGCACTTTAAGCACTCTTATTTAAGCATCCTTTATTTCCTGCCCCTAAATTTGAGTATAAAAACCCTTCCTGGTTTCATGTCAGAGAAAACTCTTGATAAGAAACCAACAACCATTAAACATCACAAAAACATTCGACCCCCTGTGAATTATCTATATTAACGTGGATCACATGTCAATACACAGTAATGCCTAGAGAAAAGCTGACAGTATGATAATAATTCAAAGAATTTAAGCTTACAAAGAGAAAAATAAAATCGCATCAGAAACATTGTTCACAGGTGTGTCTGGGTGCAGCAGTGACTCTCAATTGTCAGCGTCCGGCTAGCTCCAGCACTGCCAGCAGCACGAGGGGCACTTCTCCCAAGAGCTGGCTTCGGGATAGCGCCTAAGGCAGTGCCCAGCTTGCGGCTGTAGGCACACCTTGTGCAGGACAGAGTCTAGTAAAGGCTGCAACCAGCGGAAAGAAGACGGCGGACTCCAACTGTGGCTTAATCCGGGCTTTAATGAATCTGGAGGGACTGACAGGAGAAGATGGGGGGGGGGGGGGCCGACAACAGGTTTTAAGGGGTAGGGAGGTGCCAGGCATTGGGCCAATGGGGGTGCAGTGGGGAGTGGGGTCCAAGGGATTGACACGTGGTAACTCCAACGGGAAACATTCTGGGGAGGGGCCCCGGTTCCTCAGCCAACCATCGAACTCCCCTGCTGGAACATTCTAGCAGTAAGGGTGGGGAGTGAGTGATTGGCGGGGTACCAGGGAGGGATCAGAAGAAAAAATACAGGGGTTTCCAGGGAAACCAGGGCGGAGTTTAGGGGATACATTGTTGGCTGAGGTGGAGCCAGGAAGACAGACAGCTCCAAAGGTGGGAAGGGAGAACTGGGGCAGAACTATTTTCAGACAGAAGGGGATTGGAATAAACCAACCTAATAACTTAACAAAACACACTACAACATCTCCCCCTTTTTCGTTTAAAAAAAAAGAAAAATCAAGTGAAGGCTTAACACACATCTTGCGGGTCTTGACCTTCAAGTTCAGAGTCCATGTGTAAGTCTTCAGCGTCTTGTAACTCAATAGACTGTCCCTCTTCTTCGGCCGACACTTGATTAACATTAGGGGGGGATGTCAACTTAACTAAAAGTCCTTTAACTAATCTCCAAACAACCGTTGACGCAACCGAAACTGCAAGTATAACTAACAGGACTAGCAAAGCTGTCTTTAAGATTGAGCCGATCCAGCCGGAGAGGCCCCAGTTTTTGAAAAGGTCCCCCAGCCAATCCGATGTGTCTTGCTTGATCTGATGGACCATGTCCTGCATTTTTTGAATGGAGGCTCTTGCGTCCTCGGCCCAGGATGATAAGTTCAAGCAGCAGAGGCCCTCGAACTCTCCGCAACGATGATTATGTAAAAGCAACAGGAAATCAATTGCTGCCCTATTCTGGAGCGTTGCCTTCCTCATTATTTCCTCGTCTGATAGGAGGTCTGATAAGGTGGCTGATGTAAGATTAGCTTGCTTAGCAACCCAACACTCTAGGCGAGCCAATTCTCCTAGTGACTTAGCCACCGACACCCAAGGTAAAAACAAGGTGACGGCTACAATTTTTGGCTTGGACCAATGGATAGTTTCAGAGTCACACTCCGGATCGAGATCCTTAAGGTCTCTTTTGGACCAGACTGATTCCGGGGGGGCTCTTTTCACCTTCCAATCATTAATTTTGGTCAGGTTGGGTGTAAACAGCGACAGCTGACCCAAAGTACAAGGACCTCCGACCAGGCGAGAGGGGATGCCTGCCCACGCTCGGTCTCCGCAAATAAAGAAAATTCCCCAGGGTAGGGACAGCGGCTCGCTTCCCAGGGTGGATGCAATGGGTATTTCAACGGCCGTCTCACACCACTGGGCAGCAACGTATTTGTTCTTTATTGGTTTTATACGAGTATACCTGCTGTCCCAGAGGACTGGGGAAAACCAAAACAGAAAACAAAGCGAGGCATTAGTGGAGCCGAGCAAATCCAGTTCTGGCGGTTCGGAGGTCAAAGGGGCCAGCCCCTTGATTCCGTCCCTCCAGACATTGCTGGGATTCCTACGGTGAGAAAGGGTTTGGGTCACGAATGGGACAAGGGAGGAGTTGAAAGGGGAGGGCAGCTCATCGGGAGAGAGAGGGATCCCCACGAGGCAGGTCGACATCGGGTCCTCTGCTGATGCCATACTGAGGCAAATGTGTTCTTGGCCGAGGGTGTTAGCGAGAGTTCTCCAAACGTTGGCCCTTGGCTGGGGGATGATCCACGGGCTCGCAGGTGGGATAACGGGCCACAGAATGATGGCCAGCAGGAACATAACTGAATAGGGAGCCATCCGGAGAGAATAACTAAAACAGCAAGAGAACAGAGTTAACAAAACAAAGCTTGAGGTTTGGTTCTGCCCTCAGAGTGGGGTGAGGTTTGAATAGGAGGGTTTCCGCTTCCTTCTCCAGCAGGCCTCCTCCACCTGTGCCACACTGCCAGTTTGTCTTGACCGCTTAGGGAGGAAGGGCCTGACCCACTTCGATGGCACCCACCTTAAACCTGAGGGGGTGGATACGCAGGCATATCCCCTTCCCCAGGTGACCAGGTCGTATGGCCCTTCTGTCTTCCAGGTCTCCGGATCTTTGACTAAAACTGGAGGCCTGGCCTTTAGGTGCAGCTGCTCATGGTGACCCAAGTGCCGCACAATTGGGGGATTTAAGTTATCAAATGAACAGTTCAAAAAGTTGATGGTAAAAAGTGCCTTCGGCAGCCAGATGTGAGGGGACTCCACCTTCACAGCCGTTCGTTGTTGTTCGAGTACCCTTTTCAGGCTCTGGTGGGTCCTCTCTACCACGGCTTGGCCTGTTGGGGAATAGGGGATGCCGGTCTTGTGCTCTACTCCCCATTGCTGCAGGAAGCTCCTTAGCTCCCTGGACTTGTACGCTGGGCCGTTATCAGTTTTGATGACCTTAGGGATGCCCAGAACAGCGAAGGCCTGCACAAGATGCTTTTTTACATCTGCTGCTCTTTCCCCTGCGTGGGCAGAAGCATAGACAGCACTGGAAAAAGTGTCAACAGAGACGTGAACATAACTGAGCCGGCCAAAAGAGGGGACGTGAGTCACATCCATCTGCCACACTTCACAGCTAGACAAGCCTCTGGGGTTTGCCCCAGAGCTGAGGGACGGAAGCTGATGGGATTGGCATTGAGGGCATGTAGCCAAAATTGCCTTGGCCTGCTCTCGCGTGAGTTGGAATTGACGAACAAGACCAGGGGCATTCTGATGGAACAGCTGGTGGCTAATCTTAGCTTGATTGAATATGTCAGGGAGTGGGGCCATCTGGGCTGCAGCAGCCAAGGGCATCAGCTTTTCGATTGCCCTCTGCAATGAACCCCAGCAGGTCAGTGTGTGATCTGACATGCATCACAAAGAAAGGTTGCTCTCGGTGGGAGACTAAAGTAATCAACCTTGAGAGCAAATTGAACAAAGGTATGTTAGACACCTCTTGAAGGACTGCGTTCTCTGCTCTGGACACTACACCTGCGACATATGAAGAATCTGTAACCAAATTGAATGGTTCAGAGAACCTCTCGAAGGCTCTGACGACAGCGTCCAACTCAGCTACTTGTGGAGAACCCTCCACTTTAGCAACATCAGCCTCCCACTGCTGAGTTTGAGGATCCTTCCAAGTCACTACAGACTTATGGGATGCTCCGGACGCGTCAGTGAAAACGGTCAGGGCTTTCAGAGGGGTTTGACTCTGAACCTTTTTTATTGGTAATGCGAATTGGACGTCCTGATTAAATAATTTATGGGCCGGCCGATCAACAGCAATTTGACCGGTGTAACTGTCCAGTGCAAATTGTAGTGTCTCATTTTCCTCAAGCAGCCTCTCAAGGGTTTTCTTTTTGAATTGGCCCGATCGCAATTGAATGGGAATGTGAATGCAGTCAAAATCACAGCCTGCAAGCTCCCTGATCCGCGATCTTGCTTTGCGGATGAGTTCTGCCACCAGCTCCTGTGGCTGTGTCATTCTCTTGGACCAGTGATGACTGAGAAAAACCCACTCTATAATCAGAAGAGGGTCTCTCGAGCCTTGGTCCTTGCCCCTAACTGGTTTGTCCCATTGAAAGATCATACCATGTAGGTGTGGCAGTTTCCCCAAAACTATGAACCTGAATGGCAGACCCGGTTGATATCTGTGGGCCTGCCTGGCCGAGATGGGATTGCTGGATTTTCTCCAATGCTGCCTGGGCCTCTGGGGTGAGTGACCTGGGAGAGCTGAGCTCCTCTCCCCCTTTCAACAAATTGAAAAGGGGGGCTAGGTCTTCGGTTGGAATGCCTAGCCAAGGCCTCACCCAATTTAAAGACCCACACAGTTGATGGACATCCGCTAAGGTCTTTACCTTCGTTTTAATAGCCAATTTTTGCGGAACAATGGTCCGCTTGGTGATTTCCAAACCCAGGTACTTCCAGGGTGGCGTCCGCTGAATCTTGTCTTGTTGGAGCTCGAACCCTGCAGCAATCAATGCATTGATTGTTAGGTCAAGCGCATGGGCAAGCATGTCATCGGTCGGAGCACTAACTAATATGCCATCCCTATAGTGATAGATGATAACGTCCTCCACGGCTGTACGAATTGGGGACAGCAAGGAAGCCACATACCACTGGCAGATGACAGGGCTGTTCTTCATGCCTTGTGGAAGAACACGCCAATGGTAGCGTTTCCTTGGGGCTTCACGGTTGATGGAAGGAACCGTGAAGGCAAAACGTGGCGCGTCATCAGGGTGTAAGGGAATTTGGAAGAAACAGTCCTTTATATCTACGACAGCCAGATTCCAATTTTGTGGGAGCATCGCTGGGGACGGCATCCTTGGTTGGAGAGATCCCATATCTTCAATGAAGTTGTTAATTTTGCGGAGGTCGTGAAGGAGCCGCCACTTGTCTTTATTAGGTTTTTTAATCACAAACACTGGGGAGTTCCAAGCTGACATGGACTCCACCAGGTTTCCTTTAAGTAACTGCTCATGGACGAGCTCATTGAGCGCTTTCAATTTTTGTTTGTTGAGCAGCCACTGTTCTACCCATACTGGTTCATTTGATTTCCAATTCAGTTTCTGGGTAGAGCGCTCTTCAGTGGCCGCTGCCCAAAAATCTGGGGAGCCATCGGGAGATCAATTCTGGCTCCCCATTGGGCGAGGAGATCTCTCCCCCACAGGGGTTCTGTGTAGTCTAAAATGAATGGGCGTACTGACGCCAATTGCCCATCCGGACCCCGAATTTGGACAATGCTCTTAGATTGTCGGGCCAATTGCATACCCCCAACACCTTGTACGCGCCCAGCCACGTCCTGCAGTTCCCAATGTGACGGCCATTCCCGAGAGGGAATGATTATCACATCTGCCCCTGTGTCCAGGAGACCTCTGATTGATCTGTGGTCCCCTCCCCTCGAGAGTTGGCAAGTAATTCGGGGCTTTTCTCTCCCCAAGACTTGAGCCCAGGCTACTGTTGGAGGGGTGTTCTGTTGAGATGGTGAAAGTAGCTCTGGACACAGCCTCAACTCTGGCACTGGGATGGCTTGAGCCACCACTTGGCCTTTGGGGAGGAAGAGGGGAGGGCGGACACAGTACAGCCCCATCGAGAACTTCCCTGGGTCAGCTGTCAACAAGCCCGGGATGACATTGATCTCGAGTGGAGTGAATTTTGTGTCTCCGACAACGACATACCCACAACGTCCAAGCCGTCTCCAGTGGCCGGGGCACTCTGGGCACACGGTCACCAGCTGGAAATCAGTGTTTCTTAGATGCAGAGGTCAAGTCAGCTGCAACCTATAGGGAGCAGATTTAGATGTTGTGGTCAGAATAGGCTGTGGCTCAAGACAGGCTAAACAAGTGTCGAGGTTTAGGGCAAATTTGGAGGAGAATTTCCAAATTAGGGCTCCTCCAGTAAGCAAACCCACACAGCCCCTCCCCCTAACCGGTTCGGGAAGGATTTCTCGGAGAGGAGTGGAAAGAACCTGTTTATTTAACAAGCACAGCACCCCCCAGCACGCAAAATGAACAATACCGGATGACACCACTCTGAAAAAAGATGACAAATTCGAAAAGTCTCTCTGGGGGTGGTCACTCTGTTCTCAGTTCCTCTGGCGCTGGGGCTGCTGCTGCAGGCCAGAAGGTGCAGGATCTTGGTGTTTCTCAGGTCCCAGTCCGGAGCAGGTTCGAAATGATCAGAAAAAGGAAAGGAGAAACCGTCCAGGAAGAAATTGGACAGTTTAGCTGAACTAGCTAAAGAGCAAAAGCAAGCAGAAGCGAAGCAAGCAAGAGCGAGAGAGCAAAAGCAAAAAGCAAAAGGAGCAAAAGCAAAAGCTGCAGTCTCTGTGTCCCGCCAGGCTGATAAGAAAACCAAAACAAAACTTTCCCTCTTCAGAGCCGGTCTTAAAGGTACAGAACATAATATCCAACATTAACAGAACACATGAATGAGGATACAAGCATCCTAACGTCACCCTAGGACAACAAGTCAAGTCTGGTGAGAAAATAGCATTGGGCACAGGCGGTTCTCCCCCTTTCCCCTCCCCGCAAAATGTTATTGAACCCGCCTTATTTTTATCGTAGCGCAGGGGGGGACTGCACTCACGTCTTTAGTTTTTTTGTGGGGGATTCCCCCTCTGTGATTTCCCCCTTTTAAAATCCACGAACTCCCGCCTTAGGGGGCAGTCTGGCATCCAGTGCCCCAGCTTGCCGCACAGGTGGCACGGAGAGCCTGCCTTCCCATGTGGTCCCGGGGCGGATCGGGGTGTTGGGTGGTCGTTGACAGGAGTGGCGTCTACTAAGGAATCATCCAGGGTATCAGCAGCAGCAGCTGTTCGGCGAGGTGGCATGCGGGCCCTCTGGTCCGGGTCTCCTGCTGTTATGGTGACCCGGTGCATGCAGACTTCAATCATTTGCTGCAGGGTTGGCGGAGGATCTGGTGGGAGGCTAAGGATAGCCTCCTTGCAAGCGGGATTGGCGTTAGTACGGGCCACCTCCTTTAAGAGCTCCGCTCTGGTTCCCTCGCTTTTCACCTGCAACTCAACAGACTTGCGAAGCCTTTCCACAAATACAATGAACGGTTCATCTGCACATTGCTTAATTATTGAGTAGGAAATGGGGGGTGCAGTTGATGGTAATCTCAGGAAGGCTCTTTCTGCCGCCTTACTGCTTTCCCGCAATGCTTCAGGAGGGATGACCCTCGCCTGAGTGTGCCCGTCTGCCCAATTCCCCACACCACACATATGATCAATTGAAATCATCTCCCCATTTGAGTCAAGCCCAGTGCGGGGATTTTCCCACAATGATGGTAGCACCTCTACCACTTCCCTTCTCCATATTGTCTCCCATAAAGGTAATTCAGTTGGGCTCAGAAGACAGGAGAAAAGGGTTCGGAGATCACTAGGGGTGACCTCCGGCCCTGCTATTGTGGCCTTCAGGATCCCCCGGAAGTACTCACTCTCCCGGGAGAAATCCTTTTGGGCCTTACAGAGCTCTTTAATCTGATGGTGTGGGAAGGGAGTCCACTGAGCCACCACTCCTCTCTCCCCTCCTGGATGGTAAGTAACTGGAGCGGCTGATGGAATAGGAGCAGGCTCTGGCTCAGGGGTTCCCACCCCTCCCACCCCTCCCCCCCCGGACGCCGAAGCATGGGAACCAGAAGGGGGAGCGTGGGAACCGGAAGGGAGAGAGGAGGGGGAGCGGCCGAAGGACTGGGCGGAGGACTGGGCAAGCTGGGCGGGAAACACAAGATGTCAAAGTTCCCGCCCCACGGGAGGAGTCAGGGGGCGGGGTTAAGTAAGAGGGAGGAGGGGTGGGAGTGACCAGCAAGGGAGGAGGGGCAGAGGGAAGCTGGGAGGGGTTGAGGGACAGGAGGGGGTTCTGGGATAAAGAAGGAGAAAAGGCGGGAAAGACCATGTGGCCCCCTCCATCTTGGGCTCCATAGGAGCCATCTTGTGGAGGGAGCTGAGACTGAACAGAGGGGTCTTTAACAGGGATTTTTTGAACTGGGGCTTTAACAGGGGTTTTTTGAACTGGGGTATTAACAGGGGTTTTTTGAACTGGGGTAGCAGGGGAGTGGGAAGAACCCCGAGAAGTCTGGCCAGAACTCCTTGGGTGGGGGGATTGGGAGCCTTGAGAGCAGCCAGGGGAATGGTGGCCACCCTGTGCCGTGCTGGGGCGAGCTGCTCCTCTTAAGATCCCAGCTTTAGGAAGAGCAGGGGAGGAAGAAGGATTAGGGGTGGAAGGGCAGGGAGAACAAGGGGACAAAGTAGAACTCGTGGAACCTTTTCCCAATTTTGAAGATCTTAACACTAGCCTGATTTGGAATACCCAATAATTGATTTCAGCTAGAGAGCAATCCCCGGATTTAATTTCCTTTTGTAATTTGCTGTAAACTGCGTCCCAAAAGTGGGAGTCACAAAACTGCTCCGGGGAAGCGTCAGGAAATTGGGAAAATATCCACTTCACTAGCTTTTTTAATACTTTTTTATGAACAACAAAACCCCTCCCAGAAAGGATCCCCACAACTTGGGCAGAAGCTGTCTTCTGTGCCGCAGAAAACTGCGCACCCATGGTGAAAGATATTAAAATCTGCGGCTTACAGTGCACACCACCCGGGAAAAATGAGTAAAGAAAACAAGAAAGAGCCCCCCACCGGTCCCTGCCGAGAAAGAGCTGCGCAGCGAGGAAAGGAGAGAGGGTCCACTTGGGGACAAATTAGTTAGAAAGACAGGGAAAAGAGAGAAATGCTCACCAATCCCAGCAAGGGCTAAAAGAAATCCAAGGGTGGTGATTTCCGCTGCAGGGACGACTCCTCGGGTGCAAGGAGCTGCCGTCCCCAGTCCCCTGGAGCGCCACCCACCAAAAAGGGGTCTGCTCCCACAGGGGTAGTCCGGCGGCCAGTGGAATTAAAAATCCTGTCCGCAGGGTCCGGCGGTGTCCTCGGAGCTCAGCGTTGGGCGCCAAGAACTGCAGCAGTGACTCTCAATTGTCAGCGTCCGGCTAGCTCCAGCGCTGCCAGCAGCACGAGGGGCACTTCTCCCGAGAGCTGGCTTCGGGATAGCGCCTAAGGCAGTGCCCAGCTTGCGGCTGTAGGCACACCTTGTGCAGGACAGAGTCTAGTAAAGGCTGCAACCAGCGGAAAGAAGACAGCGGACTCCAACTGTGGCTTAATCCGGGCTTTAATGAATCTGGAGGGACTGACAGGAGAAGACGGGGGGGGGGGGGGGGGGGGGGGGGGGCAGGCGACAACAGGTTTTAAGGGGTAGGGAGGTGCCAGGCATTGGGCCAATGGGGATGCAGTGGGGAGTGGGGTCCAAGGGATTGACACGTGGTAACTCCAACGGGAAACATTCTGGGGAGGGGCCCCGGTTCCTCAGCCAACCATCGAACTCCCCTGCTGGAACATTCTAGCAGTAAGGGTGGGGAGTGAGAGTAATTGGCGGGGTACCAGGGAGGGATCAGAAGAAAAAATACAGGGGTTTCCAGGGAAACCAGGGCGGAGTTTAGGGGATACATTGTTGGCTGAGGTGGAGCCAGGAAGACAGACAGCTCCAAAGGTGGGAAGGGAGAACTGGGGCAGAACCATTTTCAGACAGAAGGGGATTGGAATAAACCAACCTAATAACTTAACAAAACACACTACAACATCTGGGTTCTTGATACCAGCATAAAAAGATAGAGGTGTGTGGAGGGCAGCAACAAAGAAATTCTAAGTATCTTCTTAATACCAAGAATTGTCAGCTAAAAGCTTGTAAGTATGATTTTCTTTTAAAGAGAGCCAAGGTTGTGATTTTGAGTCAGGAATCATGAAAAGCACTGCCCCTAAGAACAGAGCTTGATTTCTAGTATATAGCTTGATTTTTAGTAAAGGGAGGCTGAAGGGGTTGATCACTTAGAAGGAAAGTCTTTTCAAGACATTATACACCTTCTCCATGGAGACAAACCTCAGTGTTTTTTTCTTTTTGCGACTTGAGTGTACACTCAGATCTCTGTTGTGATGGGTTAGGACAGCACAATGTGTGTTTCGCCATCCACTTTTCTGTCCTAGTAACACAGGGGATTGCACAGAACTCAGCTCTGCACAGTTCACTCACGTCACAGGTAAATCCAGTACTGCAGGCATAGCATGGATGGATTTTGCATCAGTGCCTATAAGTTTGAAGCAGATCAAAAAAGGATTGGATTTTGGGATAGAGAGCTGCATTAGCAGTTACTTCCCCTGGCTCAAAGGGTCATAAATTCCTCACCTTCGCCAAAACATGCAGTTTGTGGAACAAACAGGGAACTTGTGCAGCTCCCCACCACACAGCTCTGCTGATCCTGCCTCCAGGAGGGCAAGAGGGAAGCAAAAACCCACTTAATTGAGGGCTTCCCAACAGCCTTGCCACTAGGTAATCCTAATTTCAAATGGTGACATTATTAATATTCCTAGGAATTTACCAATCTATACGAACCGTTGAAATAATTTTGTGTTTCTATTCCAGACTTCTAGTGAAATGCAGCTAATTCATTTCCCAGTATTATAAAAGCTTGTGAAATGCTCAATTTTTATCATGTGATGATACCTTTTATAAAAGCTTACCAAAACAGCCCCTTAAGAGAGGCTCAAATCTATGCCCAGTAAAAGGGTTTATAATTATTGCTGCACTCATCAAAACAAATCTATTAAGCAAACAAATTACAAACACAGAAGGTTCAGCTTTTATGAATCTTTCCCTTGTGGTTAGCCCAGCAGAATTGGATGTATTGCAACTCTTCCAAACTGTGAAGGAGAAATTCCTCTCATGAGTGAAGTCGTGCAGACAATTCCCAGCTGGATATTTTTTGGTTTTCATATTGATATTTGTTGCGCTCAGGGGACATTACCGGCAGAGCAATGATGGAAAAAGAGACCACCCCTGCTAATAGTCCCTAACTACTGTAAAAAAAATGGTTACAGCTCACGTGCATATATATATACATATATACATATATACATACATATATATGTGTGTGTGTGTGTGTGTGTGTGTTTGTGTGTTAGATATGATAAATATATTAAATACATATCTAAATAAAAATAACATGGCTTTGGGCAATCCCTGTTGGTTAAAGAGGTGGAGGGAGAAAAGCTCATCAGAAGCTCCTAAAGATCATCAGAAGCCTTTGCTGCAGAAGAAATTGCTCTCACAAAATTATTTCCCCAGCCTCATCCAGAAGTCCCTCAGGAGAACAAACAGGCACATAAGGAGAAAGACTGAGAGAACAGAGTTTTACTGTCTTCCTCAGCATTTGTGTTTTAATCAGGGAAAATTGCTCCCTACTCCCAATTAAAAGTTTACCACATTCAGATTTCACATACCAGTCTCCCTTTACATTTTTTTGTGCAAATGGTCAAAATAAGAAGCTGCCTTAATTCCATGGATAAAATGCCCCTTTATTGCAGGGAAGCGAATAGCTTTCCCAGCAATTTTTATCTACAGGACTGAGCAGCAACTATAACACATAAAGGGGAGCTGCACATCTCTGTGCTTGCAGGTTGCTGAAGCTATTTTTGCAACCCAAATGTGGTCTTTGGATTAGAGGACAGAAATGGGATCAAGAACTGGAGAGTCATTTCCATGGCTCAGGAAGTTTGCTGTGCCCCACTGGTCAAATCTCAGCACCACTTTGGGCCTCCATTGCTTGTATAATCAGGTTTCTAACACTTCATAATCCTCCGTAATTTCAGAACCACATGTGAATAAAGCCTGATTAAGGCACTTAGAGATCCCCATAGCAAGGCACTCCAAGGAAATACAAACTATACAATTACTTGCCTAATAGCAGCAGAGTCCTCAGCATTTCCTGTGTCACTGATGTCTGTTAGGGTGGGATCCCTCAGGTTTTGGAACTCTAAAACTACCTGGAAACTGTGACAGCTTTTCTAGTGTTATCTTGCCTGATCTCCGCAATGAGGCAGGAGATTGTTGGCACAGAGGAGCAGAGGCTTGTCACAGGTCACCCACCTTCACAGGATTTGGGTCCAATACCCCCACTAAAGACACGCCACAGATTCCCTGTGCTGCCTGGCTGTGCAGCCTATTGCTGCTGCATGTTTGACTTCATTTCGTGGTTTGGTGGGTGCTTTTTCAAACACACAACATTTGCTGGTTCTGAGTTTTCTCCAAAACTCAAGAGCATTCAGACCCCACAAATTTTGACATATAATTCCATGTAACTGTCAAGAGGATTATGAGCTGGTGTAGTTCAGAACCATTTTCCAGTCTGCTGGCAGCCCTTCCCCATCCTTCATCCATCAGTCCTCAGAGTGGTACCAACCAGATGCCTGAAGAAACAGACCCAGAGTACTCCTGGAGCAGGTCCATTCTCCATCTCTTAGAGCTCCTGAGTTATTTTCCCTTCTTCTCCTTGTTGCTAGGAGGTCAGAGCAGGAGAGAACTGAATGTGTGTGGGAAAGTCCTTAGGAAATTTAAACCAATAAGGAAAGCGTAACTACTCTCTAACTTTTGAGGTATACAAAGGCAAATGATCCATGAGTTTCTTCCTAGCACACATGTACCACTAGAGGAAAAACTCCATTTGACTGCTCAAATTAGTGGTATTCCAAACCCTTGCTTCTTCTCCTGAGAGAAGCCACACAATGCCATCAAGAAAGAAGGGTCTATTTTCTACAAAATTATCAAAAATTTTTTAAAACCTCTGCTCTTCTCACTTGGCAGGATAGAAAAAAAGGCTGCCTACATTTTTCTGACAGTTTTTAAGAAGGAATTCACAGTTTAGGGTCCCAAAATAACTTAATCCCATGCACATAAAAAAATATCCCAATGCTATGACAACACAGGAGAGCTAGCAAGAGATAAGCAAATTTTGTTTAATACATATTCTCAAGAAAACACATTGCTACATCAAATTTAATACAGCCAGCTCTCCATTTATAAACCATGAGCAAAGCCATGAAGATTAGATTATTTCCCCCCCTTTTATTTAAAGCTGAGATTCCTATGGTTCCAGGAGCTTAGATTTCAGTAAAAACAGCGAGCACTGCTAGACTGCCATCCCTGCAATTGGCTTAAGTGCCAAGAATCATGCAGCAATGTAGTCCCAGGCTCTTCTTCCTCTGCTCAGTTAAGTTCATTTCTGTACCTGCCTGCTGCCTTTTTTAAAAGTTGGATTATTGACCCAAGCCCTGAGGTGGCCACCTGCTACCAGTTCACAAATAGCCATGGTGTTTCCTGGGTACCCACAAATACGACCTCACACTCATTTCCTCAACAAAAGAGAGTGTCATCCCCATCTTGCAGGAGATGGTAAAGCACCACCAGTTTAAATTACTTGCTTAAGGTCACAGAACTAAAATTACCAGACTAGAGTTTGAGTCCAGTTCATCTATAACCCAGCCCAGTGCTGCTGTCAGGTAATATCTCTGGTCTGATATTACTGAAGTTCATGCTTTCTCTAACTACAATCATTTTGGAATGCAGATAAACAGTTACAAAAACATGTAAACCAAGAAAAGATACAACCTTAAAATCTATTGGTTTTGACCAGAAGCATCCATATAAATTTTTCTGCAGTAGGGATCCCACTAGATCCCACCTAATATTGTCACTGGTTGCCACTTGCAATCCCTTTGGCTGGCAGAGCCCATCAGTTCAGCAGTTGATGTACAGGTGTTGGACATTGTTTTATACTTGCTGCTTCAACCTTGTTTCTTTAAATAAAACAATACTTCTCTTGATACCACTAAGACAGTTCCTCCAGGTAGTACAGGAATAGGTAATGCTATCTAAATACATTCTTCAGTCTTGGCATGAGATGATTTAACTGTATTTGTTAAAAGGAAGAAGGAAAAAAAAGGAAATAAAAAAAAATAAAGTTGATTCCTTAGCCAGGGAAAAAAAAAGCACATGGATTTATTTATGACTATAGACTAAAGTAATATTATTTTCATTAAAATTTTGGTATATGATGATACTAGAAGGAATTACTGTAAAAGGCTCAAATCCTAAATCAAGCCCTGCTTCAAATAAGGCCACTGGCAACATGAAAAAATCCTATGAAGATGTGTGACCATGATGGATACACACACAATGGAGAAGGTTTGGCTCTGCACCAGCTCAGCAGAGGTGACCAAGACTAAACTGCCTACAAGAGTGTAATTGTCAATATCATTACTCAGATTTTGAAACAGAATCTGCTGAAACATCACAATTTTTCAAATTTCATAAGAGCTGCACTGAAGGTTTCATTTGCTCCAAGTGAATTCTCTTTGTGTCAAAGCCTCACTTTCTAGACCTCTTCCATATCTTTCTGTACACACCATGTCATTAGTCTCCAAAGCATCACCTACAGTCCACATGTGATCTTTAACATCACTACAATACTTCAGAGCACTTAATTTCATCAGCATAAGTGAAATTTGAATTGCTGGAGTAAAAAGTTGTGATTTAGTAACATTAAGTTTTTGTCACCATTGTTGAAATATTACATTGAAGAGTTAGGATTTTTCTCCCAGAAACCTACAGGAATGCTCTGAATTTACATTACAGCAAAACCTAAACAGAAAAAAGCTCCAACATCCATTTACTTGTATTCATTGTCACAGGGCAAATTTGACAGTGTTTGAAAAGCTGGTTTTATGGTTTTAAGGCGATCAGTTTATCAAATGGAAGAATCAATATCTTCTGAAAAAAAAAAAAAAGCTTCACAATTCTTCAGCTTCCCTCTAAATATAAATAAAAACCACTTTGCAAGTGTCTGGCCCATACCACTGGACAAGAGGAGCCCACCCACTGCTAGAGGTCTTCACCTTGAGTATATTTGGGAAGTAAATCAGATCTTCCACATATTTAATCCCATTGTATTTCAGTGGAGTTTTGTACCCTATTTAGCTTCTGACTAAAGCTCTACTCTTGGCACTAACTAATACTTGAGAGCATATTTGTATTGCTAGAACTGAGGCACAGCTGTATCCCATTGCCTCCAGTGAGCACATTGGACATGAAATCAGAAGCTGTGCTCAGCTTCTGTGCTCAGCAGAACCCCACAGGTTATGTGATGGACAACAAGAAAAGAAAGTTGAGCTAACACAGAAAAACAGGTGCAGCATCCAATTTGGGCCAATTTTCCTATTTTACAAGTTTTCAAGGGTCCTCAGGATAACTCTCATTGCTATTGCAAACATTAAGTCCTTGTGGTGAAGCAATGAGTTCCAACAGATCTCTCAGACAAAATTTAATGTTTATATTTTAAATTAATAAGCTGCAGAATAGGTAAAGTCCTTAACTGCACCTGAACAGCAGTTCTGACAGAATACTGAGAAAACACTTCAAAAGTTTTCAGGGCAGGGAGGTGGTGTGGAGAAATGTGACTGCTGATTTAAAAACCCTTTTATGGTTACATTTATTGCCATTCTTATTGTAATGTCTAGGCTTGCTCTACTGCATAAGCCTCAGGCCTCTCTCCCCACCAACTTCAAATAGGGAATTTATTACAGAAATGTGTGGGTAATGCAAAAAAAAAAAAAAAAAAAAAGTAGACTCAGACCAGTACTAACTGCAAGCAGCCCTAAATACAGAATGCTCACAGCACAGCCCATTAAAAGCCAGCCCAACAGAGCTAATAAGCAACTATCCCAGTTACTGAAAACACCCAACGTGATGTATTTGCATTACAAAGCGCAGATTAATTTCAAATCATCAATGTCACCACATGTGAAAAAAATCCTGATATTTTCCTGTTTACAACCAGTCTCCGCTGTGTGCATCTGGTGGAACCTTTATTAATGGGAGGTAGGGTGGATTTCAAGTCCACAGATCAAAAAGAAACAGGAATAAATGATGCAGCATGCCAAGGGACTGGTTTCCTTTCAAGCCAGTGACAGCTTGGCTGTAACTTGACAGCCTGGCTTTGGTACCTTGAAGGGTCAGAGATAAGGTGAGCCCCTAGCAGCTGGAGAGGACTCCCAGTGCAGAGGATGTGTTTAACCTCTGCTCCATGTTTTTAACCTCTGCTCCATGTTTCCAGCAGAGTGAGGCAGGAGGTGATAACAATGAGTATGTAATGAGTCACTGTGTCTTGATGGCTCAAGACAGGCTTGACACTGCCAGGACAGCCATATCAGCCTGAAATTGTGCCAGCTCTATTGGGGATCCCAAACCATATTCCATTCAATGGCAAAAAGGAAACAGAATAGAGATGGGGTCTGGGCAGCAGCTATGCCAAAAGATAAAGAATGTTCTGCATTCAGCTTTGAATCCAAGCTTTTAGCTTCCCTACCTTGGTGACAATTTGGATCCCAAAAGATCAAGAGGATTTAATGCAATGTCTTATTCTTGTAATTCCTTTTAATCAAAGAAATTAAACAAAAGACTAATTCTTTAAAACTAATCCTTTCATACTTGCTATACACCACCCAAGAGAAAGGTATTTCTTTCAAGGCCTTCATGTCTGCTATGCCTTGACTCCTGTTCTCCAGGGCTAAACTTGAGACATCTATAAAACAAAATGGAGATTCTGGCACTGTTTCTGTTCATATTTAGCTTTACAGTGTTCAGAGGTACACTGTTTTTTATTGAAAAAAAAATCAATATTAAGAGCTGACACTGGGGGTGCTAATGTTTGCTAATACATTACTATTTTATTGTTAGATTCAACTTTTCCACTAGGCCTAGAGGGGCTTCTTTGCCATCCCATCCCTTCATCTGATCTCTTGGGTTCTCATTTCTCCCTCTAATTCTCTTCATTACACACATGCCTTGCCACAAAGCCACCTCTGTCTCCCTACTCCCCTACAGGATCCTTCTGGCCACTCTCCACTTACAACTGGACCAGAACATCCAAGTGGTGAGTCAAGAAAAGAAACCAGCACTAAGCTCCTGGCTGCAGAGAGGAAAAAAAGACCTACATGGGGAATAAAAAGCCAGCAACACCATCAATTGATTATTTTTTCCAGCTACTCACTAAAACATGCATATATTTAGTCTACTAATATCACACAGGCTCCACATATAAGCAGAAAATGTAATTCTTTCTGGTTTCAGTCTGGCATGAGCTTAAACTTGTGCAGCCTGCATAACCACAGAAATAACAATCCCATGACAACAGTTAAAGGAAAGAACCTAGAAAGCCTCATGTGGTGCTAGACCACAGCACAAACTCAAGCCAGTAGAAATACCAGAGAAAGAATTTGAACTGCCTCCTGATGCTGTTTATTTGTATAATTAATTGCTGTCCCAGCCTCAAAAGGTAATGAGGATGTTTTCAATCATGGTGCTTGAGAGCAGAAACCCCTCACTCCCTGCTTTGATTCTGGAGGAAAGTGCAGTTGCCTAAAACATGCCTAGTGCAGTTAATCGCACCATCTTGATCATGTCCTCACTATCCCACTGTGTCAGCCCCCATCCAACAATAAACTACACACTCTACAGGGTGCTTTGAGGTTTAGTAGTAACATAGGTAACTCAGGCTGTTCCCCAAGTTTAAAAAGTCACCCAATAATTCCCCCTTGTCAGTGTATTAGATGGTTGTGCTACCAAACACTCAGAGTTATATCAGGACCCCAGAGTCCTGTACCTAGAAATCAATCCGGACCCAAATTACTTTCTCATAACATTATCTTCTTTTATCTTTACGCCCATGATAGGGCAAAGCACATTTCTTACTAGCAGGTGGCCCAGGGCAACCACTGACTATCAGATACACCATTCACCCCCAGAGAAGACACTCAATCCCATGACTAGTGGGGCAACAACGCCATGGACCTGATCAGAGCCTTTCAAACAGATAGGCACAAGCACAGGCACCAAGAGACATTGCACAGACATGAAGTCTGATGGCTGCAGGCAGGATTTCCAGCCAAGCTCTCCCAAAA
The DNA here is from genome assembly GCF_037042795.1 of Molothrus aeneus. Taxonomy (NCBI): domain Eukaryota; kingdom Metazoa; phylum Chordata; class Aves; order Passeriformes; family Icteridae; genus Molothrus; species Molothrus aeneus. The sequence continues at coordinate 6,180,910 of NC_089671.1, forward strand.
GGATGCCCACCCCAGATAAGCATGCTCTGCTCCAGAGGATATCATCCTCTGCAACCCACCCTCAACTTCCCTTCACTGCTGCAGCCACATGAAGTGGTGCTTGACCTCTGTAGATTAAGAGAAGCAGACTCAGGTGGAGACAGAGAGGTGTTTTAATGTAGTGTTTTAATGCAGTGATCACACTGTGTGGGCTCTTGTTCCCTGCAGAAGAGGCTCACACTAACTTTTGTTTCTGAAATAGCTCCATCAAAATCAGCACACAGTACTGCAGATAACTCTGATAACACTTCCATATCCATTCACGCAGCAAGAAAAATGGGGAGAAAGGATAGAAGCTATTTTACAGGATGTGGAAATGAAGCCTATAGCAGTGACATACTACAGAATTCATTTTCTCTGTAGAAATATTTCATGTAATGCCCCTGACCCATGAAAATAGTTTAACAGGGAACATTCCAAACCAATTTTTACAGTTATTTTTTTGCCCTCAGGACTGAAATATAAAAGTAACCAGACAATTTCTGCAGTTTCTGGTAAGAGATTAAATAAAAAGGCCACTATTAAACAGCTTTATAGTAACGACAGTATGCTGGAATCACCATACATATATTAAAATAACATGGCCACCTTCCACTTGTCACAGTGGAAAAAGTGATAAAGATAAAACAGAAAAAGTTATCCCAGCAATTGCCTGGAGCAGTGAACAGTGTATTTACATACTGCACGGGACATTTTGTGGGGTTTAGGGAAGAAATACCATTTAAATAAGCACATGTGCATTTTACATATACATAGCCCAGCACTTTTCTCTACCTGCTAGACCATTTATATTTTACTGGGATCTTTGCAGCCTGAAGGAGCCCAGTGCTAATGTAAAAGCTGCATCCTGCAGAGAGAATGGATGTTTGTTCTGTGATTGCCATCTTGTGGCCACAGAAACCTGTCCTGCTCCATGTTTACTGCTCCCAGGCAAATCCATTACGGAAAAGGCAACCTTTTGGCTACTCCTTGAGCTGTAAGGGATAATTTAGAGCTCTGGTTGACAAAAAGACTGGTTGTGGTTTCCTTGTTAACAGCTCAGCCAAACCCCCAGCCCTGTGCACCTAAATATTGGTGGGAAAGGATGAAGGTGAGCAGCTCCCAGGTGCTCCATGGCTTCAGCACAGCAGGAGCAGCAGCTGACTCTGCTTTCCCAAAAGCATGGAAACTGTTTCTGGTTGTTGTCATTAATGAGATCGTTAAATCATCATTTGATGACTAATGAAATACAGCTGAGGTCACACAGCAAGTCATTACAATAAAAGAATTCAGCAATTCTGACAATAAAATCTTTTATCCTTATTTGAACCCACCTGAGAAAGTGCACATATGCTGGTTTAAGCGGAATTTACCATGTCTTGATTGAACAAACACCAAATACTATTTTTGATGAGTATCTTAAAAATACATCTCTTCAAATATATTCATTACAGAATGTATTGGCTAGGATTCACACACACTGCTACACGGCATAAGCACAAAAAAAATTACTAAAATTACCACCCACAGAGTGTCTTGCCATGAGCTTAGGGTATTTCATGTAGTGAGACACTACAAATCTGAAGGCAAATGAGACTTTCCTGCTATGGTTATAAAGTTTGGCATGCAAAACATCATTTTATCTATGCCACCAACAGAGTATTTTGATCCTTGTTCTCAGGCTTATTGTGTACTTTAGCACATCTCCAGCATGAAATATGACTACATTGTAATTCCAACAACCACAAAACCCAGAGGCAGGCACTTGGAAGGATTCCCAGCAAGGACTGTAAGGGAGAGAAATTGCCAAAATTCTTGAATGCTCATTAAAGAGACAAATGTAATTCAGTCTTAAATTTCCCAAACAGGTTCAAACAGAAAGGTAGCCTTAAGGCTTCCTAAACAAGAGTTGAAACACTAAACAAACAAATAAAAAACACCTACACAAACCCAACAGCAAATTCTCTCTTACAAATTCTCTCTCTAAATTGGGCACCATTCTAGATCCTGAAGTTTGCTGGTCCCTTGTGGAAGAGATGGGATGGAGTTTAGCTGCAGGCTATGGGATGCGCCTGCAGAAGCACATGGCAGCACAACGGAGCACATGGCAGCATAAAGAGGCACATGGCAGTACAAAGGAGCCATGGTGGCACAAAGGAGCATGTGACGGCACAAAGGAGCACATGGCAGCACAAACAAGTACATGGCGGCAAAGAGAGGCACATGGCAGCACAAAGGAGCCATGGTGGCACAGAGAGGCACATGGCAGCACAGAGAGGTACATGCCAGCACAAAGGAGCACATGGCAGCACAAAGGAGCACATGGTAGCACAGAGAGGCACATGGCAGCACAGAGAGGCACATGGTAGCACAGAGAGGCACATGGCAGCACAAAGGACCACATGGAGGCACAGAGAGACTTGTCTCTGCTGGACCCTGGCAGGAGGAGGTGCCATGTGGCAGAGCCCTATGGGAAAGGAGCCTGCTGGAAGCTGACAGACGGGTGAACAGCACATGATCACCTCACAGAAGGATATTTAGAACATGTATTGCTGACATGGCAACATGAGATAGGTCTCATAGTGAGAATTACCATGTAAGGAAATACTGTGCCTGGAAAAAGTGTATAAAACCAGCTCATTTCTTTGAATAAACAATTCGGATTCCCTGCCAGTCTGAGTCTGTGTCATGGTCGCTCACAATCCTTTTATTGTGTTGTAGGATTTTCTGAAAGCATCCACCTTACCCACCAGAAGAGATTTATATTTTAAGAATTCCTATTTTAACAGGGTCTAGAAGGTGTTATACAGAAAGAATAGGGTTTTTTTCAATTATCCTAAGGCCTATATAAACAGGGCCAAATGCAGATAAGAGATACCTGTTATCTTTCTTCCTTGCCTCTCCTGAGGCAATCTGTTCTATCCCAGTTTTTGTATCCTCTAGAACTTCCAGGTATGCCAGTTCTTGCAACAAATTACAGCACCTAACACATCTAACACATCTAACCGTGTCTTGTCCATAGCATAATACCACAGAATATTTTTCCCAATATAATCCCCATTCTAAGATATTTAGCCTCCCCTTTTCCAAAGAACTGACTGGAGAAGCAGAAACATCTGCTAATGCTATCAAACCACTTCAACCAGGGAATGGCATTTGCGGTCTCCCAGCACAGATCAACATGTAAGTGCTTTTAGAACAAAACCAGCTTAATTATTCCATCCAAGGCTCACACACAAAGAACAGACTCGTTGGTTTAATTATTTGGGGGGGAAACCAGTTCTTTGTTTAAAAAAGAAATGAAGTCCCAACCCCACTGCAACAGGTAGACCTTTCTCTTGAGATCAGAACTAACCAACCAAGTATAAAGCAGGAGCGCGTTAGTGCTTGAGGCAGTCCTTTACCTGCTCCACAGACAAGAGGGAGGAAAATCTACAGCTAAACCTGTTGCAAATTAGAAATAGAAAGAATCACACCTTTTATACACACAAAAACACCACTTTCCTCCTCCCTTCAGGACCTGCCTCTCCCTCAGCCTCCCATCCCTGAGCCATCCTGTTCTCACTAAGCTGAGCAAAGGACACAGACCCCTCAGGTTCCCTCCTCCTTTACTCAGTGCCCCTCTGGAGAGCAACAATCAGTACCAAGATGACAGAGGAGAAACACAAATCTTCAGCCTGACAGTTTTCCCCATCTTTTTGTAAAGGTCTTCTGCAAGCAGTGAGAGCATCCAGCATGGGCTGCAATCCCAGCTGCTCTGTATTCATCTTCCTTATGACACTGCAATCTTCAACACTGAGCCAAACCCACCCAACTAGTACATCTCCCTCCTGTAGCACAAAAACTCCATAACACAGAGATCAGACTCAATTTGCTTGCAGAAAAAAAAAAAGGCAGTAAAACATTAGGTGTGGATTTACCTCACTGTGAAAAAACAACTTTGATCATGAGAAAAATAAACATTTGCAGTACATTAAAGAAGAGTGAAGCAAAGCCATTTTAAGAGAGGTAACTAGTAGCAGATGTAATCAAAAAAGCCACTCCCAATTCCACTCCAGATCTGCCTGCAGCTGTGTCTCAGAAATCCAGGAGCAAAGTAGCAAAGGGCAGAGGGGAGCCCTGAGCCATCACAAACCCCAGTTCCCTTGCACATTTAGCCTCAATGCTGCATAACAGCCAGGAGCTGCTTTTTTACCAGACAAACACATGCAATGGTTTCCACCTCTACTCCACCCGTGACTATCCCTGAAAAAACCAGAATTGCTCAACTTACCATTTTAAGTCCTGTGTCCCCAAAACAGATTCTAGGAAGTGAGGAGACCAAGACTTCAGATTAACAGGACAGCCCCAGGTGAACTGGACTCAGGTCATGGGTGATCAAAGATCTAATATGGTTTGTACTGTCATGATGCCTAAGGCAAAGCCTTCACAGATAAAGGTCAGTGGGATGATTAACACAGGGGCAGAAGTAACTATCATCTCTGCCAACATTTGGCCATCGTGACCTACTACACCTGCAGGATCTGCCATGGCCAGCCTGGAAGGGCTGCTTGAGCAGCAATCCTGTGTTGTTCAAAAATCCTGAGGGCCAAAAAGCTACAATCTGGCCATACATCACTGCTGCACCACTGAACCTGTGGTGGAGGGATGTTTTGTCTTCATGGAGAGTCCAGGTGGGTCAACAACACCAGGGTACACAATGATACCTTGCATTGTGGCCCTGAACATTCCAATTAACAGTGCACTTAATCCTTTCCCGATAGGGCCCCGAGCCTCAAGAGGGACCTTATGTACCTTTGTAGTGCTTATGGTTACTGTGATGAAGGTGGACACATTCCAGCTCTTCCTCGAGTCCTTCCTGTGAGCTGATCACATAGGCTTTAACCGGAGGGTGGGAAATTACTTGTGTGGTCATGCGATTCCCTTTCGCGCTTGGCTTCCTGTTTCCCTAGTTCTTGAGAGATTGACCATTAGCATGAAATCTGGACCTGCATACCTTGGTCACATGACTGGTCCTTCCACATCAGTTGCAGCTTGCATTTGCTCCCTTCTGTCCTTGAAACACCCCCTGTGGAAATGACTTTTAACAGGGGCCGCAGTTTTAAAGAGCTTAAGGTATCCCACACCAGCTCTGACATGTCTTACAACTCAGCCTGTGTGTTCCTTGAGAAAGAGAAGCTAGACACCCTAAAATAATTAGTACAAGAACAGCTAGCTCAAGGACACATAGAGCCATCTATGAGCTCTTGGAACAGCTCTGTATTTGTTGTAAAAAAGAAATCTCGTAAAAGGAGGTCATTCCATCACCTAAGAAAAATCATTTTGGTGATGGAGGGCATGGGGGCTTTGTAAGCTGGTATGCCTTCTTCTACAATAATACCTGCCCCTGGCACATCCTGATTGTGGACCTAAAGGATTGTTTTTTCACAATTCCACTGCACCCAGATGGTATCCCAAAAGTTTGCTTTTACAATGCCTCCCATTAATAACACTGCACCAGTGCAATGTTAGCAATGACGAATTCTTCCGCGAGGCATGAGAAACGGTCCCACAATCTGTCAATGGTACATTGCACAAGCAGTCTCATCAGTGAGAGAGCAATTTCCAGGCACATACTATTATCACTACATGGATGACATTTTGATTGCAGCCCAAACAAAAAGGAACTCTCACAGATTCAGCCAAACCTGTTGCAAGCATTAAAAACATTTGGGCTGCAGGTAGCACCAGAGAAGGTGCAGTAGCAAGCAGCCTGGAAATATTTGGGACTCAAAATAATGAACCAAATTTACAGCCACTAGCAATTCAATTTTCGATCAGAATTTAGACTCTAAATGGTGCACAAAAACTTTTGGGTACTATCAACTGGGTCAGATTGTATCTAGGATTAACCAATTCACAATTAGCACCCTTATTTGTCCTCCTAAAAGGTGATCCTGAATTAACTTCCCCCAGAAAATTAACCCCAGAGGCAAAAGCTGTTCTCAAAACAGTAGAGCAAGCTACCACAAACGGGATATGCCCAGAGGCGTGTATCACTGTGTTCATTCTCATTGTTGATTGTCATCCTACAGGTATTATTGGACAGTGGAACACACAGTGGCCTGACCCTTTGAACATTATAGAGTGGGTGTTTTTACCTCACCAGCCAAAAAAGATGGCACCTATGGTCTTTGAGCTAATTACACATCAAGAGATCCTTCCAAATTTGTTATTCCTGTGACACAAGAGCAGTTTGAATTGTGTTTTGCTAACTGTAAGCCTTGCAAAGTGTTTTGCAAAATTTTTCTGGACAAATCACTTACCACATACCAAGCCATAGATTGCTAAAGTTAAGTGGAAAAACTACACTATCTCTGAAACCCCTAAATAACTGAACACCCTTAAAAGGTGCTATAGTGTTTATTGATAGTTCTGGGGTAACAGGAATGGCCATTGTGACATGGAAAGAGGAAGGTGAGTGGCAAACATTGGAGGGATATGAGAGAGGGTCACCTCAAATAGGAGAACTATGGGCTGTAGCTATGGCTTTCCAACCTTTTCCCCACATTCCTCTAAATGTTGTAACTCATTCTGCATATGTGGCTGACATCACACAAAGATTAGACTGAGCATTACTAAAGGAGAGTGATAATTCACAACTATTTAAATTACTAATAAGTCTGTGCCTTACTATCCAAGCCAGAATGTGCCCTTATTACATCCTACACATCAGGAGTCACACAAATTTACCAGGTTTTATCACAGAGGCTGCTTGGACAGCACCACAACCAGATATGCTAGCACAAGCAAAGGCAGCACATGATTTTTCCACCAAGGTGTTTGAGCCTTACAGCAGCAATTTCATCTGTCAAACACAGAGGCTTGTAATATTGTTAGTACCTGTGCTGACTGCCAAGGCCTCACTGCACCACTACAGATGGGGGTGAGCCCCCGTGCATTTCATGCTTTGCAAATCTGGCAAGCTGATGTCACACACATCCCTGAATTGGGCCATTTAAAATATGTTCATCTCAATTGATACCTTTTAATCAGCAATGTGAGCTACAGTACACACAGGAGAAAAAGGTTGGGATGTCATCACATGCTGGGAATCAGCTTTTGCAGTTTTGGGCATCCCTCACGCCATCTAAACAGACAATGGCCCTTCATGCATTTCACAGAAAACTAGACAATTTCTACAGCTCTGGGGTGTGTCATGCCAAACTGGTATTCCCCATTTAGCAACTGGACAAGCAATAGTGGAAAGAGCACACAGTACTTTAAAACATATACTTAATAAACAAAAAGGAGGTATGTGAGGTGAAACCCGACAGAGCAGAACACACTAAATCATTTAACAGTATTTAACAGAAAAGTCCCAGAACCCTGTTGTTTTAAATCACTTCTTATCATTTCTTATCACTACAATCATCCTGTGATGTTCAGCTGCCCAAACCCAAGGTAATAGTGAGAGACCTCCTCACCAATACATGGGGGGGTCCTTGGGATCTTATTAATTGGGGACAGGGATACGCGTGCATTTCAACAGACAATGGGACATGTTGGACACCTGCCAGATGTGTCCAGCCTTGCACTATGTCCTGCTCGGGACCACAGGCAGCATCCTCCTGATGACCCCTCAACAGACATCACAGAGCTGTGTAACCAGAACAATTAATCACCTACCTCAGGGAAATCTGGAACTCTTTAAGTGACAGTTCATATAAGGACTTCATTTGTTTAGAAATTATTTTTTCTGGGTGACAAACTGTTCTTTCTTTTTACAGATTGTTTTTCTGCTAATTGGGTTTTTCTCAAACAGTTCTAAGGGTTAAGTGGCCTAAGGGTTAAATAATTTCTTATTTTTAAACTTAATTTGTAACTTGTAACTCTAAGTAGCCCTATGGCATGCTAGCCTAAAGGATTGGGATCTTGTCTAACAGCTCCTAGACGTGAGTGCTGCAGCTCAAATGGTACATGGAATGCATCACTAGCTGAAGAAGCTAGCTTTGTCTAAGTAAAAGGCCTCGTTCAAATTAAACCAATGTTGTCTTCTGTCACCCTGTTTGCAAAGGGCCCTAGCAGATAGGTGACAGATACCAGGCTGCAATTTCTAATAAAGAAAGGAAGGGGGAGTTGTTACTGTACAAGCTGGTTTGTACTGGGCAATCAATTCAGTTCTAAATAGGAAACCCAGCCTGGTTCCATAAATCAGGCCCTGGATTGACAGACAGGTACCTCAACAATCATGTTTCATCCTAAGCTGCAGACATCTCACTGGTCAGGGGGCTGGACAGTGTTAAGAGCAAACCAATGAGCATCTTAGACTGGGACTTTTAAAACCCCCTACATAAGACTGGGTTTGTACAGAAAAATGCTCTCTATTGCCACAGGACATCAGGGTGTGTGTCATCCCTGTCTCTGACCACCAACTCCACGAAACATGTGCCCCCCCCCCCCCCCCGCAATACTACTGTACACCCTCCTGTGATGGGAAATCACAGCATAATTGCCCCTTTTATCAAACCACAGTCTTTATCTTAAAACCAGATAAGATTTCTGCCTTCCACAATTCCAACAGGAAGGTTGTTTCCAAACCTAATCACATCAACTATTACAAATATCTTTCTTCTTTCAAATTTGTCTATAAACATGGATAAATATGTTTTTCTTTGCACCATCATTGTCCTTTTGTTTGGACACCACATTTATTTACTCTTCTGAGAGGGTTTTACTCCAGGGTGCCCAGCACCAGCCCATCTCAATCTCAATCAAGATACCATCACTTCTCTGCAACTATTTATGTTCATTATCCACCCAAGTTCCATTTCCTTGCACAAATTCCCAACATTAATAACACAGATATTGACAGAAAATCACTTTTCCCTCACCTTAGCGAGGAATTAGAAGCAATGCATTGTATGTGAACATAAAATGTGTATAGATTATGAACAAAAAGTCTTCAACAGTAATAAATGCACAATGATTCATTCACTTTTTTGAACAGATGACTATTAATTAATTTTAACTGCAAGAAACAAGGAAAAGTGTTAACTGAAAATACTACAATATTGTTCACCTGTTTATTTTTATGGTCTATTTTTCTATTATCCAAAATTAAATGGATGGACTTCTCTTACAGCTTCCAATTTATACATGTTAATGGTATTATAGATTATATGTATACAGAGTATATACAGATTACTGAAAATCTTCATGGCCAGGTGGATTCCCAGACTGTGACATAAGCTCTGAGTCCTGGCCTACAAAATTTGTTGTTGTTGTTGTTGTTGTTTTTGCAATATTCAACTCTGCTGTATGTGCAGACTGTATAAAGAAAAATTAGCCCAATTTCCAAGTGTTTGGAAACACATTTCTACAACATGAAGTCAGATTGCATTTGATAGGGTGTCTCAGGCTTAAAGTTGTTTTTATTTGCAAGACTTATTTAAAAGCACAAACCTTTCATGGTATTTTACTAAATGCAATTTCACCTGTCTTTTCTATAACATTCTAAAACCCATATTTGACTTTATCTGTGTCATGCAAAGCTAAGATGCTGCTGTGAACATTTTCAATGGGAGTTTGTAGAAAGACCAAACCACAAACAGCTTCTGCTAATGAAGAAACTATTTCACAACAGAAGCCTCGTGGAGCAGGAGACTGAAGACAGAGCAGCACTTTGCCCAGAGCTGGAAGACACTTGTAGTGATAAAATAAACATTATTCAGCTGTTTAACCAACCTGTATTTACAAAGATTCTGAAAATGCCCAGGTGCATTGCTCTTTTCCAAGGCTCTATCATAATTAGCTTGTTTCAACCCCGTAGTTTCAAAACTGTAACTTTTTGTTCCTGTCATATTTACTATGATATAATCTTTAAAAGAAATAGGAAAGGAACTCTTTACTAACCTGTAAAATATTATTTATTCAATAGGTGGATGGTTTCTTTCAAGCAGTCACTCCAAAGCTCCCATAGCTGCAAATCAAAATGATAAATTACCAGAAACCTTCACACAACTCTTTGAGAAATGCTGCATTTCTGTGGACAATAACTATCACCAATATCACTTTTCTTATTCCATAAAAACTTTTATTGACTTTTTCCTTCCCTAAGAAGATGGGCAAGCAGCACATGTGCCAGTGTCTGCACTGTGACCAGAACAAGAACATGGTGTGAAGTCTATACACTCAATTTCAGACTTAATGAACAAATAAAACCAACAAGTGACATGGGAAGGGAAGAAGAAAAAAAGTTGAAAGATTGAAATTCCAATTTTAAAGGGAATGTGCTTGCACATTAGAGGAAAGATTTCAATTGAGATTTTCCCATCCATACAAATATCTACTTGGTACTTACAGGGAAAAAACAGAAACAAAAAAAAAAAACCCCAAAAACAAAAACAAAAAAGCAAAAAAGGCCACACACAAACAAACAAAAAAGGCAGGGGGGGAGAGGGAAGGCAATGATGTAATCTGGACAGCGTGTTCCTGTGGGATCTTGTCTGGAGCACAGGGGTGCAGACAGTATCTGTAGACAGACTGTCAATGAACAGCACAAGTGAGTGTTTTACACTCCGTCCCCTCCACTCTGCCTTCCCATGCAGGTCCCTCCAGAAGAGCTCAACAACTTCATTCCTAACTGCAAAACACAAATACCCACAGAGGGAAGGCAGAATTGCTCTGTTAGTAGTAAATTAAAAGTTAAACACTTGTCAGGTTAGGGGATTTAGACGAGGAACATGAAACTATTTTATTAAACTAATTTCTTCATTGAGTGCAGATTCCTGTGCATTTGGAATCATGCTCTTACAGTTTTTGAGAAGTAGAAAAGACTATTTCAATGGGCTAAGGCAGGTTTACTTTCCTGGAGTTATTTGGAATGGATATCTTGCATGATTGAGCAGAGCTTTGTTCAATTCTCAAAGCAATTTACTGGGATTGAGAACAAAATTTTTGGTAGAGCAAGTTGTTCAGTCCTGGATGATTACTTCTTATTTCAAAACAATTACAATAAAGGGAAAATGGGTTATGTTCCTGTAAAATTATGACTCTTTCCAAGTAGCAGCAAAGAAATACATGGATACACAAGTATGGCCCACTAAAGAAAACAAAGTCAGTCCATATTTTGCCAAAAAGTGCCAAATTAAAACTCACTGCTTCTTCATTTTTAATAATTTCAAAAGAGCTATATACAGTAGGATACATCCCCCCAGTAATCAGTAATGTGCTTTTTTCAATTCTGTGTTATTGGTTCCAGTTCCATGCAGGTTGGAAGTAGATGGTACAATGCTGAACCACAACACAAGTGAGCAAGAATATTGCTTGGGACTGAACCTCAGATAATTGGATCAAATAAAATGGAAAGCCATTGCTTTGCTCTGCATTTATTCCACTGACAAAATACTTCTGCCAGCTCTGGAAATAGAAACTTTTAATTGAAAAGCTTTGGGCTGTGTTCCTCATACAACTGCATACCATTTACTCTCTGGGACTGCAAGTGGGGGAAGGAAAGCAGCCTCAGTTTTTAGAGGTTTTTGCAACTGTAAGTGAAGCCTATTTGAAAAATTGAGACCTCACTAGCTTCTGTCTGAGGGGGGAAAACAGGAGATAAATAAATTTCAAGTCTGTGATAAGGTTGTTGAATAAAATGAAAGACAATAAAAATCATTCAGCAGCCAGAGAAAAATGTAAAGAGAGACAGAGATTTGAACTCTCAGGCTCTTCATTCAGGTAGTCAAATAGTTGACAGAGTTTTAATTCTTAGATAAATATCTTGCTTTCAAACATTTACTAAGTCCACAGCACATCATTTAGACATGATCAAGCCACATCACCAACATCTAAATCTTGTTCTGCATCACAGTTCATACAACTCCTGAAGCCCACAGAAGCCCACATTTCCCTAAAACTTGGGACAACATAAGGAAAGCAAAACTTGAAAAGGCAGCCTGTGATTACTGTGGATTTATAAGGATCAAGGAGACCTAGAGAAATACCAATATTGGGGTCTATTATTTAATTCCAGCAATTTATTCTAAGGTTCCCAGGTATTTGCTAACAGCAGATCTCTTCAGTGGAAGGCATTTGTACCTAGCAGCAGGATAGCAAAAAAGCTTGGGAAGGGATAGAAGGTTTTTTCCCCCTTTCACAAAGTTCTTCTGCAAAACAAAGCTTCAAACATCCCCACCTGTGGCTTCACCCTAAAGTGCCTCATGCCAAACCACTGACAGGATGTTGGCTGCTATCAAGGCTTCATAAAAGTAGTGATTGCTTGCAAAAAATCACTTTTCCAAAAGACAGAGGGCCACATCCACATTCCTTAATCTTCACAGTGCACAGACATAACTGACAACAAAGTACATGAGAAAGTACAACAAAGAACCAAAACAAAGACAGAAAAGGAGTGAAATCTGGGGATAAATGGATATTTTAACATCTGTTAAAATTTCCCCTTTCATTTACATCTCTGGGCAAAGACAGCCAGCACTATGTCACAGTAGAGACAGACAAGACACCTTTTTTCACCTTTTCAGGCAGCAATAGCCTGTCTTTATTTTTCACAGCTCACATTTATACAGTTTTCTAAGAGCGTCATGTTTAATTCTAATTGGTTAGTAACTTGCTGCTTCCCAGTTCATTGGTTAGTCATTGCTAGAGTATGTGTTTGCCAAAAACCTTCTTCCCCAGAGATGTTTACATTCCTTTTTCATGGGTAAAAGGATGATTCTCACGGTTGGCTATACTTAGCTGAAGTAGCAAGCCTGAGCCATGATTTTACAAGGGTAACAAGGCTCTTATTTTATAAGGCTTTACCCATATGCAACAGTTCACCCTTTGTTTTTTATGCAAAGGATTTGTGTATCCTGGTGTTAAAACAGTTTGCACCTGTAAGGTCATTATCTTATTAAGATTATTACTGGCTAGGCTTTGCCATTGCACACTCAGCTGGGGATCCTTACATAGAAGCTTTTAGAAATTGGTTCGGCACATGCAAATCTTCAAAGCAGTATCGCTCTGCTAGGGATGAGATTTGATGATCTGCTTTGAAGATTTCTAGTGTAAATAATGCACCATTTAAATGTTCTTGAGGATCTGTATTCCCCCTTCTTTGTTTTTTCAACAGCATGCATGTCTTTTGCTATAAACATGAAGGCATCATTGAAGCAAAACTTACATGTGGTAAAACAACAAACTTATACTAAGCAGAAATAAGTAAGGTAATATGCGTAATTAGTAGCACATGAGAGATAGGATGGTGATTTAGAACAATACATCATTAATTCTCTAAATACTGTACCATCACCCAGAGTGTTCAACAGCTGGCAAGCCTCGTTTCACAGTGAGGACCTGGAAAACCGTTCCTGAGAAAGGTTCCTAAGTTCACCTTGAACGGGGATCCAACTGTATAAGCTTAAATTGGCAAGTCAAAGTGACCTGAGTACAGTTTTGGTGCAGAAAACACCTGGGTCTGGTTGCCTACTTCCCAACCAGGTGGGGCCAGGGCTTAGCCAGAGCCCAGGTCTTAACTGGAAAGGTCTGACTTACATATCCTACAAACAAGTCTCCACTAATAGCAGTTGGGAAAGTTCCTTAAAATTATACATGTCTTACACAACGGTAAGTGAAAGTTTGAAAAGCGGCTGGCTTTGTCATTTATCCCTAGTTAAATAGTAAATGGTACCATAAACAAAGTGAAAACAATGAAAGGAATGCATATGTATTACCTCAAATAATATCTTATGGATAATGTCTATAATAAAAAGTCAGTGAATTCACATTATGAGATTAACCACATAATAGGAATCATTAATATATCAGCAGTAACTGTCCTAAGAAGCTGAGATCATATTTTTCCACACATCTATGCATATATGACATTAAAGTAAAATAAAAGTAAGAAAGAAAGCACTAAACAGCTTACTACTGTTTAGTTTAGTTTAACTTGGAATTGTTAGTCATTATTCTGTGCTACCTATCAAGATAAAACAGCAAAGGTTGTTATAAATAATTATGTTAATTAACCAGTGCAAAACATTTACACTATAGAATCTTCAATGAAATCAAGAGTCTAACAAACTGTATCTTCTCATATTTTACGTAAGTTATTATCTTATATCTTTAAGCAGGTGTTTACCAATGCTTCATCATAGCTGTTTCAGTCAGTTCCATCTTATCTCTATAACAAAATAACTATATCTTGTAAGTTAAATGAGCAGATTTCAGCAGAAGTTAGCCTCATGCAAACTTCACATCATTCATCTCTATAACAAAAGAATTGCATTTTTTAATGCAAACAACCATATTTCAACAGAACTTAAAATTAACTTCACTGAAACTCAATATCATTTATATATAACAGAAAGTATATCTAATATAACTTAAAGTTAACATTACTGAAACTGAAAAGAAATTGATCTTAATAGAACCTAACAGAACTTAAAATAACAACTTAAATTGTACAACACTTAACTTTGCTTAATCTTTCTAACACCTAATCTTGACAGAAATTAACTTAATAGAACTTAACCTTAAGAGAATTGAAATTTAACAGAACCTTAACACAAATTAAATGTAACAGAACTTCAAATTAACAGAATGTAAACCTAACATCACTCAAGCTTAATAGAACTTAACATCACTTAAATGTAACAGAACTGAGGTCAGAGTTGAGACTGTTCATTTAAAAGTTCCAGAAACAACTGGGTTTAACTCATTTTGACTCTATCATTACGAAAAAGTTACTAGAAATCTGTCATACAACAGTTAAACAACAATGAACAATGCAGGTAAACAACTGTTCCATGACTGAAATAGCAGCAACATGGATTTACTGGGGAGATTATAAAAGTGTGATAAGTATGATTTTACGTAATTTAGTTTTGAGGATAGTTCATGGTAACTGGAAATATTATTGAAAATACTTACTAGTAGTGAGGATTTTTCTCATCTAAGTATAACTTTGTCAGGATTTTTCAAAGTGCAGCTTTACTCAGAAAAATGACAACAGCGTAGATTTTGGCAAACTGCCCTTCAAACTTGCACCTTTTTGAAATTGTCTGTACAATAGATTTGAGCTTGGCCTAATAAAGGTAATGGGACATAAATACTGAAGGCTAAAACAACAAGAACCTACTTATATAGTACTGCTATGAGTTTTGCACAAGTAACTCAGGACAATGGGTGTGTAAGACTGACACTTTTATATAAGCAGCTGCAAAGTCAGGGTTTCAGATTATTCTTATGGAGTGAGCTACTGCTCATGGCAGTTGTGGTCCATCAATGTACTTAAACTGTTTTGATATCTAGTCCAATTTCAATTCATATGTGGCAAGGAAGAATAACCACTCTTGAATCACTAAATAGGTATATGGAATCAAAATGCTGTCACAAGTGTCTTTATGGCAAAAGATTCACAACAAATTACTTTATTAAAGATGTGGGGTAAAAAGCAAGCAAACTTGTAAAGCTGGCATAATTTGTCTGCCTTTGCAGTGGAGTTTCATGTACTAATTTTAGCTAAGCCTCAAATGGTTGCTGCAGATAAAATTGAAGATTTGCCTTCAATGTTAGCAAATGAAAGCCTGATATAAGACTTAGCTAATTGCTCCCAGTGCATCATGCAATGTGCTGAGTTCGGGTTTGAAAATTAATTGCTGTCCTGTTAACACCTACCCTAAATATTTGCAAGGAGGGGTCCCCCAGATTTTTTAAGGGGACATCCAATCTTACAAATGTAAACCTTCTTGTCTACAAACTGAAATATTATCCAGTTGCAAATATTTTAGAAATATAAGTTTCTAATTATTGTGGTAATTGCTAGCACCATTATAACTTAGCAAAGAATCAGTGTTAATTTAGTGCAACCAGACCTTAAATCAAAATTCTTGAAAAGGGAGTACACATCCTACATGGCATGTTCTACCAATCATGCAATATACCAACATTTTTGTTAAAGGATTTAGCTTTTGTTATGTTAACAAAATGTAGGAAGAAACTACATTTACACAGGCAGCTTTGAATCTCTCTAGTAAGCAATCCTGTTAAAAATCCCAGCTTACTGAGAATAAAAGGTGAATTTTAGCAAATGTATTTCAAAGCATCTTCTAGGCATTCTGATAGCGATGTGCCATAGTTTCAGCATTTCATGCAGGCTATGATCCTGCCATGCAACGGAGCTGGCCAGCGGCTCCTTGCAGGCATCAGGTGGGGGAGCCACATGGCGCAGGGGCCTGAGAAGGGGTGAGGGAGCTCTGATGAGTTGATGTCACGATCCACTCATACAAGTGATGGTTCATTAACTGATCTCAGAGTGCAAAAACAACACAGAGAGGATTTCAGTATTAATCAAAACAAATGCACCTTTATTGAGTGCCCACAGCAAATGTGATAGAAGGATTTAGAAAGGAGATAAAGGGTAGAGAGAGAGAAAAAGAGGGGAGGGGTATAGTTACCAACAGAGAGACGAAATCCTCGTGGTCTGGCCCACAGATCCATGTTGTCACATTTGGGAGCATCTCAAAGTCTTGGTTAACTCAGGGGTCTATTATAGTCGTCTGTTGAGGGGGGAGCAGGTAAAAGACGATGAAGAATAAGTCTATTGAAACCACCAAGGAGAGAGCAGGTAAAAGACAATGGAGGAATAAGGCCATTGGAAAACGAGTACAGACAGTTCAGCTCCGAAACATGTCAAAGCAATCTCAGCAGTGAGCGGGACCCATTGTTTTCAGGATTGGTTTCTATGGGAAACCAGTTTTGGTCCAGCAAACACACCTGCAGGCAACATTTGGCAGACATCTTGCTTCAGTCAGGCCAGTGACTTCGGACCATCTCTTACGTTTGAGGGGGCTTTCAAGCCCAGAGACCCAAAACCAGCCATGGGGCAAACTGTGGGCAGGGGGATTGATCTTTTTCCCTGCATCCATTCTCAGGATCCATTCTCAGGATCCGTTCTCAGGATCCATGCCTTGGATCTGTGCCCAGATTCGTTATCAGTATCTTTCGTAGCATTCCCTGTTGCAGCTGCTCACAGGAGTTTTAAATCAAGGTCTCTCATTTAGAAAAGAGTTACAAGGGGTGTTTTTAACCCGTAATAACAGTTGCTCTAATTTGGAGAAAGTGCTGCAATATCTGCAAGCTGCATCGACTTTATCAGAACACTATCCCACTCTTAGGATACTTACAGTTCCGTGTTTCCTCATCCAGCAAACACCACAGACCTAATCAGCTGTACCGGCATCTTGCTTTCTGTCAGATTGTATCTGGCAAAGAAAGTCCCCTGTTGTTGCAGGGTCTGACCTCTGCTCTCTGCTCACAGTCTGAAGGTCGTAAAGGTCTGCCTTGCCAAGTCACAGTCATCCTCCTCACTGTAATCTTATCTCTTGTCATCCATAGGCAGAGGAGGATAGAACAGGTTTGTCAAAACGGGATGTTAAACAGAGGGTCTCTCATGAGCCAGGCGGTGGTGGCAGCAGCAGCAGCAGCTGCTGCTTCTCTATTGGCTTTTGATTGCAGCAGTAAGTCCCGAACCAAGCGCCACATTGTTAGCGATCTTGTGGCTATTTCATCTCGTTTTGTAGCTGCCTCCCATAACCTTGCCCCACTTCCTCCCACATTTTGACAAAAAAAGCAGTCGGTACAACTACTCTCACCCCATTTCTTTTGCACCACAGTAATAAGTTCATAATGACTGTTTATAGGATTTTATCCATTGTTTGCCCAACATAAGTGTCCACATATTCACTGTAGCTTTGTCTTCAGTTGAGGCTTGAACCCCCATTATCCCCAGCAGCTCACCTTGAGGTCTGGACCATTTGCAGCTCTTCTTCTGGCTGCATTACCTCTCGCATCTCTCTGGCTGCCTTACGTCTCGCGACTCTCTCGGCCACATACCTGCTGCTGACCCCTTTCTCCACCACTATCTTCACAGCCAGCTATTGTTGCATCACATTGGGATTCCCAGATGTCACAGCCTTCATGCAGCAATAGCTCATCTTCATTCTTCACAGCTCACATTTCTGTAGTTTTCTAAAAGCATCATGTTTAATTCTAATTGGTTAGCAACTTGTTGCTCCCCAGTTCACTGGTTAGTAGTTGCTAGAATATGCTCGCCAAAAACTTTCTTCCCTAAAGATGTTTACATTCATTTTTCACATGGGTATAAGGATGGTTCTCATGGTTATGAATTCTTTTCTCACAGTTACTTGTCAGGCAAGCCGTTAGCCATACTTAGCTGAAGTAGCAGGCCTGAGCTACTATTTTACAAGGGAAACAAGGCTCTTATTTTATAATGCTTTACCTGTATGCGACAGCATTGCAGCTAATTAGTGCGAGATCTGTAGGCAATATTTGGATGATGAGCATACTTGTCTATAAAGAATAAAATGAGACCAACAGCTTAGTTTGCAGACTAGAACAAGCAACCATCTGTCACCCTGGTTTTTTAAGATTTTCTAAACCTTCTGATGTTGACATTCTTGTAGTAAACTTTCTCACACACTTTCTGTAAATAACTCATTGGTTTGCATTCCTTTATGGAGGAAGAGAACATTGATGGACTGTGAGTTTGACCAGTGTCATTGGAGAGGCGGCACTGTCACCCTCCAATCCGCTGTCACTTTTAGAAAACTATAAATGTTAGAGTCAGAAAATAAACTTCCCTTTTTTTCTTCACCTTGAGAACAGCGGTGTGAGCTTGTGTTCTTTCGTGTCCTATAGTGACAGCCATCAGGTGATTAGTTTCTGTTCATAAACTAGAAACTGTGTCAGAGAACTAAAAATATTTGGAGTCCACCATACCGTGCCTTACCTCCTGAGCCAGTTTTGAATTACCTACCCTACCTTGGTGTGTTTAACCCAGAAATAAACTTACACTTTGAAAATCAGAAAAATTGCAGATCCGTGCTTGTAGCAACATTCCAACTTTACAGTGGTTTTGGTGCTCTTTCTCTCTCCAGGAGATAGATGTTTTATATAAATTAATTTGGTACAGTAGAAGTGCTGCTGGTTGAATATTAAAGCATCTGCTTTTGCTGCCTATTTGTACCAAGGAGCATGTTGAAATGCCAGATTGCTGCAGATTTTATGCCAGCCATGTACAAAAACAATTACTTGCAAATGATGTTGACATCATCTGCCCCCCTGTACTGGAGCCATGCATCAGATGTCTTACCTCTGCCATATATCACTTGATTCTCTCTTAATTGTTCTGCTGGGTCACGAAACCTGTTTATTTTAAGTTTTTAGAAGATTGTTACAGTTTTTTTAACCCTCTTTCATACTCTTCAAATTACTCTAGCATTTAACTCACAGCTAAACAGCAGAATAGATTAATTTACCACCTGAGAATGAAAAACAAAGTTGAGGAAAATGGATTTACTTTTACAAAAATATAACCTTGCAAACCTTTTTTGGGCAGACAACATGTTTTCACTTTGTGCTTGCCTACAGCAAAGGAGTTCTGGTCTGGTGCTGGATTTGCAGATGTCCCCTTAAATACACAGTAAAATTATACAGGGGAAAGGAATACAAGGGAGAAGCTAAAAATGGATTTTTGTCTCTGTGCATACAAACAAGATAAGCTCCAGGAAAAATGGAAGAGGAGGAAATCCAGACATGGAACCAGTCCTTGAACAGGCTCCTTTGCCCAGCTGAGCTCTCCCACCTCTTCCTGGAATTATCCATGACTCCTGCCCTCCCACATGTGTCACCATGAAAAATCAAATTTTTCTTGAACACTGGAGAAATCTGGAGACAGCCCTTGTTCATATATGTGCGCCTTGGACTACTTTTAGGGTTTTTTTAAAATTCCAAGTTTTGTGCCATCACTGAAACTGAGACCAAGGGACATCACAGTGGTGTGCTTAGGGGAACAGATTGTTCAATCTTTCCCCCTTTCCCAGCAGCAGTACATGAGGTTATTAAAGATTTACTATTTCTAGCTCTAGTCCCAGGTTACAATTAACAACCTGCACCACAGGAGCTTTTCAAAAGCTGTAAATTTTACCTGGTGTGCAGAAACCTACTCCTTGCTTTATCCCACTTGGCTTAGTTATATTAAAAAGGAAAAAGTGAGGTTGGAAAGTAATGATGTGGTGGGGGGTGGTGAAGGGGTGGGGCATTGAATAGAATTTATCACGCTGAAAAGGATTTAGCCCTGCAAATGAGTTCTTTGCAGCAGTTGTCAGGATCAGGAATGGCAAAGGCAGCACTCCTGGGTGGGGCTGCAGGACCAGAGAACCTCAACAGCCCAGTCCCACAGGAGTTGCAGACAAGAACAAAATGCTGTCACACAGTCTAATAACTACTTCTCTTCCCTGTATTAAAAAAAAAATCATGGTTTTATTCAGTTGGGTAAAGATTTACTAGAATAAGAATCCTTCTGCCTGAGCAGAGAAAGGGAAAAGGAGGAAAAATGCCCCAAATCAGAGCTGTGTGTTTTTACATAGTATTAGACAAGGAGAACATATGAAGTATTTAAATTTTTATTTGAACCTAAAAGAACATCTTGTTCTCTGGGGTAGCAGAGTGCATCACAAAGAACACTTACCCACACCAACTACTCTGCATATTGTTCTTCTGAGTAAGAGCACCGGAAGGCCCTTTTTATTAAAATCTTGACATGGGTTTTGGTTTTTTTTCAGCTGAAGTTTTCCCAGTTATTTGCACCTGAAATCACAATGCTCCTTTGCAGACCTAAGACAAGCTTTCTTCTGACAAAGCAGAGGTCTTTTTTTCATGCTTATAAACCATTCACTGTTCTTTTAGCTTTAGAGGAACCACATCAGCAAAAATATTGCCAGAAAGAACTGCAGGTGCAATTCTAAACATCACAGCTCAAAGCACATTGCGGATGCACCAGGGCTAAAACCAAGCTACAGGACCTCCAGGATAAGTGGCTGCATGCAGAGTGACCAAAGTCAACACTTGTAGCAGCAACTATCCAGGAGATTGAGTGACATATAAATAAGCATATACATCTGAGTTCTTTAGAGTGATGTCACTTCTACTACATGTGTGCAAGCATATGGTCTGGCAATTAATGATGCTTGTAAGTGTTGTGATACTACTCTGGGCAGGGGCTAGCCCTTGGTACTGCTGAAGTCTTAAGTAATTTTGCCTAATGAAATTAATGAAGTATATGCTACTAGCTGGAGTATATTAATCTCTTCCCTTTCATCACAATATATATAAATTCATCACCAGAAAAATTTACTGAGCTCAATTTTTGCAAATTTTCTCCTCTAGTCCTCCTTACTAGCCTGATCTCTGGAGGTGGCATGGCCACTCATAAAGCAAATTGTGTCTGTAAGCGAGATTATCACATGCTTCACATGTGCTCTGTGTCCTTGAGAGCAAAGGATCATTTGGTATCAAAGTGCAGGAAAACTATGAAGGGAGTAAAGTAATGAAGCAATGACAAGCCCATCAGGAACATAATCTAAATGGAGAGTAGCCCCATTAAAGCCCCTGGTTAACTTTGCACAGGTTTAAGGCTGTTACGAGTGGCAACAGCAATTACGTGCCTCATATTTTTAGATTAAGGGGAATTGGTTGAGCTTGAGACTTGATGCAGCTTTCTCTCCGTGTGACTGAAAGCACAGAAGAGGTTCCCAGAGGATAGACTGGGGAAAAGGCAGAAAAAAACTTATGAATTTGGGGATTCTTTAAAGCATCAGCCTGGAGCAGCCACAGGCCACACTTCTTTTACTTAAACAGGAGCTGGACACACACCCAGGATAACTCCAGGGCTGTGGAACCAGCTGTCTGAAGTTTTTACAGGTGAATACTGAATATATAACTGAAATATGATGTCCAGAGACACCCTGTGTCTGGAAATCAAGCTATCTATAAGCAGTAGAAGAAAAATGAGGTTTCCCCTCTCCATGATCAGCTTCCCCACATTGAATGGCAGTCTTGAGGTGTACCACTGGTGGAGCATTAACCTTCTCTTTGACCACAGCTCTTTGCCAGTCCTTCTGCAGCCTCCTTGCACAGAAAAGCATCCAAATAGCATTCCCTTACATCTGACCAGGATAAATAAGCTGGTTTTTGGCAGGAGCAGGGCGGTGTGTCCTTGTGAGGAGTGTCTGGCTTGGCTACCAATAGCCCTGCCCATGTCAGGCAAGACAGTCTGGGCACAGGTTCCCCTTCCTGTCTCTCCAGCAGAAACACGTTAATTAGTGTTCTTAAAAGTTAGTAAAACCATCTACAGCTGGGAAAGTGGGATAGCAGAGGCCTCACTTGTTCATTAATTTGTCATATGTGCTTCACTTTCATTTGTTCTTGGCAATGTTTTGCATAAGCACACACAGGTTTCTGAGCTGAAAACATGCTGGAAAATGTTGGGGTTATTCTATGCAAGTAAAATACCAAATCAACTACACCAGCTTCAGGGCTTCACATCCTTTCAGAGCTCAAACACCCACTCATTTATTATTCTATTTGAAAAATCTTGCATGGTACTCAGGCTTCCTCCCTCTGGGGGAAATCAGCATATGGCAAATGCAGGATTAGAGCAGTAAATGTATTCAAGTGAAGTCTTGTTCTACTGGTTTAATTGCTTTGAGGTAAAGCCATGAGTTGATGGAGGATCTATTTGCTGGAGGATATGTTCAAACAAATCATTGAGTTACTATGGCTAATTTTCAGTGCAAGTTCCAGAGGTATCATTCAGCTTCTTTCTGGATAGAGGGAAGAGAGTATGGAACACACTGCACAGCTCTGTGTGAATTGTAATGAGACACTTGCTTACTACCACATCCCAAGTTCAGAGAAGCAATATAGCATTAATAAATTGTTTTAGCAATAGGTCCAATGCTGGATGCATGCTACTGAACATTTTTTTCAAATTTTCATTTGAGTCTTGCAGCCTGCAGAAATCATTGTAGATGAAAGTTCTTTTAGACAGTTTCTTCTAGTTTCTTCTTTTTGCCAGTTGCTGGGTGATCTTTCTACTCTTGTGTACATTACAGACTCTAATTATCAGACTTAACCCTCAGATCACTGGAATTCACTTCATTGACAGAGAACAATAACTGACAGTGCCATGTCCAGTCGTTTTTTAAACATGTCTAGGGATGGTGATTCCACAACCTCCCTGGGCAAATGATTCCAGCACCCAATCACTCCTTCAGTGAATAATTTTTTCCTGACATTTAACCTAAACTTCCCTTAGCGCAGCTTAGGACTGTGTCTTCTTGTTGTGTCAATGGTTGCCTGGGAGAAGAGACCAACCCCCATCTGACTTCAACTACCTTTCAGGGAGTTGTAGAGAGGGATAAGGAAACTCTGAGGTTTTTCTGAGGAAACCACAGATTGGAGTAGATTCTGACCCTGTGGAGCAGAGAATCCTATGCCAGGATGTGGGAATTCTTGGAGCAGACTGTGGAGATCCAGCTATCTAACACCACCCAGAATGTCACCTTGGAGAACTCCAGGTGAGGGGAAGGCAGAGAGGACCCCTGGGGGTGCAGGAGAGAAGGTTTGGATGGGGTCACCATTCCACGGTGGCAACATCTCCCAGGGTTTGGTCCATCTCCTGCTGGTCTCCCAATGCTCCCACCATCTCCCAGTAGTCCCACCATTATCTCCCATTGGTTCCAGCACCTCCCAGTGTTGGGGAGACTGTCTCCTACTAGTCCACCACCTACCACTTGTTCCACCACAATCTCCCAGCAGTCTCACCATCCTCCCCGGATCCCACCCCTCCATTTCTCCTCCCCAGGACCTACTTTTACAGCAGCCACAGCCCCCCCAGCCCTCCCATGCCCCTGCCTCCTCCGGCGCCTGCCAGTTCTCCAGGCCCCAGTGGCTCTGTGAGAGTCCTGGTCTATGAGGCCATGACCTTCACCATGGCCTTCTTCTTCAACCCCCTGGACTACAACCTGTTTCCCATGGAGCTGGGCCTGGAGCTGATCCTGCTCAAAGCTCACCTGGGCAGGTTGGAGGACATCTTCACCCATATGTCCCAGAGGGGGACTACCCTGCTGACCAACAGGACAACTGAGTGCCCCCATGTCACCCTGGACACCTGCCAGGAGCCCATCCAGGTGAGTGTTGGCCATGTCAAGGTGACAGCCACCATGTCCAACACACAGAGGTCCATTATCAGGGTGGTTCTACAGGAATGGAAGTATACAGGGAAAGAAGCCGGAGAGAGACTGTCATCCTGTGTGATACCAAAAGGGTTAATTTCATTTTTACTGTGCCTGTGAACCTGAGAAACTAGGCATGCAAAATTGCTTTCCCAGCGAGGACAGTTGGAAGATAAGAAAACATCTGGCTCAAGAATGTAGTAATAGACAAAACAAAGATTGAATCTGGGAACTTGGGTGGGTTTTATGGTAATGGGTAAATTGTAATGTGCACTCACTTGTAAAATAGTCTGTGCATGAATGGTTAGAGGTATCCTTCATGCAACCTCAGGACGGAATAAATTATGCCCTCTTTAAACAAAATTACTGTTAAGGAGTCTTATTCCAATATTTTGGAGAGCCAGCCAGAAGATCCCCAGACAGAGTTACTGGTTAGGGGGGTTTGAGTGCCTGGCTAAGCTTATCATGGGGAGAGTTGAGTTGCTGACCTCAGGGGGTCAGAGTTTCCCCTCTCCGGAGTTCAAGTCCTCAAGAAATATTAGGGTTTCAACTCCCCTAGAAGGTATTAGAGGTTGTCCCCAGGAGGTATCAGGAATCATTGTATCAAGCTAAACTCGTAGTTTAAAGTAAAATCATTGTTCCACTGTCTCGTTGCACAGGCTACCACCATTTTGACTTGGGTGGAGGAATGAAGAAAGCAAAAAAAACCAGTCTCAATTTACAATTGAAACCCAGCCCTGGCCACATCTGGAGCCACTTTTGTGGTGCAGTTTGGTTAATTTCTTTGCATTCTTTGCATTCTTCTTGAACTCTGAGAGTATGTTCATGTGAGAGTGTTGTGTTGATTTGAGTTTTCCAGCATATCAACATGCGGATGCCGGTGATATAAAAATTAATTTGCTGAGACGGTGTTGTAGCGTGATTGAGTGTTTGCTGGGGTTTTGGAGTTGCTCTAATTTTGTATCCGTGGCTGAGATTGCATTTGTGGACTTGATGCACCCTCTTGTGTCAGTTTTAGTGATTGCCGGTGTAGCAGTCTTCCCTTCTCTTCCCCACTCTCCCTTCTGTTACAAACCCGGAAATACCATTATAATTTTCAGAGATAATAGCTTGTATATTTGTAATTATTGAAAATGGGGCTGGTTTCTTCTAAAACTAAAGTGGGAGATTTCAATTCTCCACTGAAATGTATATTGAAAAACTGGAAACAGATTGGAGGAGACCTACCAAGTAAACCTAGACTAATCCAATATTGTCATCAGTAGTGGCCAGTATACCAGCTAACTACCAGACTAAGTGGCCAGAGAATGGTACCTTAGTTTAGGGAAGGAGTGAGGGAAATGGAATGTATTGCCTTATGTGGATGTATTCTTTAATTTGGAAAACCGTCTGAAACTGCAAATGGAGCAGCCAGTGTGGGGGTACTGGGGTAAACAGAAAGTTCCTCATGGCCTGGTAATGGTAAAAGTACCTTTCTCTTCCAATTGATCTTGAGGCATGGGTGAGATGCCTCACCTCTTCTTTATAGAGAATATCTGGAGAGACTACCTAAAATATTTGAAACCATTCTCAGTACCCAAACTGACTGGATATACAGGTTCTGCTAGATAATCTAGTCGATTCTACAGAAAAAGAGACGGTACTACACACTACTAGGAAGGAGGTGAACATTATAGACACAGAGGGCAGGCTACCAGAAACTGCTGAAGAGCACTTTCCCTCCCTGGACTCCCTTTGAGACCCCAATATCAGGGAAGGGAAGGATTTCCTGGGACAATACCAAAAATGGATATTATTTGGCTTTAAACAAGCAATGCCAAGGTAAATCATTTGTTCTTAACTTTATGAGGTGAAATAAGAACCTCATGAGACTCTAACTGTTTCTGCAGAATGCCTAAGGGCTACTTCCAGGATATACACTAATATTGATCCAGAAAAAACAGAGGAAGGAAAAGAAACAAAAAGAAACAGGTCAAACCCACAGAACAACAGTATCTATAGTCAGAGAAACCAGCTGCCCAGCCAGCCAAGAAGCCTGCCCCTCACTCTGCCCCCCACTCTGCCCCCAGCTCTCACTGGAAACCCTGGTCTGGCTCTCACTCATCCTGATGATCCCAAAGTCTGGGGGATTGAGGGGGAGTGTCACTGACACAAAACAAACAAAAAACCCCAAAATTTTATGAGATCAAAAAAAAAATCCCAAGATAGTAATTTTTCAGGAAAATTCACATTGCACAAGTGCTCTTTTCATACTATCATGAAAGAAAATTTATTTCCCTTGACAAAATAAAGTTTCCCTCAAAAAACTTTTCATTCTGATGCATAATTTAGAAAGCTGACTGCTATGGCAGATTTGTCCTCTCATTCAATACTTTTGTTCAGAAGACACAAATCAGCAGCCTGATTACAATGTGATTCAATCACAGTATTGACCTTTGAAATGCAGAGTAAACTACTCATCATCATCAGAAAACTGCAGTATTGCTAGTGGTTCAGTGTCAGGCTCAGCAGCAGCAAGGCCTGTAGAGAAGAAGGGAAGGAATTTGCCTTCCTGTCTGCTGCCATCAGCAATGCTCAAAGTGTACAAAGCTACTGCCTTAAAGACATCATAAAAAGAAACCTTCTTGGCTGGGATGTCCAAGAAGATCCCAATCTTTGACAAATAGCCAGTCACAGTCAGAGAGGTCCAAGGATTCGTGCAGGCCAAATAATCTTGCCCATCTACACATGCAATAACCCAGAAGCCATTCTCAGGACACAGAGTCAAAGTCCCTTTGCGAGCCACAGATTCACAGGCAATACCCAAGGCCCAGTTTCTTCTTGTCCCAACATTTACTTCCCAATAGTGTTTCCCGGAAGTGTATCCTTCCTTTGCCAACACAAACAGATGGGAATCAAATCTCTTCTGATTTCTGAGCAAGAATCTGATGACACCAGTATCTTTCACTGTCCTCCCATCGGCAGAGATTTCCAATCTCGGATGAGCTGTGTCAGCATCCAGGATGACATCTCCTGCAATGGTCAAGTCAGGCCATTAGGAGCAGAAAACACAAGCTCTGCTTTTCTGAACCTGTCCCTTCTCTGCCTTCATCCCCCTCTCATTTGTCCTTCCCCCCCTCTATGCTCAGGTGCACTCAGCAGCCTCTTGTCTTAGGACACCTCAAGCTTCTCCCTCCCCTCCTGCCATGTCCCTTTCTGCCAGAGAGAGTGGCAGCCAGCACATACCAAATGCCAGGCACTCCTCCAGTGCTCCTGGGACTACAGCAGGCAGCTCCAAGGAGGAGGCTGTGCTGCTCAACCTTCTCTGCCTCCATCTCTGCATTGCTGGCAGGGAGTGGCCTGAGGGAAAGGACCAGGAGTTGGCAGCAGATGGAATTAGGTTTGGCTGCCAGCAGTAATTAGGTTTGGATTAACTCCTTGCCAAAGTCTGAAGGGGATTTTCAAGTTTTAAGCACTTTTTTTCTCAATAACCAGTGTATGATACTGCTTGCACATGGATTAGAGTGGAAGAGTACCCTGCAGTGCCACAAGGATAAGGGAATGTTTCTTGCCTCAGCTTTCTACATGCATCAGGGGATGGGAAGAACCCTGGTAGGATTCAAGCAAGGTGCAGTGTCACAAACTGAGGTCCTCTAGCTCAATTCTGATTGAAAGGAGAAGGAGCTGCTTCTGCTGTGAAGCAAGATCAGCTTCAGACACTTTTCCTGAGAGGCCCAAGAGCCAAATCAGAAGTGAGAGCTGGAGCTGCAGTGGCCACTGCAAGCCAGCTGTGCCTGCTCCCCCCACCTGAGAAGGCTCCTGACGAACACAGGCAGGGCCTTGGGCAGCACATAACATCAAAAAGTCAGCCAACCACCCTTCCCTGAGTGTGTTCTTCACCAAACAGCTATCTGAGGGGGTTGGGTGTGTTTTCCAGAGCTGCACTCGGGCTCTTGAGTACTCACTTCTTCATCTCACTTATGCTTACCTTTGTAGGACCGTAGGACTGGAAGATCTGTGGGAAAGGAGAAAAGCAGGAAATCAGTGGATTTGTCAAGGCTTGCTCTGGCAATGAAGCAAAATTGGCCAACTCTTCCCCCTTGGTGACAATGAGGCCACTCTCATGCTTCCCTACTCTGACCCTGACAGTACAGTCAGACACAAGGCTCTTAGTGTTGCTGGGGCGCTGACAACACAATCAAACAGAATGGGATTGAGGATATCTCTTAACATGACACCCAGCTCTCTCTCCTTCATGACACTGATGCCACGCCCATGCTCTCCTACTCCCTCACCACACACACACATACACTGTTCTCTTAACCAGTTCTACTCTCATTTCGTCAAAGAATCCCAGAGAAAACAGTACATCAGGGTGTGTGATAATTTTGTTTTCCAGACATGGGGCATGTGCCTCCAACTTGCTTCCTCTGAGGACCGAGGAGGACTAAAATGTGCCATGAGATGAGCTCAGCCTCTCTTTCCTTTTCAAATGGGAAAGAGAGGCCAGAGGAATGGCCAGACCCTAAAGTAAAGGCTTTCACAGAGAAAGACTTGCCAGGAAGCAAAGGTGACTTTCCTGCACCAGTTAACCCTGGAGACCCTGTCAAAGTGATTGAGCACTGTTGGGCCAGGGGGAAGAGGAGCAGGGCTGCCCAAGGCCTGAGCCCCTACATTTCATCTGGGACTCTCACACTCCTGGTGGTCCTTCCTTCCCTGAAGTCTCCAGCTCCCAGTGTTCTGGGGCACATGGGCTCTGGAAAAAGGAGGACAAAGACTCTCCCAGCTCACTAGAACTGGTTCGGATGGATTGACTGCTGGAGGGCTGGGGACGGTGCGCAGGTCCTGTGAGCATTCCCAAAGGCTTGAGAAAGGCTTGATGGGCAGGATGGAGGGTTGGGATCAGCCCCCTCCATCTCTCCAAACAGCAGTTATAGGCTGTGGGAGACAACAATGTTTGTTTCTCTTAAGGGGAAGAGAAGTGGGGAAAGCAAGAAGACAATACTAAAGGCATGGAGGTGGGCTCCTTTACCACATATTGAGTCATAGAGAGCCCAAACTACACATTCCTTTCAAAGACAAGGTAATGAAGAGGAACCTTGACCACCTGCTGTCATCATTTCAGTGTTCAGGTGTCTTTGCAGGTGGGGACACAAGAGCTACTTGCCAAGAAAATCTGTCCCTCTCCATCCACTTTGAGAAGCTGTGTACAAGAAGCTCACAGGACAATTTGCCTGTAAAGCAGCTTTTGCCTTCAGAGAGATGAAGTTCTGCTGGAAAAGGCCTTGCTCACCTAAGTCATATTTTGTGGACTGCAATGTGCCCTGCAAAGTTTTTTCCAGAGTTTGGATTTCTTGGGAGAGCCGCTGGATGTCCATCAGCTGCATGGATTCCAAGACCCTTGAGGTATTTTCCTTCACTCTCCTTCCTGTAAGAGAAGACTTGTGTCAGTGGAAGAGTGGTTTTGCCTCACCTGAGATGAGGTACAGTACCACAAATTACACCGGACCTTTCTTAGAAAGGACCAAAAAGACGCTGTGCTTTTACTTCCTCCAAATGTGATGGAGAGAAAACAAACCTTTACTGACTCCCAACACCATTTCACCATCAAAGATGTTCCACTGTGATGGGACAAAGAGCTGCTCACAATGAAGTTCTGCCTCATGCACCCACTCAGAGAAGGCAAATAACTAGATCACAGGACATTTGTAGAGCAGCTTCTACCTTTTGAGAGGTGAAGGCCTGCTGGGGAATGCCCTAGCTTACCTAGTTCATTCTTCATGTCTGCTCTTATCATCTGCAGGTCACACTGTGTGGACCCCTCCATGTTCTGGAATGCTTCCTGTAGAGTTTGCATTTGCTGGGAGAGCTGCAGAAGGTCCTTCTTCCACATGGATTCCATAGCCCTTGTGTTTGCTTCCACTGTCCTTCCTGTGAAGAAAGAACCATCTCACTGGAACAGTCTCATTGCTGTCTTGAGGGGGAGACTGGCAACCTGTAATCACAATGCCTGAAAGCTCTGATCTAAACTTCCTGCCCCAGGGCATCTTTCCTTAGGACTCTCCCATTCCCTGTGGTCCTCCCTAAAGGCTTGACCAAGGCCTGCTGGGCAGCACTGAAGGCAGCACTGACCCCAATCCATCCCTCCAGACAACATGTGTGGGCCCTGGGAAACAACACTCTTTTTCATGAGGAAGGTGTGGTGGGACATCCCCTACCTGTCCCTCAGACACCATTGTGGTCCCAGGAATGCTCACTGTACCTCAGCCTGGGTCAGTGGTTCCCGAGATTGGATATGGACCCTGTGCCTGCCCAGGGCAAGGTCCCTGGACATTTGGCAGAGAGTTCTGGGTGCTGCCAGTGCCCTCCCCTGCCCCCACCTCATGCACTGGCAATGGAGATGCCCCCTAGCCAAGCAGGTGAGCATGGGGTGGGGCTCATCATGGGCATGGACACGCAGGGTGTGCACAGCCTGGCTTCACCCTGTGTAGCATCAGGAGTGGGGCTGTAGCAGAAGGGTAGTGGGGAAAGCAACAGAGACAGGGACAAGGGTTCAAGGGGAAACCTTATCGACTATCAGGCAGTTAGAGGACTCAGAGTTCAAACTCTCTTAGAAGCAAGGGAGAGAAGAGGGACCTTGAGCCCCTGCAGAGAACACTTTAGCATGGAGGGGTTCCAGTGGCATGAATGACAAGTCTATTACGCATGTAAGGGCTGTCCTTCCCCATCCCATTTTAGGAGCTGTCAGACGATATCCTCTCAGGAAAGTTTGCCTATAAAGCAGCTTTTGCCTTTTGAGAGGTGAAGGCCTGCTGGGGAATGCCCTAGCTTACCTAGTTCATTCTTCATGTCTGCTCTTATCATCTGCAGGTCACACTGTGTGGACCCCTCCATGTTCTGGAATGCTTCCTGTAGAGTTTGCATTTGCTGGGAGAGCTGCAGAAGGTCCTTCTTCCACATGGATTCCATAGCCCTTGTGTTTGCTTCCACTGTCCTTCCTGTGAAGAAAGAACCATCTCACTGGAACAGTCTCATTGCTGTCTTGAGGGGGAGACTGGCAACCTGTAATCACAATGCCTGAAAGCTCTGATCTAAACTTCCTGCCCCAGGGCATCTTTCCTTAGGACTCTCCCATTCCCTGTGGTCCTCCCTAAAGGCTTGACCAAGGCCTGCTGGGCAGCACTGAAGGCAGCACTGACCCCAATCCATCCCTCCAGACAACATGTGTGGGCCCTGGGAAACAACACTCTTTTTCATGAGGAAGGTGTGGTGGGACATCCCCTACCTGTCCCTCAGACACCATTGTGGTCCCAGGAATGCTCACTGTACCTCAGCCTGGGTCAGTGGTTCCCGAGATTGGATATGGACCCTGTGCCTGCCCAGGGCAAGGTCCCTGGACATTTGGCAGAGAGTTCTGGGTGCTGCCAGTGCCCTCCCCTGCCCCCACCTCATGCACTGGCAATGGAGATGCCCCCTAGCCAAGCAGGTGAGCATGGGGTGGGGCTCATCATGGGCATGGACACGCAGGGTGTGCACAGCCTGGCTTCACCCTGTGTAGCATCAGGAGTGGGGCTGTAGCAGAAGGGTAGTGGGGAAAGCAACAGAGACAGGGACAAGGGTTCAAGGGGAAACCTTATCGACTATCAGGCAGTTAGAGGACTCAGAGTTCAAACTCTCTTAGAAGCAAGGGAGAGAAGAGGGACCTTGAGCCCCTGCAGAGAACACTTTAGCATGGAGGTGTTCCAGTGGCATGAATGACAAGTCTATTACGCATGTAAGGGCTGTCCTTCCCCATCCCATTTTAGGAGCTGTCAGACGATATCCTCTCAGGAAAGTTTGCCTATAAAGCAGCTTTTGCCTTTTGAGAGGTGAAGGCCTGCTGGGGAATGCCCTAGCTTACCTAGTTCATTCTTCATGTCTGCTCTTATCATCTGCAGGTCACACTGTGTGGACCCCTCCATGTTCTGGAATGCTTCCTGTAGAGTTTGCATTTGCTGGGAGAGCTGCAGAAGGTCCTTCTTCCACATGGATTCCATAGCCCTTGTGTTTGCTTCCACTGTCCTTCCTGTGAAGAAAGAACCATCTCACTGGAACAGTCTCATTGCTGTCTTGAGGGGGAGACTGGCAACCTGTAATCACAATGCCTGAAAGCTCTGATCTAAACTTCCTGCCCCAGGGCATCTTTCCTTAGGACTCTCCCATTCCCTGTGGTCCTCCCTAAAGGCTTGACCAAGGCCTGCTGGGCAGCACTGAAGGCAGCACTGACCCCAATCCATCCCTCCAGACAACATGTGTGGGCCCTGGGAAACAACACTCTTTTTCATGAGGAAGGTGTGGTGGGACATCCCCTACCTGTCCCTCAGACACCATTGTGGTCCCAGGAATGCTCACTGTACCTCAGCCTGGGTCAGTGGTTCCCGAGATTGGATATGGACCCTGTGCCTGCCCAGGGCAAGGTCCCTGGACATTTGGCAGAGAGTTCTGGGTGCTGCCAGTGCCCTCCCCTGCCCCCACCTCATGCACTGGCAATGGAGATGCCCCCTAGCCAAGCAGGTGAGCATGGGGTGGGGCTCATCATGGGCTCTTCAACTTGGAGGTGTTTCAGTGTCACGGAGCAGAAAACTGGTTTTCCATGTAAGGACTCTCCTTCTTCAACCACTTTGAGGAGCTGTGGAGAATGAGTTCACAGGACTGTTTGCCTGTAGAACAGCTTTTTTCTTCAGAGAGATGAAAGCCTGCTGGGGAATGGCCTACTTTACCTAGGTCATGCTCCAAGTCTGTTCTGATCATCTGAAGGTCACGCTGTGTGGTCTCATATCTGTTCTGGAAATTTTCCTGCAGAGTTTGAATTTGTTGGGAGGCTTCATGGTGGTCTTTCTCCAGCCTGGATTCTAAGGTGCTTGTTTTTGCCTGCACTGTCCCTTCTGAGAAGAAAGAACATTTTCATTAGGACAAAGGTTTCGTGGTTCATGGATTTCTTGAGGGAGAGACCATTGATCTGTAATGACAATGCCCAAAAGCTTGTCATTACAGCTGGTCATATGAAATCCCTGTCAAAGCATCTCTTAGGGCTCTCTTAGGCTTCTCCCACTCCCTGTGGGTCTTCCTAATGGCTTGACCAAGGCCTCCTGGGAAGGATGGAGGGTAGGAATGATCCCACTCTATCTCTCCAGAGAGTACTCTTGGGAGATAATATTCTTTGTTATGAAGATTGTGTGGTGTCACAGAGCACAAAAACTGTTTCCTGTGTAAGGGCTGTCTTTCCCCATCCCCCTTGAGGAGATGTGGCGGACAAGTTCCAGGACAGTTTGCTTGTAGGGCAGCCTTTGCCTTCAGAGGTATGAAGGCCTGTTGTGGAAATGCTTCTGCTCACCTAGCTTGTTCTCCAGGTCTACTCTGATCATTTGAAGGTCACGCTGTATAGCAACCTTCATGTTCTGGAAAGTTTGCTTCAGAGTTTGAATTTGTTGGGAGAGATGCAGGAGGTCCTTCTGCCACATGAGTGCTATATTCCCTGTGACATTTGCCTCCACTGTCCTTCCTGTGAAAAAAAACTGGTGTCACTGGGACAATGATTTTTCTCCCTTGAGGTGAGGTCTTTTCCCACTAATGACACAAAACTTTCCTCTTAAAAAGGAATAAGGTGATGTTCTTTCACTCCCTTCTACAACAAGTGAGAGAAGAGAGACCTTGACCATCTCCAGTTGCCACCTCAGCATCAAAGGTGTTCCAGATGACTGGGATATAAGAGCTGCTCCCAAGGAAGTTCTGCCCACTCTGACAAAAGGCAAATGATTAACTCACAGGTCAGTTTACCTGTAGAGTCAGATTGACCTTCAGGGAGAGGAAGTCCTGCTGAGGAATGGCCCTGCTTACCTAGTTCATCCTTCAGGTCTGTTCTCATCATCTGAAGGTCTCGCTGTGTGTACAGCTGGGTGTTTTGAAAAGCTTTCTGCAGAGTTTGAACTTGTTGGGACACTTCATGGAGGTCCTTCTTCCACATGGATTCCAAAGGGTTTGTAGTATTTGCCTCTACTGTCAATCCTATAAAGAAAAAGAAGAAAAAGAACAGTGTCATTGGGACACTCTCATTACCTTCTTGAGGGAGAGAGCAGTGTCCTGATTTAAATTCAATGCCAGAGAGTCTCTTCAGGTTTTCCCTTTGAGTATTCTTGATCAAAAAAGCTATTCCCCACATAAGGATTGTACTTCTCCATCTGCTTTGAGAAGCTGTGGTGGGCAATCACCCAGGACAGTTTGCCTGTAGAGCAGCTTTTGCCTCCAGGGAAACGGCAGCCTGCTGGGGAATGGCCCTGCTCACCTAATTCATTCACCAGGTCTGTTTTGAGGAGCTGAATATCACACCGAGTGGACTCCTGCTCATTCTGGAAAGCTTCCTGCAGAGTCTGAATTTTTTGGTAGAGGTGCTGGTGGTTCTTCAGCCAAACAGTTTCCAGAGAGTCCACTCTCCTTCCTGTGAAAAAAGACTGGTGTCACAGAGGTAATGATTTTTCCTCCCCTGAGGCAAGGACTTGTTCCTCTAGTGACATAGGCCTTTGCTCCTAGAAAAGAACAAGAAGACGCTGTTCTTTCACCACCTTCAAGGACAGGGGAGAGAAAAGGGACCTTGATGACCTCCAGTTGCCATATCAGCAATCAAAGGTGTTCCACTGGCATGGAACATAAGAGCTGCTCCCAAGGAAATTCTGCACAAGGCACACACTCCAAGGACTAACTCACAAGTCAGTTTGATTGTGGAGCAGTGTTTGCTTCCAAAAAGATAAAGGCCTGATGGGGAATGGCCTTGCTTATCTATTTTTTTTTTTCCTTTTTCTTTCTTTATGTGGGAAGGGCACAAGAAATTCAATTCATTCAAGTTTCCTCATGTCCTGCCTATTTCTAATTTATACTCTCCAGACTTTTCTTTCCTCAGACAATCCTTTCTAATTCAGAGGCCTTGGAAAATAACTCAGCCCTGAAAAACAAAGATGGGGACTTCACATTCTGATGGATCTGTAGGCACTCTTACTGATCTCTTCCTTGGCTTTCAGATCCTCTTCCACCAAGAGTTTGCTCTGGGAAGGAGCCTTGGCCTCTCTTCTGGACCTGCAGTCTTGTGACATGGAAACTTTTTTTCCACTACAGTTTTTACCTGTTGAAAGGAGTCTCAGCACCACTGTGAGCCCTTCTAAACATGAGCTTGAAGCTCCTGTGCTGCTGGTGAGGAATATTGAAAGGGACCCCATTGCCTTCTCACTCCCCAATGGTCTGGCCACAGGGGAGAGCCCAGGCTATGCTGCTTGCCAAGTGAGCAAAGAACATTCCTCTGCCAGCATCCCAGCTGGAAAGAATGGGAATGGGAGAAAAGATGGCCTTAGATCCCAGGGAGGATGGGATCCAGAAGAGTCCAGGCTGTCCTGGTCAGTGCTGGGAAAAGCCCGTTTTTGGGGCAGCTCTGCACCTGGGAACCTGGAGTCCTGAGCATCTGCATGGGGATGGGAAATATAACAAAGGACTTGTTGGAGGACAGTGTAAATGGGAATTTCCAGAGGGGCGAGATGTTTGATTGCACTGCACTAGACCCTCATGCATCTTCTTGCTTGGCACAGGTTTTTTTCCAAGGATTGTGGGTATGTGCTGGCACTGATCCTTCAGAGAAGGCCGATGGAAAGGCTTCTCTTTGTGTCACATAGAACCTCCCCTTGGTCATCTGTTGATAGTCTAACAAGAGAATGAGTCTCATAGAAATGCAGAATTGCAGAGTCAACTCATCAAACAATGGTTTGGGTTTTAAGACACCTTATAGACCTCTCTTTCCAATCCACCATCATCTCTTTCCAGCCTTCCACTAGACCACATTGCTCCAAGCCTTATCCAACCCGGCCTTGAACCCTTCCAGGGATGAGATATCCATAGCTCCTACAGCAATCTGTGCCAGGGCCTCATCGCCCTCACAGGGAAGATTTTCTTCCTATTATCTGATTTAAATCTACCCTCCTACAGCTTAAAATCAATTCCACCTTGTCCTAGTAATCTGTGCCTTTGTAAGAAGTCCCTCTCCAGCCTTCTTGTAAGCTACCTTTAGCTACTGGAAAGATGTCAGAGACTGGGTAAGTTTAGTGTCTCAAGCCAATTCTTTTCTGTGTGTCTGTATGTGTGTATGTGTATGTGTGTCTTTGCGTCTCCGTGTCTGTCTCTGTGTGTGCATGCCTGTGTGTCTGTGTCTGTGTGTCTCTGTCTGTGCATCTGTGCTGTCTCTGTGTCTGTCTGTGTGTCTGTGTCCCTGTGTGTGTCTGTCTGTGTCTCTGTGTGTCTATGTGCCGGTGTCTGTGTTTGTGTTTCTGGTTGTCTCTGTGTCCGTGTGTGTATCTGTGTATGTATCTGTGCATATGTCTGTGTGTGTGTGTCTCTGTGTCCATGTGTGAATCTCTCTGTCTCTGTCTGTATGTGTCTGTGTGCATGTGTCTGTGTGTCTTTGTGTCTGTCTGTATCTGTTTGTGTGTGTCTTTCTGTGCGTGTGTCTGTTTGTATCTGTTTGTGTGTGTCTAAGTTTGTATCTGTCTGTGTGTCTGTGTCTCTGCGTTTCTGTGTCTGTGTGTGTCTCTGTCCCTGTATGTGTCTGTCTGTGTTTGTGTATCTGTCTGTGTGTGTCTCTGTGTATGTGTATGTGTGTGTCCTTGTGTGCGCCCATGTGTGCGTCCATGTGTGGGTGCATGCGCACGCCCGCGCGCGTGCACGTGTGTGTGTGTGTATGTGTGTGTGTGTGTGAGTGTGTATTTGGAGGCAGGTCAGGCCTTTCTTTCAGGTAAGACAGCGCCCTGCCCCCAGACCCCTCAGATTGACTGAGCTGTCAATCAATCAATCAAACAGCAGGGGGAATTTCCTGCTCAGCCTCTGATTGGCTGAAGTTCCAGAAATCCCATCTAGGAGGTGGGGCCCACAAAGTGCCAAGGGATTAAAAGGGATGACCATCCAGTACCAAACTGTCTGGCCTTGCTGGCTTTTTTGGGGTTCTGGTCTTGCCAATGTCATAACCCTAGGAGTTGGTAGCTATGCCTGTGGTTTTTATATATCTTTTCTGTCTTTCTCTCTGTCTTCTCCTAATTATCTTTTCATGGAACTTTGTGGGTAACTTCACATCTTAAGGATTTAAACATTTCTAGGTTAAGTGGGCTAAGTAAATGGGCTAAGTTAATGAAGTTGCTATCAAACTAATGCTAAGTAATGCCACTATAAGTGGTTTCATGTTGAATTTCATGTTGTATTTAATCCTTTTGCCAAAGCTTGCTTAATCTTCTATATTTTTGCAGTAAACTTTTGTGTGATTTTCAGCTCTTGAGAATATCTGGTGGGGATTTATTTCTCCATTGTGCTAGCTACAATCAAGGAACGTTGAGTTTAACCCCTGGATTTAAGTATTCAGGGTGTAACAAAGGGTCTCTAAAGTCTGCCTAGAGCCCTCTCTGCTTCCATTGTTTGTCATAACTACCATAGGCAATGAATATGGAACCATTCTAGATACACCAGGTGGCTGGTCCTGATGCAGCCAAACAACTGACAAGACACCAACCCTCCTGCTCTGGAAGACATCTAGGACAGAAAGAACCCACAGTCATTGATAAAATGAAGTCAGCAGACATCTTGGTGGGATGGCTGTTGACTATGGAGATGATACCTATGTTTGTATACTTATGCATACAAACATACTTCACATATATATGTGAATGTTTATGTATGTATGTTGGAGGGTGTAGGATGTTTGAATGAGTAGATGGTATAGATTAAGTGGTGGAAAATGTCCTGGTTCAGGCCAGGACAGGGTTAATTTTTGCAGTGGCTGGGAAAGGGGCATGACCAGGACCCTAATGTGATTTGTTACAAACTCACATCATTGGCATGGGGTTGGGGGGAAGTGGAAAGGGACACTGTCTCTTCTGGGGAAAAGGGATTCCTTCTGGTCAAAAAGAAAGGGCAGGGAGGGAAGTCATCCTGTACTTGTTTATTGTCATGGCGTCCTTGATGTGGATTTTGCATACGAATGACTCTCTCTTTTTTTACACTTCCATTATTAATATTGTTCTTGTTATTGTTTTTTTTTTCTTATCTCATTGCTGATTCCAGTAAATTATTCTTGTCTAAAACCATGATCTTCATCTTTTGTTCTCAACTCCATCCTGTAGCAGCAGGAAGAGAGAAAGAATAGGGGACTGAAAGTATGGTGTGTCATTAGGGAGTCTAAGTGGGAGCAGTGAATTGGGGAGTTCCATTCCTAAACCATAATACAGACAGAAATGGAGATGAGGCTGAAGGCACAGAGCTTGAGAGAGGCAACTGGTGTGAAGTCAGTACAGCTTTTGGGGAGCGGTCAGTCCTGCCTGCCTTGCCATGAGCAATGAGGCACTGGTGTGGGCCCTTGGCCATGACACTCTGCCACAGGTTCCCAAGGCTTGGCAGGGCCCTGCTCCAGCTCCCAACCAGGAAGGAAAACCAAGTCCACAAAAGCCCCCCAGAAAGGACTGAGCATAGCTGTGCCCTCAGACACCACAGAGCTGGAACACCTGCCACTGGACTAGGGAAATGAGACTTGTCCCCAGCCATGGCTGCAGAGGCAGAGATCTCTGGACAGGCCCTTGCCAAGGTGGGAGGCACCACTGACACTTCTAGGAAAATAGGTCCAGATCTGATGAATGAGCTCCACTGGAAGCATTGGGAAGAATGAGACCAATGGAGGCAGAGGAAGGGACCATTCTAATTCACCCCAAAAAAAGTACCTCAATCCCATCCTCCTTCTTTCTCTTGCCTGTAGATGCCATGGTCCACCCAAGCTCTCATGCATGCAGAGGCATCTTTCTTCTGCCTCTAGATGACAGATGGCAAAATTCTACCTGCAGGAGAACTCAGAATTTGAGCTGAGTGGAAGCTAATGCATCTGTGAGCCAGAAGTAGACCCTACATGGTATTTCATCCTATTTGTCAGAGAGTAGTCTTACAAGAGGCTGAGAAATTACATCCTGCAGCCTCACATCTAAGAACATGAGGTCCTGTGAACCAAGAGGCCTTACCTTGAAATACTAGAACAGCACCAGCAGCCAGTGTGAGAAGGAATAAAGGGAGCTGTATCCAGGAGGCAAGAACCCACTGAGATGCACCTGGAAAAACAGAACCTTTGGGGGAAAAAAAATTCCAAAATTCCTTTGGGGAAAAAAACCCACCCCAAGAGATTTTGTAGAGATAAATAGAGAAATAGTCACAATCCTACACAGGTGGTCAGAGCCTGCCTTCCCTCGGGATGTGCACATCCCTAGGGGCAAGAGGGATCCTGCTCATCTCACACTGCAACCTGTCCTGCCTGCAGTGCCCCGTGGTGCTCTGGGATGGGTCTGGCTGAACTGGATTGCTGTTGCCTTCCCTAGCACTGGAATGGGCCTCACAGGGCTCCTAAAACAGTGAGCCTCCAGCAAAGACTTCTGGGGACAACAGAACTCACCTGAGATGCGCACAGTATTTTTCTTCTCCATCTGTACCAGTGGGCTCAGGATTTGACAGGTGACTTTTCCCACTTACTCTCCTGTAACTGTGACTCAGCTACACACACTGAAGAACTTCTCACTGTCCTGGTTACTTTCAGTGTCTGCAGAGAGCCCCTGCCCATCCTCAGTAACCCACTGGACAACAGGTTCTGGAAACCATCTGTGTGATCTGCAGCCAAGTTCTAGCCCTTGCCCTTGGGGGCCCTAAATTTCAATGAACACTACACTGGTACCTTAAAGACAAGGGAGTTTGTTAGTGGGAGAAGTTTATTTCCTTGAAAGCAGCTCTTCCTTTGATTCACAGCTCTTTCTTAACCCAGAGTTTCCGGCCAGTTTGTCAGTCTTTCACAAAACCTTTACATTGGTCTTTCTGTCATCCCGCACTTCATCTGCCATAAATGCCAAATTTCCTTTGGCTTAGAGAGAGCTATGGTGTGGGATGGATTTGCTTCTCAGCTCCCCATTATTTCATGGAGCAGGCAGGGAGAAGGTGTGTGCTTTGTATTCTTCTTTTGGAATGACTCTGTAGGATCCCCATCCAATTTTGAGGATTGGTAAAGCAGGGCACAGCACAGTAGAGCCCAGGCACCTCCCCATTCCATGCCAGAACTACAGGTGGGCACAGATGGTCACTGACAGGAACTGTGCCAAAGCTTCACCAGTGTGATGAGGTGGGATGCACCACACACAATTCAGAGTCACACTCCTGGTCAAAGCTGGATTTCATAGGAATTTGTCCTGTGTAATAGTAGGAAATGGGCGCTGCCTTGAAGCTTTTTCTCTCTCCTTTCCCAAAAGCATCTCTAATCCCCTTTGGATGAGGGGATTTAGATTTGATCTTAGGAAGAAATTCTTGACTAAGAGTGAGGCACTGGCACAGCTTGCCCAGAGCAGCTGTGGATGTCCCATCCCTGGAAGTATTCAAGGCCAGGTTGGACAGCATTTGCTTCTGCCCATGGCTGGGAAGTTCAAATGAGAAATTCTTTAAGGTCCCTTCCAACTCATGCTTTTGCATGATTCGAAGATCCCCTGATTCCATCATTCTATGCTCTTTTTCATCAGTGAATCAAGGTTCACCAGCTCCATCTGACATTATCAATACCTGCACACAAATGGTGCTGACTGTCCAGCTGGGGGGAACTGGCAGCACAGAACATCTCCTTAGCCCTTACCCCAGCTGAGAAGTCACAAGACAGAGGGCCTCATTCCCATCAGTCCCACAGCCGGGATGCTGAGCGCTTGGATATCTGTCAGGTAGCCTCACACCTCCCAGCAGGGATTATTGCAATTTTCCAGCCCCATGTGGGTCAGAACAGGGCTCAGGCTAGGCATGGAAGTTGCAGAACATCTTGACAGGTGGCCTATGCTGGGAGTGGGGAGGTGATGTATTGGGTCATATGAGGGGGCATCAGCTGGGGGACAGTGATATTTTGGAGAGCTCTTTTCCTTCTGTAAGAGTTTCCCCCCTTCCCTACCCAGCCCAGAAAGTCTCCAGCCTGCAATGCTGAGCTTGGCGGCCATATCAACAATCTGATCCCTGGATATCACAGTGCTGGCTGGACGTTCTTCAGTGTCAGGGACACATTCCCAGTGTCAAATCCATCTCTTGGCACTGATATCCATCCATGGTATTTCTGCATCTGTTCACCCCTAAACTGCCTACGTGTGTAGATGTCCTCTCTGTGCCCATCTGTGATTTTTCTCCACTGCACTTCGGGATTGTCCAGTGGCTTTGTGGAAGAGATGGTGCAAGGAATGATTGTATCCTGACCAACTACATTGTATCCTATTCCAACTACATTTTCAGGAGAGGTGAGCTCAAAATTGTCTGTGAGTGAGCATCTGGCTGAAATCCATCAGAAAATGTACTGGTGTGAAGGAAACAGGGGTAGGAGTCACAGTGGGGAACAACTGAAAGTAATAGATTAGAGGGAGAAAACAGGATGATATAAGTTGTACAGGATGGGATTATTTTGGGAAAAAGGAAAAAAATAAATGCATAAAAGCATATCCAGAGCCATTTCATGCACCTCCCCAGCTGGCCTTGCCCTTTTGCAGCCCTGTGTCACCAGCAGCAAGGTGGCTGTGACAATGTCAACTGCCAATGCAGACAGGGAAATGCTCCTGGCACTGGGGCAGAGCTGGACAGGGCACAGTTGTCTTGGCTTAGATCTTCCCTGGCTTCGCCAGGGGAGAGAACATCTGACTTCAAACGGCTGGATTCCCCAGGACCAGAGGGGCAGGACAGCTCTGGCTCTTGTTCGAATCAGGGCTGCTCAGGAGACCATAACCCTCAGCTCCACAATTTCTGATCATCTGCAGGCTGGAATCCCCCAGGAAGGAACAGAATGAAAGGAACAGAACAGCTCATGGAAGCATTACCTGAGAAAGGGATAGCCAGAAGAAGTGCCAGAGCCAACAGGAGCCATCTCTTCTGCTCCATCCCTGCAGTCCAAGGGGTAGGATGATCCTGCAGCTGACCTGGAACAGTCACAGAAGGGAAGTGAGAAAAGAAGGGAAATCCTGTCCCAACCTCTTCAGATCTTTCTCCTGGCACTTGTCACCAGCTGTGACTCCTGAACGTGCCAAATCTCAAACAGTTGAGATCAGAAATTAAGAAAACTTGTGCCTTTCCAGAGATCTCAATTATACTTGCAGCTTCTAGGAATTTCAGTCTAGCATGCTCTCAGGAAGCTGTGACAGGGAATGCAAGAGAAAATTCAATCCAGTCCCTACTTCCTGCTGTGAAATTTAATGGACACCTTAAAACACCAGTTTAAATCTTTGGTTTGGAATCACAGAATCTTTAGGTTGGAAAAGGCCTCTGAGATCACAGAGTCCAATCTTTGATTAAAGACCACTTTGACAACTAGACCAGGCACTTAGCACCACATTCAGTCTTTTCTTGAGCATTTTGAGGATGTTGACTCCGCTGCCTCATGGGTAGCCTGTTCGAATGCCTGACCACCCCTTCAGTGAAAAATTGTTCCTGACATCCAACCTAAACCTCCTCAGCACAACTTAAGGCTTGAATTTCCTCTTGGCATTTTGCTAGTTTTCTGGGAGAAGAGATCAACCCCCAGCTTGCTACAATTTCCTTTCAGGTGCAGAGAGTGATATGGTCACCCCTTCTCTCACTCTCTTGAGTTTACATGGGCAGGTTTTGGTAGCAGGGGGGTTCCAGAAGGATGCCTTCTGTGACTAGCTTCCCCTATGTCCAACAAAACCTACACCAGCTGGCTCCAGGACAGACCCACTGCTGGCTAATGCTGAGCTATGCATGGATTGTGATGATGCCTCTGTGATAATATATTTAAAAAGAAAGTTTTTGTGCAGATGTAATTGAGACCAGAAAATAGTGAGGTGAGAGCATGTGAGAAGAACAGCTCTGCAGACAGCCAGGTCAGTGCAAAAAGATGAGCGGGAGGTGCTCCAGTACCAGAGTGGAGATTCCCCTGAGAGTCTGTGGGGAAGCCCATGGTGAGGCAGCTGTGCCCCTGCAGCCCATAGAGGGTACAGTGTGCAGAGATCTACCTGCAACCTTTGGAGGAGCTCCACACTGGAGCAGGTGGATGCCCAAGAGAGGCTGTGACCCCATGGGAAGCCTGTGCTGGAGCAGAGTACTGGCAGGGAC
Source organism: Molothrus aeneus (assembly GCF_037042795.1). NCBI lineage: Eukaryota > Metazoa > Chordata > Aves > Passeriformes > Icteridae > Molothrus > Molothrus aeneus. Next base: position 6,224,148 of record NC_089671.1, read on the forward strand.
CTGCAGACCCATGGAGAGAAGAGCCCAGGCTTGAGCAGGTAAGGCTGGTAGGGCTTGTGATCCTGTGGGCAACACACACTGGCATGGACTGTACCTGAAGAACAGACCCCATGAATGTGTGGCCCACATTGCAACAGTTCATGGAGAACTGTTCCCTATGGGAAAGACACACACTGAAGAAGTCTGTGGAAAAGTGTCTGCCCTGGGAGGGACCCCACACTGGAGCAGAGGAAGGATTCTGACTCCCTTCTCTGAGCATAGTCACAAACAAGGTGTGATGAATTGACCATTGCTTCCATTCCCCATCTCCCTGTGCCACTGTGGGGAAGAGGTAGAGCTGGGAAAAAGGGAAGGGTGGGGAGAAGGTGTTTTTAAGATTAATTTTACTTCTCATTGCCCTGCCCTACTTTTTTTAGTAACAAATTCTATTAATATCCCCAAGTCTGTTTTGTTCTTGACAGTATTTGGTGAGTGATATCTCCTGGTCCATAACTCATTAATCTTTTGCTATATTTTCTTTCCCTGTTTAGCTGAGAAGGGCAGTGATGGAGCAAGCTTTGATGGATACCTTGGTAGCATCCAGCCAAGGTCAACCCACTACACCAGGTTAAATAACCACAACTCCTTCAGCCACTCCTCATCAGACATGTGCTCCAGACCTGTCACCAGATTCACTTCCCTTCTCTCTGGACTTGCTCCAGCGCCTCAATGTCTTTGATGGGCTTAGAACTTGACACAGCACTCAAGGTATGGCCTCACTACGGCCAAGTACAGTGGGACAATGTCTACCCTGCCACACTATTCCTTATACAAAGCATGACAACAGAGGTCTTCTTGCCTACCTGGCCATGTGCTGGGCCATGTTCAGACACTGTTTACCAGTACCCCTAGATCCTTATCTGCTTGGCCACTTTCCACTCTGCTCCTAGCCTGTAGTGTTGCAGGAAGTTGTGGTGGCCAAATTGTAGGACAAAACTCATGGTCTTGTTGAACCTCATGCTGTTGGTCTTGGCCCACTGATCCAGCCTAACTCCCTCTGAAGAGCCTTTCCACCCTCTAGGAGATCTATGCTCCCACCCATCTTGGTGTCATCTACAAATTTACTGAGTGTACATTCAATCTCCTCATCTAATAAGATTTTAAACACAACTGATCCCTAGGGGAAACCACTGATGACCAGACATCTGCTGCAGACAGCATCATTCCCACCACCCTCTGGGCCCAGCCTCCAATCAGCTCTTAACCCAGTGACGATGCACCTATCTAAGCTGTGGGCTGCAACTTCTCCAGGAAATGCTATGGAAGACTGGCTTGAAGGCTTTAATGAAGTCCAGGTAGACAAATTCACAGCCTTTTCCCAGATGGGTCACCTGGTCATAAAAGGAGATCAGGTTGACCAAGAAGGACCTGTCCTTCTAAGCCCAGGCTGGCTGGGCCTGATTCCCTGGTTGTCTTGTACGTGCTTTGTGGTCACTCTTAAGATTATCTGCTCCATAATCTTGCCAGGCACTGATGTCAGGCTGACAGGCCTGGAGTTTCCCAGAGCCTCTTTTCAGCCTTTCTTGTAGATGGGCATCACATTGGCAGCTACACTCATCTGGGACTTCCCCCATGAGCCAGAAGTGATGATAAATGATACAGAGCATCTTGGTAAGCTCTTCCACCAGCTCCCTCATCACCCCCGGATGAATCCCATCTGATCACATAGATTTGTGGGAGTCTAAGTGGCTCAATAGGTCACTATTTCCCCCTGAGTTACAGAGGATCCATTCTGTTCCATGTTCCTATGTACCAGCTCAGGTTTGTGCTGAGGATTAGAAGTCTTACTGTTAAAGAATGAAGCAAGGAAGGCATTAGGAACCTCATCCTTTTCTTCATTGTTGGTGATACTCTTTCCCCCACATCCAATAAAGAATAGAGATTTTCCTTGGTCTTCCTTGTGTTGTTGATATAATTATAAAACCACTTTTTATTATATTTTAAAAGCAGTGGCCACATTGAGTTCTGACTGAGCTTTTGCCTTTCTATTTTTCTTTCTATATGAGCTAATGACATCCTTGTATTCTTTCTGCGATGCCTGCCCCTTTTTCTTAAGGTCATACACCATCTTTTTTATTTTGACTTCTTGCAAAATCTCCCCATTCAGACAGACCTATCTCCTCCTCCATCATCTTATCTGTCAGCAATAGGGACAGGTTGCTCCTACACCTTCAAGATTTCTTCCTAAAAATATGTACAGCCTTTCTGGAAGGTTGGGTTGTGAGAGTGTCTCTGTCCGTACACTGAAATGGGAGGAAAAGTAGGAAGAAACAGTTTATGCCTTCCCATGCCTACCCTTGGAGGAAGGGGAATCCATGGCACTTGCTATCCCAAAGTTATCACCCTCTGGAAACAATTAGGCTGCAGAGTGCAGTGCATCAGCTCCAGAATAAACCAAAACTCATTTAGGGAGCTGCACCAGGGTTGACTTTGCTGCACTCCACTAAAGATCCTGTCCTTCTCTGGCTCTAGCCCTCTCAGTGCATTTTCACATTTCCAGGATGTGCCTGACCTCACCCCCCACAGCAGCACATTTGGTGTGATATCTTTATTAGTTTATTCATGTTCAACATTCCATGTTTAATTAACAGTAAAGAAGGTGAGACATCCTGTTGACTTCCAAGCAGGAGTCAATCACCCTACACTGTAGTGTGTGGATATTTCCCAGAGAAGATGACCTACAGGCCTCACAGCAACATCTCATGTGACTAAATTGGATGCTGTTAGAACAGGCATGGTGATGGATCAAGAGCAGTGACAGGGCAAATGTTCAATTCACATGGTTTTAGTCACAAATTCCCCCTTTTCACTTCCTAAGGAAAGACAGGGACTTCCAGAGATATTTCTTCAAATTCATTATTGACCACTAAGATGAGGATTCATGTCCACTCTGATCTCCATAGCACAGGCTCTTCACTGGTTGCTCTGAGCTCTATTTATGGTACATGGAGGTAAATGAGCACTGTGAGTTCTCTGTTCTTGTTTCAGCTGGGATAGAGGTGCTTTTTTTCCCAAGTAGCTGGTCCAGGGCTGTGTTTTGGATTCAGTATGAGAACAATGTTGATAAGATTATTGCTCCATTGTGCTCACTCCAGGTCAAGGATTTTTCAACATCTTTTGCTCTGCCAGCAAGCAGATGCATGAGAAGTGAGGTTGAAGTACAGACAGGACAACTGACCCAAACTGGCCAGAGGAATATTCCAGACCATAGAACATCATGACCTTTATGTAAACTGTGGGAAGCTGGCTGGAAGAGGGCTGATTGTGATCAAGTACAGGTTGTGCATCAGTCAGTGGTTGGCAAGCAATTACTTTGGGCATCACTTGGGTTTTCCTCCTCTCTCTCTTTCTCTCTATTTCTCTCGATCTCTTTCTCTTTTCCCTCTCTTCTTTTCAACACTTTTTAAAAAATTGCCATTGCTTGTTTTATTTTGTTTCAAGCTCTTCTTATCTCAGCCAACAAGTTTTAGTTTTCCAAGAGGCTGTAGGGCACCAGGGAGTGAGTGAGCAACTGTGTGGTACTTAGTGGCCATCTGATGTTAAATCACCATCAAGTCCCATATCATTCATGAAGCCAAAGGTCTTGGAGTGAGGTGGCCACTCCCAGAACTGGACACAGAACTCAAGGTGTGGCCTCACCTGTGCTAAGTACAGGGGAAGAATCACTTCCCTAGTCCTGCTGGCCACACTGTTCCTGATCCAGGTCACGATGCCATTGACCTTTATGGCCATGTGGGCACACTGCTGGTTCATGTTCAATCAGCTGTCAACCAGTACCCCCAGGTCCCTTTCTGCCTGGCTAATGTCCGGCCACACTGTCCCCAGTCTGTAGTGCTGCAGGGGGTTTTTGTGGCTGAAGTGCAGGACATGGCACTTGGTCTTATTGAACCTCGTATAGTTTGATTTGACCCATCTATCCAGCCTGTCCTTGTCCCTCTGCTGAGCCCTCCTACCCTCCAGCAGATCAATGCTCCTACACAGCTTGGTGTCATCCATAAATTTGCTAGTGGTAGACTCAATCCCCTCATCTAGATCATCAGTAAAGATATTGAATAGGACTGGGACCAACATTGATCATTGGAGGACACCACAGTGACTGGCCACCAACTGGATACAGCACCATCCCCATCACTTTCTGGGTCCACCATGACCCAGTCCTTAACCCAGCAAAGATGCATCTGTCTAAGCTGTGGGCTGCAGCTTTTCCAGGAGAATGCTATGGGAGATGACATCAAAGGCTTTGCTGAAGTCCAGGTAGATATACCCACAACTTTCCCCACATCCACCAGGCAGGCCACCTCTTAATAAAAGGAGATATGGTTGGTCAGGCAGGACCTGCCCCTCCTAAACCCATGCTGGCTGGGTCTGATCCCCTAGCCACCCTATAGATACCATATGATGGCACTCAGGGTGATGGCACTGTTCTATAACCTTCCTGCCACTGAGGTCAGGCTGACAGGCCCAGAGTTTCCCACTCTGAGATCCTCCTAAGACAGAGTAGAAATTTTCCAGAGTAGAAATCCATTTTGGATTTAGGTAAATTAAGTCTTGAATTAAGTCTGTAACTTGCAAACATAGCCGTTTGGTCTTACTGCCTACTCTTGCAAAAAAATCTATGCTCAAAGAAACTGCTTCAGCCAAAAGACAGAGATAAGAGGGGGGCCCCTTGAGCTTTAAAACAGACAGAGAGGCTGTGGGAGACAGGGAAGGATGACTCAGGAGTTCTTTCTATTTTTTAAGATAAAAAACTAACTGCAGGGGTAACTAGCTGCAAGTGTAACTAGCTACAAATATAATGTGAAATCAGTAAAATGAATATGTATCAACCTATTGTGAAATTCCATGCATATGGATTAATAAGGGAAATAAAAAAAGGATCTAGAGTTCCCAGAGGTATGCATGTCTTTTAAGGTGAGTGATCCCCACATGTGTCCAGTGCTGTAGTAAACATACTGGCTTTACAACTTTACAAAGTTGTGGAGTTTTTTTCTTTCCACAAATCACTCCTTCCAGCCCTTCTTGTGGATGGCCATCATATTGGCACCTCCAGTCCTCTGGGGCCAATCTGGTGAGCAAAAACTGATAAATGATGGAGAGTGATTTCATGAACTCTTCTGCCAGGTCCCTCATCACCCTAGGATGAATCCCATCTGGTCCCATAGACTTGTGAGCATCTAAGTGGCTCAGCAGGTCTCTAACTGCTTCCTCCTAGATTACAGAGGGGCTCCCCATCCCCATCTACTAGCTCAGGAAGCCAGTTGTCCTGAGGACAATATGTCTTATTGTTGAAAATTGAGCCAAAGAAGGTTTTAAATACCTCAGCCTTTTCCTCTTCTCTGGTAACTATATCCCCTGCCACCAAGTCCAATAAAGAATAGAGATTTTCCTTGATCCTCCTTTTGTTAGTAAAGTATTTATAGATATGCTTTTTATTGTTCTTTACAGAAGTGGCAGATTAAGTTCTAATTGATCTTTAGCCTCTCTAATTTTCTTTCTGCATGACCTAACAACATCCTTAAGCACTTCCTGAGTTACCTGCCCCTCTTTTTAAAGAAAATATGCCTTTTTTTTCCTCAGTTCCTTTAAAATCTCCCTGCCCACTCAAGCCAGATATCTTCCATACTAGCTCATCTTTCAGAACATAGGGACAGGTTGCTCCTGCACCTTCAAGATTTCTTTCTTGAAGTATGTTCATCTTTCCTGGATGTCCTTCCTAGAGTCTTTTTCCCAAGGTGCTCTCCAAATCAGTCTCTTCAATAGGCTGAAGTCCACTCCCTGGAAGTCCAGAGTGGAAGCTTTGTTGATGCCCCTCATTGTTTCACTGAACATTGAGAATTCTATTATTTCATGATCACTGTACCCCAGTGTTATATATGATAGAGATAATTCATGCTGTAGAAATAGATATATGTCTGTATAAAATATTAGGAGAAAATCAAACCTATGTTTGTAACCACTCTGGCCAGGAACAGCATTCTATTCACATTATAACCAATTCCCAGACGGCGTTAAGATAATATGTTACTCTATGAATGGGGAAGCCCTGGGCCATGAGCTACGTTTGCAGTCGCTCTGACTGGGAATGGAATTATGCACATTGTAACGGATTCCCGGACAACAACGCAGAGACAATACCAGATCTGAATAGGACAGACTGGAGCTATCAGAGGGGGTTTCCTCTGGCACCAGCATTTGGAAGATATCACCTGGACCTTCCTGGAGATGATTAATGGAATGTCTTGAGAAGCTCACAAGACCATGCACCTGGACTGATTAAATCTATGGTACTCAAGGAGCTGGCATCACCTACTCCATGTGAATACATCTTCTGCCTGGGTACTCAGACACTTGTCTCGGTCTTGGACACTGTCTTTGTCTGTTTCTGCACATGTATGGATTCAACTTTACATACAAGGAGACACAAAGAAATATGTGGTCATCTCTGTCTCCGGCAGAATAAACTGTATATAAGCTGGCTGCGAAGAGCATTCAGTGTGAACCTGAGGGGGAACACTGTCACTCTGTCAGCAGAAACCCAAGGTCACCCAGCGGCTGCACCCGGGGCTGACACTGTCTTGGCTGTGGTGGGATTTCAAAATTCTCTATTTTTTTGTTATTCAATCTAATAAATCTCTGTTAAATTTTTATAAATTTGGCTACAGATTTGATCATTTATAACACCAGACACAGCAGGTCAAGTATAGTCCCTCCCCTGGTAGGCTCACTCACCAGCTGTGACAAGAAGTTCTCCTCCATACACTCTAAGAACCTCCCGGACTGCCACTTCTCTGCTGTGTTAAGTTCCCAGCAGAGATCTTGCAGGTTAAAATCTCCCACAAGAACCAAGGGCTGGTGATCCTGAAACACCCTCCAGATGCTTGTAGAATAATACATCCACCTCTTCATCCTGGTTGGGTGATCTGTAACAGACTCCCACCAGACTGTTGGCCTTCCCCCTGATTCTTGCCCATAGGCACTCGACCTTATCATTAATTAATTAATCTTAATTTCCATGGTGTCGAGAGCCTCCCTAATACACAGAGCCACCTCTCCACCTCTTCACCTCCTCTTTTGAAGAGCTTGTAGCCATCTATTGCAGTCATGAGAGTCATCTCATCACGTTTCTGTGATGGAGACTGCATGATAGCTTTCCTGCTGTACAGTGACTTCCAGCTCCTCTGGTTTGTTAGCCATGCTGCTTGCACTAGTGTACATGCACTTCAGCTGGGCTGCAGATTTCACTAGACTCTCTGCCTTACCACCCTTGGGCTTCTTTCTGGAGAGCCTGATTTCATCCCCCTACCCCTTTAAATCTAGTTTAAAGCCCTCTCAAGCAGCCCTGCCATGGGAACATAGGTGTAAAAAACTCAACACAACAAGAAACACACAAAGCAAGAATTACTCCATCCCTCTAAGCTTCCTGTTCAGCCCTGCTAAACCGACACACGGGGACAGAGAGCAACTAACAGCAAGAATCAGTGCTACAGCAGGAGGGCAGAAAATGGAGTGAGTTTGACACTGACTCTGTAACTCCTGTCAGATCCCCAAAAATCCCTGAACACTGTGGAATTATGAGATTAATTATTTAATGGGTAAACAAAGATAATGCCATGATGACCTGAGGTTTGCTGCTTATAAATTGGTAACCTAAATCAATCAATCAAGGTACTAATTGGGAAATTTTAAGCTTAATAACATTTCTGTATGAGCAACTCACCTGTGGGTGCTCTGGGAGTTATCATCCTGAGTTACTTCAAAATCAACGCAGTTCACACTGTTTAAACTTCCAACAGGAAAGAGTTCTCAGTGGTCATACTTGGAACCAGCCTCACTTACTGAGAACGAAGTTCCAGCATTATCATTAGTCCTACTTTGCCTCAAGGTCCTGCCTTAAGGGGGTACCCTGGGCCCAACTGTCCTTTCCAGAGGGGGAATTCTCTCCTGCTCTGCTGCCTCTCCCAGACAGTAGCAGAACAGTCCTTGGAAAACAAACATCAGAGGACCAGTCCAGATCTCAACTTTCCCCCCAAATGACCATCCCCTATAACTTTTAGCTCCTCTCTGAGCCCTTTTGAGAACAGCTGTGCTGCTGATGCCCCAGTTCTTGCCACCTGCACCTGAGGAGACCTGGGGGATGGGAAGAGCTTGCTGGTCCCTGTGTGCACAGCTGGGATGAAGGGAAAAGACCAGTTCCTTTCCACCCCAACAGCAGCACCACATTCACCACTTGCTCAGGAGAGAAAGAAATAACAGAGATCTGCTTACCTGCCTTAGTCAGCAAAGATGAGCACTGATATCGGACAGGTATTTTTCTTCTTGCCGAGAAATTTCCAGTGGCAGAAGGGAAGGAAAATGAACAGAAGAATCAGATCCTGAAGTTTAAATGTGGTGTCTCTTTGCCTAAAACTGACTTTGCTGCCTGAAGGTCAAATCTTATCTGCTATATGAGGGCTCTCTGTTGGTGACAGGCAATTAGATGCAAATGGAGCTTCAATGTCAATGAGAGTTTTAAGATAAGCAGAGATCCAGCTCAACACCACAAAATATGCCACTCTAGAATTAGAGCTGGATTTTACCTGTTGTCAGGTAAGAATGATTGCCACGTCTCCAGTCTATAGGTGAAAGGTGAACTTTGATCAGCTCTTTAAGGAAGTAACTTTGAAGATTTAAACTGAAATGAAGACTTAAACATCCAGGGATTAACTTGGGGTGTGACTCTGTTTGAAGATCAAGGATCATTCTTCTGTAAGACTGATGTTTTTGTTGACAGGTTACCTAAGGAATGAAGGTGGGGTTTTCCTGGGACTTCACAGTCACCCTTTAGAGAAATTAACTTGAAATGGGAGCAATTCTGTTTTTCTAGAGGATGACATCTGAAGTACTCTTGTCTTCCCACTCAACTTGCCCCTTAGTGTCACTTCTCACAGCCATTTCTTCCTTCAAAGTCTGTGCCAGAAGTATTTCTCATTGCCCTAGAAATTACTTGATATTGGGAAAATCCTCTCTAAGTAATTTGATATCCTACTATGAGCCACCTGCCTCATGACAGAAAGATGTTTTCTGAAGGTTTCTGGGTTATAGTGAGGCCTTTGATAGTGACCCTAACATCAGCCTTCTGGAAAAGTTGCCTGGCTGTGAGACAAGCTGGTACATGGTACCCTAAGTGAAGAACTGCCTGATTGCCAGGGCTCCTAGAGCTCTAGAAAACTGTCTTGGTTTGAAAGACAGGTGTCTGTTAAGGAAGGTAGGAGCCTCCTTTGGAAGGGACATTGCTGCAGCCTCACCTCATGTGCAACTCTGGGCCCCCTATTTAAGAAGAATGTGAAGTTACTTGAAGAATGGCAACAAAGCTGATGCAAGGGTTGGAGGACAAGTCCTGTGAGAAGCTGCTATGGAAAACTGAAATCCCTTTGTTATGAATACATGTTATAATATTGGCTTTTCACAAATATTAATGGATGCTATATGTATAATGTACATGCTATATGTTAAAGTAACTTTGCTATAAAGATACAGGAGTTTTTTATTATTTCTGTTATTAACAAAACTTAGACATAGTAGTGAGATGTTATAGTATCCTTGTGTTAAAATGCCTCCTTGGTTGGGATAACATTCAATGAACAAGTGATGGAGACCCCTACTACTGCCAATTATCAGCACCCACCATCTGTAGAAAATATGGACCAAAGTCCAAAGTGGAGGTGGTAACAAGAACAGACCAAAACTACAGCCAAAAAATATGCATTGTCTAAAAAGGCAGACCCAAGGAGGAGCCACGCTAAGCAGTTCTTGGAACATGTAAACTAGTTTGGAGAAAAAATTAAATATGCATAATTCTTTATGAATATGCAATAAGCCGATGCTATAGGAAAGGTATGTAAAGGGCATCTTTACATAAAGACAGAAATGTGCTCTTGGCAAAATGTGCTCTTGGCAAAATGCCAAGCATGCAGCCATAAATCTTTGCTTTACTGTCTTTGTCTCCTATTATCCTTTATTAAACTTTTAAATTTTTACAGGAGAGTGAACCTCCTTTTTCACACCTTCTCCTTAGGTGGCCTTTGCCAAGAATCCACAGAGCATCTGGGACTGTAACAGTGGGGTATTTTGAGCCACTCATTCCCAGTCAGGCTGATTCCAGCCTCCAATACAGTCAGTTGCTGGGATCCCACATCACTCCAGAAATACAGACATGTTCTGTCCCTCTGTAGCCTGATGGCATTGGGATACCCTGTGCCCCAGTGTCTGCTGGAACTCTGTACTCTGGTGGGGCTCCTGTGCCAAGCCCTCAGATGCACACACTCCATATACCCATTTGTCCCTCTCCTCCTCCTGGCTGCATGCAGGGTCTCCCTGGTTCTGATCATAGGATTCTCTGCTTACTTCATGTAAAAACAGTTTAGAATGCCCTTCCATAGGATCAGGAGTAAGATCCGCACTTTCATTCTACCTGGGAAATAGACAGCTGGAGATTGGAGAAACTGAGTGGAAGAAATGAGAGCAAGCATCTCTTGCACTGGCTCCCAGCAGCTCATGGGCTAAATGGCACCTGCCTTTTGTTTAATATGATACTTTATTTCTAAGTTGCTGAGAGATCCGTAAGGAGCCAAGAAAATTCAATGTGTGTGCTGCCACCCAAGAGGGAATCCAAGAACTGGTAATCTCACCAGCTCCATGATGGTCATGACAGTCCTCATAGTTTTAGGCAAGGAACCCTAAAATTTTCAAGCTTAGGCAACTTTTTGAGTTTAGTCAAGCTCTAAACCTGAATGTTCCAGGAGACCAGAGCCTGAACTGCACATTCAAAGGCAGTTGCATTGTGTGGTGAAATGGAGCAGGTAGGAACAGATTGGCAAAGCTACAAAGAGCCTGGGGGTAGTGCCAAGAGATGCTCTGCAAGCTCAATGACTAGCCTGAGCCCTGTTCTGACAAATGTGGGCTGGCAAGATGCAATAATCCCTGCTATGTCATCAGGCCGGGGGAAATTTAGGAGCATTCTCAGCCTCGCTCCTCAACCTGGCTGGGCATGCATCTGCTGAGACACAGGTGTGTCCTAATGCCCCCACTCACTCCCCCACCCATGGACAAGACTTGGGACACTTTGGAGGGATTTTAGGGGTTAATTAGGCCGGTGCAGGGAGGGAAAAGGGACAATCTGGGGGGGCTTTCTGGTGTGTATCTGTGTCCCCTCCTGCTCAAAATCTCCCCAGTCTATTGGTATTCCCTGTGTGAAAAACACGTTCACTCTCCTGTGAAAATTTAAAAAGTTTATAAAGGACAACAGAAGACAATGGACCATAGAGCAAAGGGCCAGGTGCATCTTGGCACTCAGCCAAGACCACACAGTTATCTTTGGGGTTACCTCTTAAATTTCTTTGGGGATACCCCTTTAATTCCATCAGCCTTTTGCATATTCATAGACCCTTATGCATAGCCATAAAATAGTTTAAATTTTGCAGGAACTATTTTACACAGCCCTTCCTCGGGTCCGCCTTTTTAGAGCATGCGTGTTTCTTGGCTGGGGTTTGGCTCCTTCTCTTTGTCCTTTCCAGTCTGGGCCTTGGTCCTCACTGTTTTCAGATGGTGAGTGCTGATAGTTGGCATATCTGTAGCAGGTGTCCTCATCCTATGTTCACTGAATGTTATCCCATCCAAGCAGGCATTTTAACACAAGCATAGCTATTTCCCTACTACATCTAAGCTTAATTAACCGCAGAAATACAAACTATATCTTTATAATGAAGTTACTTAAACATCACACATATAAAATCCATTTTAGTATTCACAAAAAGCCAATATTATAATATGTATCTATAACACCTGCCCCACCCCTACCAGTCCCTCCTGTGCCCGCCAAACCCCCCCCCGTGGAGGAAGAGGTACCTCCAATATCTGGGATCCTGGGTTTATGGAAAGGACCCCCATTGTTCCACAGAGGCGTCTTTTTTGGCAGCTTCTGCAAAGGGTGACAGTGACAGCTCTTCTGCTGAACAGCGCAGAAATACGGGTTTATATAGGGTGTAGGGGTTTTGGGAAACAGTCCAATAGTAAGGGTCGAGGTGAATATGACCTATGGTCTTACAGGGAGATAACGAGGGTCCGAAGGCGGAAGAGGGACTTCTTTGGTCCAGTCATCATGACTAGGCATTTCTTATCTTAGGCAACTGACCACCAGGGAGGCCTTGAACGCCCTGTGTCTGCTACAGAAAACAGTACTCCATAGTGTTAGTGTCAAAAACACATAATTACATAAGCCATTATATGCGGTGCTTTTTATTTAAGAGCTCTGGGAGCAGTTGTCAGTGCTTCCTTTAATTTAGGAAGGCTTCTTTCTGTGGCTTGCCCCAGGTGAATGGCTGCCTCTTTTGAGCTTCATACAGGGGCTTTGCAATCAGTCCAAAGTCCACAATCCACAGGCAACACCATCCTGCCATCCCGAGGAAGACTCGCAGCTCACGTAAATTCTGGGGCTCTGGAATAGCACAAATAGCTTGGTACAATTAGTACCCAGTTTTCGTTGCCCTTGTGAAATTTCACATCCCAGGTAAATCACAGTCTGTTGGGCAATCTGTGCCTTTCCTCTGGATACTTTATAACCTCCCATTCCCAGTGAATTTAAAATCTCAATGGTTACCTTTATACAGGTTGCTTTTTCTTCTGTAGCTATTAGTATATCATCAACATACTGCAACAACAGGTATTGGTCTCTTGGTACTTGCCCATTTTCGGTCCAAATCTCCAGCTCCTTTGCCAATTGGTTTCCGAATAGGGTCAGCGAGTTCTTATATCGTGTCTAGGTGAGCTGGGTCTTTCTCCCATTCCCTGGGTTTTCCCACTCACAGGCAAACAGTTTCCTACTTTCGTTGTCAAGGGGGATGCAGAAAAAGGCATCTTTAAAATCAATTACAGTAAATCACTTATATATCTCCTTTACAGATGTTAGCAATGTGTAAGGATTTGTTACCACTGGATAAATTTCCTTTGCTATTTTATTTATTGCTCTCAAATCCTGCACTAATCTATATTCACCATTTGGCTTCTTTACTGGAAATATTGGTGTATTAAATTCTGATTCACATTCTTCTAAAATTCGGTATTTCAAGAATTTCTCAATAATCTTTAATATTCCTTGCCGTGCTTCTGGTTTTATGGGATACTGTTTGACTTGTACAGCCCTCGGCCCTTCCTTTAATTCTACATGCACTGGTTGTGCCAATTTAGATTTCCCTGGTATATCTGTCTCCTATACAGAGGGAATCACTGCATCTTCTACCTCCCTAGGGATAGAGGGAACAGGTTTTTCTTTGATCATTAATATCTGTCACGCCTTTGATTCAGGTATTTTCATTATAGGCTCTCCATTTTCAAAGGTTATTACTGCATCAAGTTTTGCTAGCAAATCTCTCCTAAAAGCGGAATTGGACACTCAGGTACGTATAGGAATTTGTGTGTTATAACTTTGTTCCCAAAACACAAATCTAGGGGTTGCAAGAATGGCCGTTTTTCCTCTTTCCCTGTAGCTCCAACTATTATTGTTTCCTTGTCCCAAATTTGTCCTTGCAAATCATTCAATACCGAGTAAGTAGCTCCTGTATCTATTAGAAATTTGACCTCTTTATGTCCTAATTGTATAACAGGTTCCTTAACTTGTTCTACCGGTTCTATGTCTATTCAGCTGGTATACTCCCCCAAAACCATCCTCTTGGTAACCTGCTGGAACTGATTGCCCTGGTGAAACTGGTTGTTCAAGTCTGGACATTGTCTCTTCCAATGGCCCTCCTGCTTGCAATAGGTGCATTGATTTAGGTTTAACCCCTGCCTAACTGGTCTCCTACCTCGACCATTTCTGTTACGTCCCCTAAAATTTGGGTTCCCTTTTCCTTGTATTACTGCCAAAAGATTCTGCTGCGCTCTTTTATTAGCTTCTCTTTTGTGATTGTTATATACCTTCCAGGCTACCTCAAGTAGCTTATCCAAATTCCTTAGTTTTCCCCTTCTAATTTTTGCAATTTTCTACGAATATCATCCTGTGACTGGCCCAAGAATATGAGAGCGAGCTGAAGCTTTGCTTGTTCTGTGTCTATTTGGAGATCTGTATATTTTCTTGCTACCTCCTTAAGCCTTTCCAAAAACGCAGTGGGAGGTTCCTTCTTTTCCTGCCGAACTTCATATAGTTTAGACCAATTTATAGTTTGGGGCACAGCATTCTGAACTCCTATTTGGATCCACTCTTGATATTTCCGTAGTCTCCCCATATCGCAAAATAAATTAGGGTCCCAATTTGGATCCTCAATTGGGAAATTCTCATCTAAATTCCCTGTTATGAGTCCGTTTCTGATGTCCTCTCTTACCCTTTCTTTGGCTGCCTTAAGTACCATCTCTTTCTCAGTAGAATCCATCAAAGTATCTAATATTACTTGTATGTCATCCCAGTCAGGATTTTGAGTTTTTATAACCATTTTACTACTCATGCCATTTTATCAGGATTTTATCAGGATTTTCTCCATAAGTTCTGTCTGATTGTTTCCAAATAACTAAATCTGCAGGAGAGAAAGACACTTTTATAAATACTGGTCCTTCCACTCCTACACTTTGTCGCAAGGGGGCAATTACAGTCCGTTTTTGTCTGCCTATGTCTTTTCTATCCATAACTGGGGCAAGGTTAGACCACCTCCTGGTTCTGTGGGGTACCAAGGTCGTTGATTCTCTCTCTCTCCTTTCTACCACAGTTAGGTTTTGCTCATCCTCCAAGGAAGAGGGATCAGGTGACAATGGGAGAGGAGGATAAAGAGGGAAAGGTGTACTAGACGAGACAAGTTCAGGACTAGGTGGGGTAGGAGCAGGCAGTGGGATAGGGACAGATGGAACAGGTGGGATAGGTTTAGGTTCTCTTGTTCCTATTGGAGCTACCTGTAAATCAATATCTGTATAATTTTCCCTACTCAGGCTTTCTTTCAATGCCAAGTGTTCTAAACAACGTTCCTCACAAACCCCACACTTATTGCTTGCAGATGTTTTAACCATCATTAATCCACATTCATCCTGCCATTCTGGCTTTCCCGTAAATAGAAAAACAAATCAACACAGAGAACCTCATCCCATTTTCCTTCTTGTTTACAAAACGACATTAACCGTGAAATAGTGTTATATTGCAGAGTACCGTATTTTGGCCATTTTTTTGCCATTCTCCAAGGCATATCCTGGCCATCATGAATTACAATAATCAATCAACTTAGCTTTACATAATTCTTCCCCAAAATTACCCTGTTTCCAATGTGCTAGTAAGCACCCCAAAGGAGAACTTTGCGGGATAGAGGTGTTGCCGCCCAAAATCCCTTTCAGTTTCTCCATTCCAAATATACCACAAATTGCCGGACCTGCAACGCTTTCGCAATTGTCTTATGGAACGGCGTCTAGGCTTGTACCAGCAGGAATTCCTTTAGCCCAAGGAATTTGGCAGACGCTTTCGCTGCGTCTTATTGGCAGGCACCCAAACCAAAGTAAAAAGCACCTTACCTTTCTCCTGGGGACGTTGCGAGTGGCAGAAGTGGTCGCGGCTGATCGAGCTCCCCGAGAATCCCTCAGTGCCGGCTGGAGCATGGTCGAGTCGCAAACCTTGCTTCAGTAGCATCTGGGGTCGCCAAAATGTTAGCGTTCAAAAACACATAATCACATAAGCAATTATATGCGGTGCTTTTTATTTAAGAGCTCTGGGAATCGGGGTAGTTTCCACCCAAATCTGATTCCGACCATACATTCGAGGTGAACGTGTTTTATACTCTATTGTTACATAACTTTCATGTTAATTATTAAACTTATATTGTTCTATTGTATACACAGATTTCAGCTAAATATAGCCCCCTTAAATTTCCAACATAGTCTCTCACATAGATTCTTCTTATGGTTATATAATAATTATATTTAATTAGTAAACAATCATCACATCTAACAATTATATCTTTTATCATACTGCTTATGCAGGTGCAGTGATCTGAGAAAACACAAAGCCTAATATTTTCAAAGACTATTTTTAACATTTTTCGGGGCTCCACTATCAATAGCATAAGGCCTATAGAGGAGGTGATACTTGAGTTTTAGCTTTCATATTTTCCAGATTCTCTACTGCTTTAGTATGTAAATCTGAACTTCATATAAAGTGTTAGCAAGTTCCCCTCACAGTTTAGTTAGACAAAACAATCCTTTTTCCAGCCCGAGAACCAAGGACACCACTGCAGCTCCAGGCACAAAAAGTATAAAAAACAGCAAATTGAGGAGAACAATCTGGGAGGATGGGACTTCATAACCTGAAGCAGTTATTGGACAATTAACCCCAATATGCAAATGGACAAAAATTTATAAAAGTATGAAAACTTGTGACACGCAGTCCATCTTGGGTCCATCTTTGTAGTAAACCCCATAGATTTAGGAAAAGCACCATGGAGAATCTGAATAATAGGAAAGCTGAAACAGCAAAGGATATTCCTGTCCTCCGCCCTTAACCTATCTCTGTAACCCTATAAGGCAATGTCATGCTAACCCCTTACCATTGGTCAAGCTTGGATCCTTTCCAACCCTATAAAAGAAGCATACTGTTCCCCATTAGTTAGAAGAAGAAGAGCAGAGACCCTTCACGGACCTCCCCGAATAAAGCCATCTCTGTGGAACAGCCTGCGCCTCTCCTTCTCCTCCCTCTCCATCTGCTTCAACCTCAAGCCAAGGGCAAACTTACCTAGAAAGCAGGGCTGAAATATTAAGAGCTTGCCTTCACTATAAGGGCTGAGAATCACTGAGCTTGCTAGGGGTTTGACCCATGGCATTGGCATGAGCGAGCTAGCTTCGGGCACCTGGTCCCCACTCAGGGACTGAGCTCCTGAGCTCTATTGCTCTGCTTTATGATAAGGCCAGTTGGAGGTTTTATTACATCTCGGGTGGAGCCATGGCTGGGCTCTGGTACTGCCCAAGGTGTATCCTTTGAAGGCCTTTTTAATAAATACTTACTTTATTCCTCTAACACTGTCTAGCCTCCATTCTAGGTAGCCTCTTTAGGCATCACATGTTGTGAAAAATGCCATTTATGTGTTAAAATGTTAGAAGTTTAATAGTAATATAAATAGTCATGAAAATAATAATAAAAACTAGGACAATAAGAATTTGGACAATCAAAGTTAGGACAATAAAAGACAATAAAAAGCAAAGACTTATGGAGTCTGGGTGCTTTGCTCTGTCACAAAGCACATTTTGCTAACAAAGCATTAACCCTTAAAAGCAATAGCCTATCGCATATTCACGTATCTCATACATGATTCAAACATTCCTTTCCAACTAAGGGTGTTTCTGCTTAATGTCAGCTTCCACCCCTCATCTTGTAAATCAATCATCTAGGTCCCTTAAAGTCTGGGCTATCCTGATAAGGAGGCAATAATCCTTCTCATCACATCTTGGTGTCTTGTTACTGTTTTCTCTCTGCGAAGAATTTCTTGATTATCTTATCCATTCCTTGAGCTAGTTACAAAAAGTATCTTATATCACATAGTTTCTATTTTAATATTATGCTATAGCCCAAAAACTATATTTACCACACTACTGAAAAGATATTAATACAGCACTACAGCATAACTTCCCAACATAACACATATAGTATTCATTTTAATACTTGTGAAGAGCCAATCATATAAAACGCATTTTTCACAATCCCGCCTCTTATTCTTTATAAATCATTTGGCTTGAGCTGGTCAGGCATAGGGAGCACACTTAGTGCCCTTCCAGCCACTCCTGCCCAGGACCTCACTCCCCCAAGGCGTTTTTCCCACCCTTCCTGGGAAGGAGACATAAGGGACACCGAATCTGGAGGTACACTGTCAGTGGGAGCAACTTCTATCCACTGGCGACCTCTTTTTTCTCCCACGATTCAGCTGCCTTGTGGTAGGTGGGGTGGTGCTGAAGAGGGGCAGCTTGGCACAGACCAAAAGTGGTGTGAGAGCTCAATGCAAGGAGGTTTCAGTGGCATGTCTGAAGCTAGGAGGGTATACATCCTTAGCTGAAGGCAAAAAAATGGTCAGGGCATGTAATCAGCCACAGAAAGCTAAATAATTTATCTTTGCAAACTCCTTGCTAAGTTGTTTCTTTCTTAGGTAATGGGGATTTGTATCAACCGGAACGGTATTTGTGATCAGTATTTGCAGATGACCTTAGGTGGACTGTTGGTAAAGTAAGTGGAGCAGTTTAGATGGCATTCTGAAAAAAAGTGGTGGGTCTTTCTGTGTTCCTCAATTCTTAACAAAAATTAAGTTAAAAACCCCTGTGATTTTGCATATTCCCCCAGTAGAAGAGCTGATCTGTAAGACGTCCATTCCAGGCAGGAGTGAATGGGTGCAGCTGGGCATGTGTTTGGAGTGCACCCATTTGGAATTCTTCTTTGCATCAGAGAACCAGAGGGGAACAGTGTGATGTGAAAACATAATTCAGTCAGCATGACAGAATTATGGACAGACTTGAGTTCACACCAGTGTTCCAGATTTCCTGCCACACACTCCAGGAATTAGGAATAGCTGAGAGAGCTGTCAGAAGTGTCTTTTTTACCATTCTTCTTAGCCTTTGGTCTGGAATATTTGATAATAGGAATCAATGTGCTCCTCCATGTATGTTTTTGGTAATGAAAAATATGAGTCCTTTTGTGCAAAGAATATCCAAAACACAAAGCAAATGCTACTGCATTGCTTTACATTTATCTTAACAGAAGAAAATCTCCAGAGAAAGGAGTAACATTGCTTTCCTAGTAATCTACTAAAATCTTTTCTCTCCGGTTGCAGTGGTCTGTGGTTTCATGATGCCCTAATTCTCAGGTTTGCCTAGTTTCTAAAAATGCGGACTAAAATGAAGAAGAATTCATCAAGGTTACTAAGACATAAGCTGTGCTAAAATAAGAAAGAAGAAGCTGAGAAACCAAATTCCAAGACCAGAAGAACTCGGTAGGGGGGGGTGGCAAAGCACCTGGACTGTAACCAAACACATCTTCTGAGAGGTGCATGCAAAATGCCTGGACAAGACAAAGGCATCAATAAGAAATGCATACCTAGCTTGGGCAGAGAGTTAGAATGTATAAGTGCATCATGTAAACAAGAAACAGCTTCTGCTCAATCCTATTGTCCAGGAGTGTTGAATTTCCCACAAGGGATACTTATAAAAGGGCTTAGATTTTAATCATAGAGTTACTGTCTATATGATGATTAATGAGCATAGTTCTTTCAAATCCTTCCCTTGCTGACATCAGTAAGTTTCATCTTTTCCTGATTGTACTGGTGGCTATACATTAGTTATGAACAGAAGGGAATGAGTTTTAGGGATATTTTGGAAGGAAACAGATTGGTAGCTCTGCTTCCATTTCCATTGTCTAGAAGGACTCTGATTATTTTTGGTCTTTTCATAGACCTCTGTCTAGATTAGCATTTGTCTTTGATTGACCCTGTGAATTTTAGGCTACTAGGCTTGCCCAATGAATGGAAAGGAGAAAGTCACAGAGCTTAGGTGGTTCCCGTGTCAGCAACTACTCAGTAGTAGGGAGATTTCTGTCTTCAAGTGTGTGTTACTTCAGCTACCAGATTATGCTCACTCCAAAAGAAGGTGAGAAGGTTGCTTCCCTAAATGGTCCAATAATTCTTCCTGCTATTTGTTACTCTTTTGTATTCCTGGAGTTTGTTAGAGAAAGTTGGATTAAATTGCATGCATCCACTCTTGGGGGAAACAGAATATTCTTTAGTCAATAGCATGTAAGCTTTTATCAACCTGAGATTGTCTTAAAGGACTGGACACTTAAAATAGCAGTAATTCCTGCTAGTTCCAATTCCATCTTTTGGCTCCACAAACTGAATGGTTTGCACCAGTAGGGAGGGAAATTTAATTGGGCTTCCTCCTTTTTCGAGAGGAACTAATTAAAAAATTTCACCAGAATCAGAGCAGGCCTCTTTTCATGACGGTCTTCTTGTAAAACAAGAAGATCATTATGAAAAGAGGCCAATGCTAGTAATGCTCTTAGTATTATTATTTTTATTTGAACTTGAATGAAATGTGTCAACTCTGTGTTCCTGGGTAGCACATCAGTAATAGGTACTTCAACTGTTGTACTTTTCTCCTAAAGCTAAAAATATAATCCAAATAATCATGACTTCATGGTCACAATTCAATTGTGATGCTGACAGGTGAAAAAGGAATGGAAGGTGCACCTGTGAATTAACATGAATGGCCTATCTAAATCAGCGGTCACTGATTTCCTGAAGGCTTAAACTGGTCAGTTGCCCATGTTTTTCTTGGGATTCTTTTAATCTTTTCCCATTAGTTCAGCCACTGCTCCCAGTCCTTTGCTGACATTTGAAGTATCTCGATAAGCTGGAAGTGTATTGTTTTTATTTATCGCATCATTATTTCCTTCAAAGGGTTGTTTGTCTCAAGTCTCATTTTGAACTAGCATTTTCTGCTAGTTCATTGTCAGATGGCAGCAGGTGTTTTGTAATAGCATATACACAATCCTATAGCTTGCATTTCTTTTTATTTGGCCTGTCTAGAAAATGGAATGACTGAACATCTCCAACAGGATTTTCTCTCCACAATATGTTTCACTGGATGGGCATAGATTTGTATCTGCAGGATTATCTACCAAAACTCTTGTCACTGAAGAAACCAATGGTTTGCTGTTGCATACAGGCAGAACCTTACAAAAGGAAGAAAGGTCTTGTAAAACAATGGCCTATTACTTTGGCTAAGTAGAAAAGGACTATGGGAAAGTGAGGCAGCTGAATTAGAGGTAGATCAACAAGTTCTAGAACCATTGCGTGTTCACAGCCTGGTCTATGGTGGTTGGTTGAATGATGTTTGTTATGGCTTAAAGCTATGTAACTGATAAAGGCCCGACTGCTGCAAAAGCCTGGTTTTTGCAAAAAAGCAGCTCTCCTTTGCACCTGCCTGGGGACTCTGCATCACTACGGACCCTCACTCCCAGTTTGCCAAGGAGATGATAGGAATGTTGCAGAGCTCCTGTGTGCGTATTACCAGAAGGGCAGAGAGTGAAGTGGTGGACATTTCTGGGGTTTAGCACAATACTGCTGCATTGGAGCCAGTTTAGTCGGTTTTCCCTCAGTGGCATTTCTGTCTAGAAGTACACTGCCCAGAGTCTTTCTAGCATTTGATGCCATTTCCTTCCTGTTGTTTTAATACCTTCCTTCAGTTTAAAGGATGATACAATGTTTACATTTTGAAGATCCCTGTAAGGAAACAATAGGCCAGAGTAGTCATTGCTCCCTTTTCTTTTGCCTTGTTTATAATTTTCATAGACTCATTTCAAATTTCTGCTAATGTCAATAAGAATACTGAGACTACTTAGCAGGGTTGACGGTCTCAGCTGCTTTCCTCTTTCATACTGCTTCATACTGTATGTGACCTAATTGCCTCATTTTGTCATCTGCATTTTGCTGTCGTTTGGTAAAAACTGTCTGTCCTGGTTTAGGGAGATTCTGGGAGAAAAACCTCTAAAGAGGTTTCCTCTAATAAAACAAATTTAAGTGGCCTCTGCCCCAGCTGGTTCAGGAAATACTTCCTTGGAGAAAAGTGGAAAAAACCTGTTTATTTGACAGGCAAAGCATTCATCAGCACAAAAAATGAACAATATTAAACAATAAAACCTCTTGCCATTCCAAAGGAGATGACAAACTCAGAAAAGTCCCCTTTGTGGGCTGTAGCTTGACTCACTCAGTCTCTTATCAGTCCCTCTGGCACTGGAAATGCCACAGCCCAGGCTCGGCCTGGTGGGCCACAGGTGTGAGCTGCCGGTGCTCCTCTGGGTGTTCAGTCCAGAGCAGGTTTAAACAGGTCCAAAGAAATAAAAAAAACCACAGTCCAGGGAACTTGTCTCCCTCAGCTAGCTAAAAAGTAACGAAAAGCAAAGGAGAGCTCTGTCCAGCTGTGTGTCTGTCTGCAGACAACACAGTCCAGGAGCAGCATGCAGAGGAGCAAGTGCAGTTCTGATAACAAACTGCGCACTTCTTCTCTCCCTGCTTCACCCTCTGAACAAGTCTTAAAGGTGCAAAACTTATTATCCACCATAAACAAAACAGATTATTGGGGATACAAGCATCATATAGCCAACCCAGGACACTGGCATACACTGCCAAGTCACAACTTGTGTGTTGAGATTTAAAGGACTTTAATGGGCTCCTTTCTGAGACTGCCACGCGCTAGACTTTCACATTCAGAAAGATTTCATCTTACATAGGTCGTTTCAGTGTTTAATACTCTTTCTTGGAATGTAGGCAATATAGCAGCAAGTACTTAATTCCCTGCAAGTCTTTCCAAAGGACCAGTTAAGAAGTTTGCTTTTCCCCTCTGACTAATCTGCCAATATTTGGAGAATTTGGTAACTTAAATGAACCTCTTAGAAGGGATCTCATCACAGACAATATCTCAGGCTTTCTTGAAATACTTGCTCCTTTGGATCCTAATTCCATTCGGAGTGCATTTAAGATTTTTTTTCACTGAAGCCATTCAACAATTCTCTTATAAAATGTGATGTGCGTGACAAAGACGGATCCCCATGAAAGTTTATCAAAGTTAATCATAAGAATGGTGGCTCCCTCCTGCAGTTCCATTTGGAACTGAGTTGATATTCCAAAGCCTGTGAACACAAAAGGAAGTCTTTGTCTTTTTCAAGACTTACACATCCTAGGAGGATTTGTGTTAATTTTGATTCCTATGGTGTTAGCCCTGTTGCAGAAAAAAAGTAGATTGTACTCTCTTCTTGTGCTCTCGTTCCCCCCTCTCTGCTTTGCATGCCCTAGTTAATCTACCAGCGTGACTCATTTGGCATCATCTCACAGTGCAAATTCTGCGAGAACATTAGGACACAAAACATCTTTGACCTATGTTATGCTGTATTGATTTTAGTCCACTAATTACTATTATAGTGTTTGGCCTTTAGTACATAGACTTTGAAATCAAGCCAAATATTTTGGCTATTTTTTTTTATTTCTAGTGGAGGCTTTGTTTCTTAAGGAATATTCCAGAGCAAGAGCATCCATGGTAGAGTTATGCTGTCATAATCAAAAGCGCCATAAATTCTGGTACAGTTTGTGCTGGTAATACATCTAGAAATGAAAGGTTTTATATCTTTTTTTACTTTCAAATATAGCCATTGCTTGAAACAGTTAAGAGTTGGGGGTTCCCCCCCCCCCCCAATCGCAAAATAATTCTCTCTGAAATGTTACTCAGGGATTACACATAAAAGCCCACCCTGTTGCAGATATGTTGCAGATACTCTGCAGTAAGTGCAGCATAGCAGCTAGAGAAGATAACGTGGGTTAAATGGCATTCCTTCTCCAGTGATGGAAACTCTGTCTATGAAGACATACTCAACAAATGTAACGATGGCTTAGCTCCATGTTAATGTGCATTTTAAAACTTCTCAAGAAGGTGAATTCAAGCTCCTTCACTGTTCTGCGCTGGAGTCCAAAGAGAATTTCAGTGTGCTTTTTGTCATTTGCAGCTGTCATTGCTTAGCTTTTGAACATGAGACTCCCTTATGACTGATAAAAATTGTCTAGTTAAGAGTGGGTCAAAGACACGCTCCTGCTCTAGAAGGAGATGAGAAGGTTTCTGCAGTCTTTGTCATCTCTACTGCTTGTGATTTCTCTACAAAACCAGTGGGAAGTTTTCTGAAGGCAGTCCAGAAGCTGGCAATATGGACAGCTTAGAACTGAACACTTGCTGCACTGCTACCATGGCGATAACAGAACGGACTTTAAAAATTTAAAAGGGTAAACAAAGCAGTTGAAAGGAAAAGAAAATCAACCATTATTCCATTCTGAAAATATATCATTCTCTAAATCATCATTTTCATGAAGTTTCATGGCTTGCGTTGGTATCCCTGAAAAGAAATCTGAGACAGAGTAAACTTTTTAATAGAGCAGATATGATATATGCAGGCCAAGTGGCAGTTTTATACATCAAATATCAGTTATGCTTGAGCTACACTTTCCTTAGGGTTCGCGCTTGCTCAGAATTTTACTGTCGTGATTGTCATTGAAACTTTTCAAGGAAAGCTCTGACTAGCAACGTTTGAGTAAAATAGTAATTGATCTGCCATATTTGTGTGAAGCAGGTAAGTTTTTTGCCATCAACAGTGTTGCTTAACCTTTTGTCTTATCCCTCTTCCATGTTGTGCTTAAGGGTAATTAATCTACTTCAGAAATGGCACGTGGAATAAGAATCCTTTTTTTTTTTTGAAAGCTCATACAATTTGGCCTGCCTTCAGCAAATATTTCATTAATTTTAAGTCCCCAGCTAGCATCTTTTACACATATTCTAACCTTCTAAAGAAGTAACAAAAGCACTCTAAAATACATTTTTAAGCACAAGAAATGCTTCCCTCCTTTGCAGTTGGCAACTCTAAAATGAACCACATGTCTGCAGTATTTTAACGTGCGCCATATTTAGCCAAGTAATTCAAAACAAATAAAAACTAGTCCCTTCAATTTGGAAATCTTTTTACGTTGTTTTTGAATATACAAAACATACCCTTACCGTACGCATTGCATGTGGATTTAACTGTCGTGAAAGCAAACTTTATGTTTCTATTCGGATAGCATAGTTTTCCACAGTTTTTCACGATTGTTCTTGGCAGAGTTTTCCACTTACGTGACTGTTAGGACACTCGAAGGTACTTCTAAGGTACTGTAGTAAGCAGAAAAGGAGGAGAGGTTGTGCCTTATTTCTGGCTTCCTTTGGTTTTCTTTTTGGTCTTCTTCCTCTTGTTCTTTTTCATGTCATCTTTCTAGATACTGTGATTTAGATTTGCAGTTTACTAAGCTATGTTTTCTGTCTGGAATTCTTGTCAATTCTGAAAGAAACCCAACCTGTAAATACGCATCTGTTTGCGATTTACTAGCTACATATAAAATCTTCCTGCTTCTCTAAAATGCTTTAATTTGATATGCATTTTTATCACCATTCAAATCAAAAGAGAGCAGTTCCTATATTCACTGCTTTTGTACTGGACTCAGTTCAATGTGTGCTAACGCTGCAAAAAAGTCCTGCTGGAAGAAAGGATCTGCATACAAATTGACCAAGACACATGGTACAAGGGTCCTGTAAAGGTTCAAAGTTTCTCTACTTTCTGGCAGTCTGTCTTCACAGCAAGACTTGATGAGGTATTTCGCTAGCATTTCTTTGACAGAAAGCGATAGCAAAGCAAGGCAAATGGAGCAGCAAAAGAAGATAGCAGCAAAAGGTACATTTTCCCCTCTGTTATTTATCATTGTCAAAACAATTTTTTTCTTGCCATGTTATATAAAATCCCTTAGTAGAGCTAAAGACTAGAAAAATGCAACTCTGTTCTGAATTCACTAAAACCAAAGCTATCTGTGGACAGAAGTGCCCAGTGTGGTGCTGGGAATTCCTAGCTGGTTTCAGTAAGCTGTCTGGAGAACTGCATTTTCAGTGGGCTTTACTTGTGTGTCTGTAAGGTGGGGAGTTTATGTGCGGCCTTGAGCCCTGAGAATGCCATGGGCACAGAGACCCATCGTGTAGGTCTCTGACCAGCCGCAGCACATGAGGCATGATGGATTACTCCCAGAGTTCATGTGGTAGAAAGTTTTCTGCTCCTTTGAAGAAGGAGATTTACGTTTTCCTGTACAGAGCCATTCTGTATGTTACAATGATACCGTGAATTAATCAAGTGCTATATGCACAATGGCCAGTGAGCTTGGATTCTTAAGCTTCTCGTGCTTGATCTGTTTCCTGCTTCAGTAAATAGCAAAACTTCCAAGGGCTGCAACGACAAGAAGATGAAGCTCCTACCGTATTTCAAATGTTTGCGTAATAAAATGGTAATTCTTGCAAATATTCGCAATGGTAATTTCAGGTACTGAAACACCCGAGCTCTGCTCGGGGCAATTCTGAAATGGACTTGAGCTGTTTTCCATGTTTCTTAGCCGGGGAAATTGAAACACTTCTAGCTTTCAAGGCAAGGCGTTTGACAGCAGCCTCAAAAAGGCTCAGGCTTCTGGAAGAAAAGGTGAAAAAACTGGGGTGAATGGGGGGAAATTTCACTTCTGGTTTATGTCATAGATTCAGCCAGATGATCAACAATCATTAGTTTAATGAGGTAGCAACACAGTCTTTCACTCTCCAAACAGATCCCCAAAAGCTTAAACCATCCAGCAGCTTCTTCCTTTCAACACGTACTACAGCCAAAAGCCAGGCCTGGCCGTCACCTTCTCCTCGCAGCCTACAAACTCTGCCAAAGGTACTGGTGATTCTCACTTTCCTTCTCAGCTACATGGACAAGCACATCCTCTCAGTGCCGCTGAGCCCTTAGTGAAACCAAACAGTGGCTCCCCCTCAAACAGCTCAGTGTGCCAGGACAGAAAGCTTTCACTGACCTGTCCCCATGCCTTTTCCTTGCAACCTTTTATTTTCAGATGACGCAGAGGCATTGCACTTTGCTTCTCAGCTGAGTGCATTGTCATATTGCTAGGGTCTCACGTGTCCATCTCTTTCTTGCACAAACTGCTTCTGCTGAAACATGCAGATGTTATGTGCTTTCCTGCTCAGCTATTCGCACCGTCACATTCTGTGTCCTGCTTGCAGTCTGAATCTAAACAGAGAAGTTTCTGGCTATGTCTCACACACACAGACATGCTAGGATGAAAAGGTTGCTGGACCTTGCCACTTACGTTCAAAAACATCTGTTCATTCCACTCCATGAAGAGACAGCTTTCTTTGCTTTACATCCCGCAAACTTCACACACACACACACACACACACACACACACACACACACACACACACACGAGAGCTATGCACTTTCTTTCTTTCTTTCTTAGCTGCACACACTCACCTATTTCCCACCTTGACCTCTCTACCACTTTTCTCTTGGCCTTGCTGTGCATGGACATTTCCTGTTAAGATATCCATGGTGTTGCCTATCCCTCTCCCACATTGCCTTGCCTTGCCTTGCCTTGCCTTGCCTTGCCTTGCCTTGCCTTCCCTTCCCTTCCCTCCCCTTTCCCCTCCCCCTCCCCCTCCCACTCCCCCTTCCTGACCCATGCATGTCCTTCCCTTGCCTTTCATACCAACCCAATGCCTTGCATTCACTTGATCACCTATCCTTCTTTTCCTTCCCATTTGTCCAGCTCCAATCTTTCATTTCCTTCTCCTTCTAGGACTCTCATTGCCTTGCCTTCCTCTCCTTTGTGTTGCCTGGCAAAACCACCACTTGTCTTGCCTTGCCCTTGAACCCTCTCCTTGCCTTGCATTACCTTGCTCACCAGTCCCCCACCTGGAATTCACAACCTCTCTTTTTGTGGAAGTTCTTCAACTTGCATTGCCCTGCCTGTTTCTCCTAGGATTCTCCAGTCTTTCACTGTCTTTTTTTTTTTCTCAGGCCCCAGTGTTTCAGGAGCACGTGAGAGGAAGCCTGGAGGATGTCACATGCAAGCGCACCTGTCTGTCCTGACAGCTTTCTTCTGACATCTATCCTTACATGTCTTGAATTTTGGACACAGAATTCATCTTTCACCCTTGGACTTCAGGACCAGAATGACAGTTCTTTTGCATATAAAGGAAAGCAGGCAACTCAAGTGTCTTAGGTGCAGATTAGACATGGCCCATGCAAGACCAAGGCTGGACAGAGCAGTCTGTCTGGGCCGCTTTTGTGTACCAGCAATCTTTGAATGGACCTGCCACTTGCCTTGCTTTGGCAACACAACAGTTGCCTTGCCTTGCCCTGCTGATTCTCCATTGCTTTGCATTCCCTTGCATGCCCATGCCCCACATTTGACCTGCCTACAGTTTTCCTTCAGGGCTTGGCCTTGCCTAGCCCTTCCTGTTACCATTACTTACTATGCCCAGCCTTGCCTATAACTTCTGGGACTTCTCTCACCTACCACTCCATTTGCTTTCTCCTCACGGCTTCAGCCTTGCCAGCCTCTCCCTTGACTTGCCTACAATTGCCTACACTTGCTTTGCATTGCCTTACCTGCATGGAAGGCAAGGCAAAGAGTGGTAGACAAGGCAAAGCAACGCCAGGAAGTTATTTGAAGGGCTAGGCAAGGCAGACATAGGCAAGCAAGCAAAGCTAGGGTAGGCTAGGAAAACTAGGCATGGTACTGGAGGCAAGGCAAAGCCAAGTGACTTGGAGTGCCTTTCATTGGGAAGTAAAAGATATGATGGCAATGTTGGTAGGGCAGCTGATAAGGTATCGTGGGGAGCTAGAGTCCAGCAAGACATTTCTCACATACTAAAGCTACAAGCTCCTGGCCCTTTCTGTGTAGGAGCCATTGTTGGACAGAGTCAGTACGGGGCGTGGTATGAAACTTTTGTTTGGTAAGTTCCTGAACGAGAACAGCAATGCTTTCTCATGGGAAGGAAAGAACTTAGCCCCAGTGTTGGAGGTGCAGATAAGAAGCTGTGTCGTGCAGCTTAAGGGCAGCAGCAACTTTCTATCCTGGCATATTTAATTTGGAAGAACTGACTCAATTCATACAATCATGGAGAGAGTATCCATCTTTGGAAAGTGGTCTCCCTCCTGAAAGAATCCATTTGGCATGTGTTTTCCACTTCCTCGAGGCAGCCTTCTTGAAATTCACCCAGCACACTTCTTTTGGACAAGGTAAAGAGCTGCGCTGGGTCCTGGTGTGCAGCGTATCTAGTGCCCTGTGCAGGTAATGCCCAATAGCAGTTCTGACACCTTTGTATAGGATCAGGCCCTGGATGTTTTGGATTTTGGAGGAGGGGATGCCATTTCTTTTGAGATGGGCTTCTAGCTCCTCACTTTGGCATAGTTTGGATGGGCACTTTGGGTGGTCTCAGTGAATTAAAATGCTTTTCCCAATAGGCAGTTCCCTGGGTTAGAGTTGTTGAACTGTCTGTGGGAATGCAGAGACCAGTCCTCTGCAGAAGTTTTTGTCCCTTGTAGCTTTAGTGTGTGAGCAGTCCTGGTGCCATACAATTTGGATGCTGACTTTGTGAGATTGAAGGCTTACAGTGGTACCTAGAGCTGAGAAGGAAAGTGGCGATAGCAGGGTGTGTGTTTGTAGTTTGATAGGTGCAATTGAAATTGCAGGCAGCAAAGAGCTTTCTCCACCAACAGTTTTGTGACCTCTGTTTTTGGCAGATGTTTTCAAGTTTGTTACCAGACTCTACGAGAGAGAAAAAGTTTGTTAGGGCAGAAGAGCTGGTGTTGGCCTTTGAGTCTAGGCAAAGAAGGGTATCCACTTGGAAGGGGAAAATTGGAAATCTTTTTGTCCTGACACAGTTGATTGGAGAGCAGGGACGTTTCTGACTTGGCTGGGTCCTGGGGGTGGTTTCGAGCTGGGCTTGGTGCGTGTCCTTGTTTTGTGAGTTGACAATGCCATGGTGTGGTTATTTAGATGAGCGCTGACAGTGCCCAGGAAAAAGACAAATGCTTTTCTAGCCCAGCCCCGGTCGTTTGGGTAACGCTTGTGGCTTGGCCATAAGTAGGGGCATTTGGACTATATGGTACCTGAAACAAGAATGTGTCTGGTGAGTGTATTGGCTGAATACCATCCATTTAGGAGATAATGTTTGGGTTTTTGATGGAAGAGCATGATGTATGATGTGGATTATCCTACATTTCATGGACTGTCTGATGGGGCAGAGAGTGTGATGGGGCAAGAACTCCACTGTGGATCCTGGTTCTTGGGCACTGACAGAATGTCAGCATGTAGCAGAGAAGGAAGAGGAATCATTTCATTATTGGCTGCACAGCTTCAAAATAAAAGGCAATTGCAGCACGGCCTCTTCCTCTTAGAATATTTTCTGTGCCATCAGCTGCTCAATATGTAACTCGCACCCACTGAACTGCATCCAGCTCCCTGGAGATATGCACTTTCCCTCAAGATCTATGTACCATCTTGCACTCTAACTCTTGAAGATCCTAAACCACTTCAAAATGTCCAGCAGCTGCTCTCAAAGAAAAAGTCCTACAACAAAAAGGCACTGCTGGCCATAACAGTCCCTTTGCAGTCTGTCAACTAACTGAAACACGCTAGTGATTCGCACATTCCTTCTCAACCACATATATATAGCATCAGCACATTCTCTCAAAGTGGCAGAGACTATCATTACAGCCAAGTGTTTTCAGCTGCACTTCTGACTGACTGATGTGCCAGGACAGAAGGCATTTGCCAAATGCCACTACCCTCTTTCCTGTGCAAACTGACATTGGCAGCGCAAATATTTTCACATTCTTTCATTGTGGCTGTGTCCAAGCAGCTAGAGGTCACACAGGTGGAAGTGTCAAGACAGAAGATGTTCTCAAAGTACCTCCTTTTTTTTTTTTACAGCTTTTAAACTGCACACAGTGCTCTGTATCTTCTTTCCCAGATAGACCTACCGTCACTTTTTCATTCTCACATCTTTGTTGCAAACATCCAGCAGCTGTTTGCGCAGAAAAAGGCTCTAGAAATAAAAGTGAGCCTTGGGCTGCACCTTCTGCCTGTCCCACATAAGCCACATCAAACTCACCAGTGCACTCTGTCCTTCCCTTCTCCACTGCATCTACCATTGTCTTCTCTGGATCTTGGAACATAAAGGTAGGCACATTTGTTTTCACAGAAGGGTTGGAAAAGGCATAGGTAGCAGCACAAGTAGCTCTTGCTGAACATTAATCCTTACCACTGCCACTGTGAATTCAGTTGGCAGGCCAGTAACAGCCACGCTCTTTTTACAGCCAGTATGCTGCAGCCACCAGCCCAGTGCTCTGTGGCTTCATTCTTCGACTCTTGTAACCAGTCCTGCTTTTACTCTCCCAGAGTGGAATAGGCATCTTTTTCTCTCACAGATCATTGTGGCAGCAGCGAAGGGCTCTAGCCCACTGCTTCTGCCAAAAGACACTCGGGCCAGTCACTTACATTCTCAGCACTACGTAGCCCTGTATTCTGCGTCTCTTGTCATCCATATCATATCGGAAAGCATTTCACAGAGAGAAAATGTCCCAAGACAATAAGCCTGGCTGGAGCGTAGCCCTGAAACTGGTGGTAATTTGTATTTGCACCACATTCAAGGGGCAGTCCTCTTTCCTATACAACCTGCAAACCACTGTCAGATGGCAGTGCTCTCTGCCCACTCCTTCTTAACTTGAAGTACCAGTGCGCACGTTAGAGCCTCGCAAGGGCAAAAGATCCGGAGGGATGTGACAGTGCATTTGTGCAGCACAGATGCTGAAAAGAGGCAAAGCTGAATGCCTTCGCTGAGCTTCAGTTCTGTGCAGATCACAGAATGAAGCAGCAGAGTACTGCGATGTTGTGTGCAGTGTACCTCATTGCAGAAGTTGAGAAAGAGCTCGTTCACAGTTAGTTGAGAATATGCTTGTAGCCATAGAACTTTCTAATCGAATGGAGAGTTGCCAGAGAGTATGTTTTGCTTTTCTAACTTGTCACCTTTACTTCTTTCTACTGCAATGTGGATACCTTTGCCCAGTAAGGTCTGATTACATGTACACATATATGTCTCTATTATAATATCTAAACTCTCAGTTTATTCTATTACAATCACATGACTACATTACTATACTATAAAACCCTCCCTTATCTAATACAGTTTCCTACTTACTTAAAGCCTATTCTTACTTATAACAATAGAAACCTAAGTTGGTGATTTCTCTGTTCAATGCCTGTGCACCGTGCTTTCACATCAATCTTAGCTTTTTCTAAGGCTGTAAATAAAATCCTCTTGAGTCTGTGAAGATTTCTATCTTTCCAATTCCCACACCTCTTCCAGTTCTCTCAGTGTAGGAGCATCGGGGGTAGCATGGTCAGGACGGATGGAGACGAGAGATCTCTGAAGCCAGGTTGTGGAACTTGCGGTTTATTGCAAAGGGCCTGGGTGCAGGGCCCTGCTGGGAGCTGCCAGCCACAGCTCAGAGCAGGCCCGAGAGAAGAGAGGGGTAGAAAGGATGAGGGAAAGAGCATAAGAGAGGGAAGAGAGCAAAAGCATAAGAGAGTAAAAGAGGTAAGAGAATAAACGGGGTAAGAGAGTAAAAGGCAAGAGTGCAAAGTTCCTGTTAGAATACAATAAATCATCTTCTGTGTTGAATATTTTGATTCTTACTAACCAATCTAGTACAATATACAAATTCTGCAGCATTTACATACAGCCTATAAGAATCACTACATTACCATACTGTGTTACATTTTAAACCCTAAAAAATACTCTTTGGACCCCTTCTGCCAAGCTGGTAGGGTCTGCTCAGACCCTTGGACCTGCCTGCAAGCAGAGGGTCTTATTTCATCAAAAGGGGATTACCTTCAGCCGGCCACACCATTGTTTTCCAGTTGTTCTGTAACTAAGGTATCTCAAAGCTTGCTTTCATTTCAATCTCGCTTATAGTTTCTATATTCTCAAAATCTTTTGCCAGACAATCATATTTATAAGGCTTTCCTGTTTCATCTTCCCCAACACTCAGGAAATTCCAACTTGAGTGTTTTTCAGGGTCTTCATAAGTGGGCTTTTTCTGGCTAGATCATGCAAATACTGCCTGTCTAAGGAAAAATCAAATGTCCCAGCTATGGAACATGTAGACAGAGGTTTGTGTG
The DNA here is from genome assembly GCF_037042795.1 of Molothrus aeneus. NCBI lineage: Eukaryota > Metazoa > Chordata > Aves > Passeriformes > Icteridae > Molothrus > Molothrus aeneus. The sequence goes on from NC_089671.1 coordinate 6,256,787, forward strand.
TCATCAATGAGATGTATGTGCTCACACACACATGCAGTAAGAGCAGAGCACTGTTATGGGGAGGGCTGTAGCTTGGAGATAGAGATGATACACACTCCAAAGGTCCTTGTGGCAAACAGCCTGTTTTATTGTTCAGAGCTTACTTTTATAGGGAGTTCAAAACTCCCAGCTCATTTGGTCTGATCCTCACACAGCCCAACTCCTGACTAATGAGGTACCTGCTGTGTGAGCAGTCTGCGGCCACGGGGTGAAGGTCTGCAGGCTAGCAACACCCTTGGTGGCTGGAGGGCACACACAAGGATGGCTGCCCCCAATCTCTGCTGAGATCGTCCTGGGTGGCAGTAATTGCAGCGGTGTGGGTGACACTGCAGAGGCTCAGCACTAGGAACATGAAGCAAAGGAAGCAGGGAAAGGACACTTGCCTGAGTCTCCAAAGAAACTTTATTTCCTGAAGGGGGTCAGGAGCAAATGCCAAAGCAAAGGGGGTCCGGCGAGCTTTTTTAAAGAGGGGAGGGCATGAGGGGTGGATACAACTCTTAACCAATGGGGGGATCTTAGGGGAGGACAACATCACCTAACTTAGCCAAGAGGGGGCACTCAGGGGAGGGAAGAAGCCTCTTGAACCAATAAATCATAGAAGCAGGGCTAACTGATGGGGAACATTCTGGAACACAAAGGGAGTGGTAACAGTAATTGTCAGGAGCAAGGGGCAGGGTGACCAGGATTGGCAAGGGCATATAAAGGAATGAGGGGAGGAGCAGGGAGACTGACACAATGAGGGACAGACAAGTGGCGGGAAAACTTTGAGGTAAACAACTTAGGACTGAACCAATATGAGGGAATAGAACGGGGTACATCGGAGAAACCATTTTGACTAACTAACATAAAAACTCTAACTTTTATATTAAAACTACAGGCAACCGTCAAACTACCACACCTGTGGGCCAGGCTGGAAGGTGATAGGTGCAGGTCCCTGTCTATCAACCCAGGGGCTCCAATGGCATGGAGCAGAGTCTGGAACCACTGATGTAGAGCAATGTAACAGCAACCCCCAACCAAAACCAAGACAAAAAAGTATTCCTCAGTCAAATGTTTGGACAGTAAGGCAGAGACACATAAAGAAAGGAAAATCTCCTGCAGAACAGTTGTGATTATGCAAAGAATGGCCTCTTATTAGAATATTAATCTTCATAGGGGCAATTCATTCTCTTTTTGGAGTAACTGCCTTTCCCACAAATTTATAGCTCCTTGGAGAGATGGAATAGGTATTGACAGGGCACATTTCAATAGCACAGCAATTTCTTGCTTTATGTATTAATCTTTCCACAAATGAAACAAGTGTAGAATGGTTGAAGAGGGAAGACTTTGCATGGGTAGGGTGCTGTCTAGAAGCTGATACTGCAATGGGTCAACCACGCTTACTTCTATATTCTTATAGTTATTTTGTTATTACTTCTACATTCTTGTGGTTATTCTGCTGAAACTATCTCCATATTTCTGGCAAAAGATCCTCTCCCCCATCCTAATGTTGCAGCAAGGTCACATCAGTGATTGGACACTGACTGCTGACTCCTAGACTTGCCTCCTTCTATCTTAACCAGCGGTATCATGTCTATGTGACCTTTCTCAGCTAGCCAACTGTCCACAAAGCTCTCCACAATTAACTGAATTCCCATAGATACGATAAGGAATCAAAGTCTTTTATGCCTGCAAACATGCCTCTATGTTACAAAAAGTGTGGATTGTCAAGGATGGAAGAAGATCTGTATGAAAAGGGAGAAAACCCAGAAGCATGCAGGGATTTTCAGGTATGAAAGGGAAAACCACATTAAATTGTTGACAGAAAGAAAGGGAAAGAGGGAGGAGGGAGGAGGAGGCACATGCTGCCTTTGAGATAGCTGACACAAGGACAGTTGGCCTCATGAGCAAACAGGAAAACCAAAAGAAACTTCACAGAAATCTCATAAAAAACTTAGTGGACAAATGTGCAAACCCATTTGTTCATTTATTATACGTATAAGATATATATATAGATATGTTCCTCATTCTGACAAAATTTTCAGGTAGCAAGCTAGTGTATGGCACCTGGAACCAGTGGTGCTTTGGAAATGGCCAACATGCAGAACACACTCCATCCTGAACGCTACCACATCAGAATCACAGAATCATAGAATGGCTGGGGTTGAAAAAGACCTTAAAGGCCATCTAGTTCCAACCCTCTGACATGGGCAGGGATACCTTTTACCTGCCCAAGTTGCTCAGAGCCCCATTGTTGAGGTTAGGGGCAAATTTGGAGGAGAATTTCTAAATTAGGGCTCCTCCAGTAAGCAAACCCACACAGCCCCTCCCCCCAACCGGTTCGGGAAGGATTTCTCGGAGAGGAGTGGAAAGAACCTGTTTATTTAACAAGCACAGCACCCCCCAGCACACAAAATGAACAATACCGGATGACACCACTCTGCAAAAGATGACAAATTCAGAAAGTCTCTCTGGGGGTAGTCACTGTGTTCTCAGTCCCTCCGGTGCTGGGGCTGCTGCTGCAGGCCAGAAGGTGCAGGATCTTGGTGTTTCTCAGGTCCCAGTCCGGAGCAGGTTCGAAATGATCAGAAAAAGGAAAGGAGAAACCGTCCAGGAAGAAATTGGACAGTTTAGCTGAACTAGCTAAAGAGCAAAAGCCAAAAGCAAAAAAAACTGCAGTCTCTGTGTCCCGCCAGGCTGATAAGAAAACCAAAACAAAACTTTCCCTCTTCAGAGCCGGTCTTAAAGGTACAGAACATAATATCCAACATTAACAGAACACATGAATGGGGATACAAGCATCCTAACGTCACCCTAGGACACCCATCCATCCAGCCTGGCCTTGAACACCAGGCTGAGGTGTCTGTAACTTTTCTGGGCAAGCTGTGCCAGTGCCTCACCACACTCACAGGGAAGAATTTCTTCCTAGTATCTTTCAGTTTGAAGGCATTGCCCATTGTCCTGTCTCCAGAGTTCCTAATGAAGAGTCCCTCTCCTGCTTCCCTTCAGATATTGGAAGGTGTTGTGAGGTCTCCATGCAACCTTCCCTTCACCAGGCTAAAGAGCTCTAATTCTCTCAGCCTGTGGGATGTGCTCTTGTCCTGTATACTGAACTGCAGTATTGAATGATGATTTTTTGAATCCTTTGAAGGCATGTTCTTTTTCAGCCTTAAATTAGGCTAAATAGCTTTGATTTGTGAGTATTGCAAGTGAGCAACAGAAATCACTGCCCTGGCTTGCCTTTTTTACAGCTCCTTTCCATGGGAGAGTCGGTGCAAACATCACAGCTGGTGAGACAGTGGGCACACCATCATTTTGAAAGAGCTTTGCACGGTAAACATAGAGGAGGATTAAATATTGAAATGAAGATGATAGAAGCTGGCCAATGGACTCTGCTGGTGGAAATCAAATACTAGTCTAGTATTTTGAATGCAAATACTTCCTCCCAATGAGGCCAGACAGGATTGTTTGGCTTTGAATCTGAGCACGTGGACAGTAGTGGATGGTCTACAGGTTGAAAACACTGGAGATACTTCTCCTTTTTTTCATTAATGGCTCAGAAACTGAAAATGCAGCTACAGAATGGTGAATACATCCCTACAGATTCAAAAATGGTTGTTCTTAATTTGCATCTCCACCATAACAACAGATCATTAGTACTAAAATACAGATGGGAATTTTATAGCTTCTCAGAAATGAAGCAGGAATTGGCCAATGGGCCTTAGTAGTAGCTACAAGTTTTTCAGCATGAGGCATCTCAAAACTTGTGGGATCTCAGCACATCGTTCCCGATGTCCAGAGATGCCAGGAGAACCCTTGGGGGTCTCGGAAATCCTGGAATGTTGCCAAGAGTGTTTGGTGGCTTGATTTTGATCCATCCACAGAAGTGACAAGAATTTGAGGACATGAGAATCACTTTAGAGTGAAGGGTGTAAAAGGAACACGTTTAGAGGGTGAAATATAGACTTTAAGGTTTTTGGTACAGGGGGGTTATGGAGACAAGATGGAGGGATCAGGGCATGTCTCGTCCTTCTTCTTTCTTCTTCTTGTCCTCCATCTCCTGTGGTGATGTTGCCACTTGGGGATTGGTTTATAGTGAAGGTGCACTTGCTAACATGGGTGAAAAGTATTGGAAAATAAAGGTAAATATTATGTACGTAGATTTTAGTATAAAAAGACATGACCGCCCGTGGGTGGTCAGAGAGTGCCTGTGGTTGCCTTGCAGATCAGACCTCTGTTGGGCAGACAGAAAATTTTGTAGATAAGAAACAATAAACAATCTGAAGATCGAAAAGCTGAAGAGTCCAGACTCGTCCTTTGAAACGCGGGCCACCCAAGAACCACTCTACCCGTGTCGGGGCAGAGACAGACAGCCGAACCCGACAAAAACTATTTTAACCTTACAGTACTTTTCTATGTTAAGCTTTAATCTCAAGGATGCATTAAAAAAAAAAAAGAAAAAGAAAACAAGAAAAAGAAAACAAGAAAAAATCTTACCAAATATATATATATATATATATTTAACATTACTAAGATAATAAGCACAATCAGTAACATATAGAAACAGAACCCATGGTTTTTAACTTTCAACCTTGTCTTCTCAACACACTCTCGAAAATGGAATTGTTTCCCTATCTGCCTTGAAACATTTTGGAGCAAAAAACACTCTAAGGTCCTGATAGGTGTTTTGGTCAAAAATCCCTTCTTCTGGTTTTCTGTCCATAAGCGGAGTAACGTGTCCACATTGGTAGCTGGCCAAAGGAGGTAGGAAGAGTAATCATCACCCACAACATTGGGGCTAAATAAATTTCCACAGAAAATTACCTGCCTTATTACTTGTTCATGTGTTGGGTTAAAAGTTCAGAATCTGTTTCCATTTTTCTCATCCCTCGAATGTTATATTTCACAGAATTTGAGGACCTCAAACATCAGTCCTGCCAGAACAGCCTGCCATGTGCTGTCATAGGGGATCTGCTGATGCCCACTGACTCTTACCAGTCTAGTGCTTGTCACTGTTGCAGATCAAGAACTTCTGAATAGTTTTGATTAATGCTCTTTTAGTGGTTGAAAACAAGAAAACAGTTGTATGATCAAATCCCCTGATGGAATAAAAATAGGAGCATAATAAATGTATTCATTGTCACAAGAAGGGAGATGAAGGGTCCAAAAGATTACTTGTATACTTACTGTTCTAAATCCCTTGTTATTTGGCAAATTGCAAAAGATTCCAGGCTTTCACCAAAATGGAAATCAGATTAAAATGTGAAGCCTTACACTTTACTGGATATAAAACTTCATCATCCATTTTTAAATCTTAGAGATTGTGATGTATTTCCTATTAATACCGTGAGGTTTAGAGCTGTAATTCAGAGAGAAAAGAATGCTATTTTGAATTCATTCTATTAAATCATTTTGTCTGCGCTCTTTTCTCCTGCTTTTCACTTCTGAAACTCTGTATGAAAGACATAGAGTTCTGGATTAATTATTTTCAACAGTTTCCCCCGTAATTCTTCTTTTAAGGTAAACCTGTAAAAAGCCACACTTTCTTACCCCACCACTTCTAAAATTCTATTGAGAAGCAAAAAAAACTCCATCAAACAACTAAATCTCTGCTCCAATTTGTAGAAAAAAAGCAGTCCATTAACTGCTTTCTTGACATATTCTTTATCTTGTACTAATATGGCAACCTTTTCTTGCTTTTATAGATTAGAACCAAATTCTTAAAGGAATTATATAAGGAAACACAGGTTTACTGTAGCTGATTCTGAGATACAGAAGTCCAGCAAGGAGTTCAGTCATCAAAAGGAGTGTCTGTACAACAAGATTCAGCACAACGTTGAGACATATTAGCTATTTTTCAAGAAAAGCCACCAAACTTTTTAGACTTCTATACTATCATGGGTGCCTGCTTCCAGAACCTGACCTAAGTTGCTGGAAACTAGCTGCAATATTACTGCAAACAATGCTGTGAATGTAGGACATTGTTATTCTTCTCTTCCATTGAAAACCACAAGTGGAGTCACGTGACCTATCTTCAAAATTCTATATTTCCTTGCAAACTGGTAAAATAATGATAAATAAAGTGTTCTGTTCATATAGTTTAAATCTAATAATGTTCAAAATGAAAAAAAAAATCCATTCAGATATGGTCTGCAATAATACAGCTGAGAGAAGATGAACCAGTCTGGCCTACAAAATAAAGTGAAGCAGAATTTGGGAATTTGGAACACCTTACGATGTAATATTTAAAGAAAAAAAAGAAATAAAATGTAACCTACCCAAACTCAATCAGTGATGCACCGACAGAGAAAAAAGAACTAATTACTACTAATATTTCTTTCATTCTCAGACAAGTTAAATGATCCTCTTGAATGCATACAAGAGTTTTGGGAAAGACAGCAGCCTTCTTCTTTACAACATATTCTTCAGAACTCCAGGAGACAAATGATTAGAGCTATGAGGCTCTTTCTCTCTGTAAAACTTCCAGAGCATAGCCAAGATTATATTCCTTTAGAGATCCTCACCACCCTGGGCGAGTGGTGGATAGTCTACAGCCCCAGTACATCAGCCAGACACTCTGCCTTATTTAGCATGGCTACTGCAGCAAGGACACCATCTATACTGGCTTTCTATCCAAAATACACGCAAGGCACAACAAAGACTATACCCAAAACACTGAGCACAGCTTATGGCCTTCAAAACAAAAATCTCAGGATGTCAATACTGGATCTTCTGATCCAAACATCAGAAAAATATTTCTTTAGAGGCGAAAAAAGCTTCTGTGTATTGTACAAAAAACGGTTATGTAAACCAGAGTTGCATGACCCAATCAATATTATTGATCCATTTCTTTTCAGTGCATTTGGTAAAAAATGTAAAGTATTGTTTAAAAGAAATTATTGGATGCATACTAAGTACTAGGGATTAGTTAAGGTGTTGGTTTTGCATGGCTTGGTTTTTGGTGGGGAGGGAAGAAGCCAGCCACAGAAGTGAATCTTTTGTGAAAAGCTCCTCGAAGCTTCCTCCATGCCTGGCAAAGTGAATCCCTGCTTGGCACTAAGAACAGACATGCTGCTAAGCCAATTAGAGAAGCTGGCAGTGCCTCAGTGATATATTTAAGATGGAAATCAAAACTGCAGCCAGTTAACTCTTAAGTTTGCAATTTTTTCTGCTGGCACCTCTTCTGGTTTGAAAGCAAAACCAGTGAGAGGCTCCAAGTCAGAAATACAATTTATTAGGAAAAGAGAAAAAACCCAAATACATGAAATAATACAAAAGAAAACACCACTGACAGAGTCAGAATACAACCTGACACCCTGCTAGTTAGGGTGGTGGCAACAGGCTGGATGCAATGGTCTTGTTGAAGTGGTGATCCTGTAGAAACCATCTGGTAGCTCTTGTCCTCTGGAAAACCAGTGGCTAAGGGCGGCCGTTCCTCTGGGAATCCAGTGGAAAGACTGCTTGTGGCATCCCAAAACCCAGATTATATCCAGGTGGAGATGCTTAGCTCCTCCTTCTGGGCAGAGCATCTCACAATGGGCTGATATCATTCTGAATCATGCAATGGGTCCTTGATTACCCATTAGACAGAAATGGCTCCCAGAGGGAGTTATCTCTGGGTCATGTTACAAGATATTGATAGGCCCATTAACAGGAGTTAAGGAAAAAAACTATGCCCCTCCTGGTTTCAGCAGCTCTTGAGGATGGGAACAGAATACATTTTTATATTGTAACCTAGGACATAATCCACTCTTTATTCTATTGCCATCTGTACCCAAATCAATATCCTCTTACTTACATACATACCTTCATGCATACATACATATACATACATACATATATACATATATATTGTATGTATAACACAGAAGGAAACTTTACACAGTTCTCACTTAAAATTAGGTCTCCTTGTGGTACACAATGAGTTTCCCCGTCCTTCTGCATTACCCACCAAGTGTAACCAGGTCCTTGAGCAAAACCAATCCCACAGATAGGTTTGCCCCTGTCTGCTGTGGCGTTAATCCAAACAGTCTTTCCTAAAATAACTTTCATGTGTATCACAGGAACCATGTGTCTATTCCCTGTGTTCAGGGGTTCAGACTGGGCAGGAGCAGGATTGATAGATCCTCGGGTGTTGGCCATCCAGGTGGCTTTTGCTAAGTTCAATTCCCAGTTCCTGAAGGTTCCTCTGCCAAGTGCCTTCAGGGTAGTCTTAAGTAGTCCGTTGCATCGTTCAACTTTCCTGGCAGCTGGTGCATGATAGGGGATATGATAGATTCATTCAATACCATGTTCTCTGGCCCAGGTGTTTAGAAGGCCATTCTTGAAATGGGTTCTGATGTCCCACTCAATGCCATGCCTCCACAGGATTTGCTTTTCTAGGCCCAAGATGGTGTGTGTTCTGGGCAGTAGCGTGAGGCACAGGGTAGCTTTCCAACCATTCTGTGGTAGCTTCTACCATGGTCAGCACGTAGCACTTGCCTTGGCGGGTTTGGGGAAGTGTGATGTAGTCAATTTGCCAGGCTTCCCCATACACGTACTTCAACCATCGCCCACTGTACCAGAGAGGCCTCACCCGCTTGACCAGTTTGATTGCAGTGCAGATCTCAGTTGTGGATGACCTGTGAGATGCTGTCCATAGTAAGGTCCACCCCACGCTCACAGGCCCATCAGTATATTGCATCTCTCCCCTGATGACCAGAGGCATCATGGGCCCAACAAGCTAGGAATGATTCTCCCTTGTGCTGCCAGTCTAGATCCACCTGTGATACTTTCACCTTGGCAACTCGGTCCACCTGTTCCTTGTTGTGATGCTCTTCATTAGCCTGATTCTTGGCACATCCATGTGTCAAATCTTCACAGTCAGCCTCTCTACTCAGGTGGCAATGTCCTGCCAAATCTCGGCTGCCCAGATGGGTTGTTTCCCTTTGTGCCACCAGTTGGCCTTTTTCCAGCAATCCAGCCATCCCCACAGAGCATTAGCTACCATCCATGAGTCAGTGTAGAGATAGAGCCTCGGCCACTTCTCTTGTTCAGCAATATCCAAAACCAGCTGGCTGGCTTTACGCTCTGCAACCTGACTCGATCCACCTTGTCTGTGGCCACTGGAGCTGACAGGCTGGCTAGCCACTCTCGGAGTGACTGGTGGAGACTACAGGTCCCGCCACTCCCAGATTCTCTACAAGAACCCTGAGTAGTGGCTCCGTCTGCGGCGTGATGATGCAGGCGAGAGCAGGATTGCGAAGAACTGAGGTAAAGGAATGAAGGAGTGGACACACGTGTGGATGCCAAGGTGCTTTATTTGACCCAGGCGGGGCCAGTAACAGTGTCAGGTAAAAACCATTAGGGAGGCACTTATAAAGGGGAGGGTGTAACGGAAAGCGACACGAGGGACCAATGAGCAAGACCCGGGGGGGGGGGGGGGGAATGAGGGACACAACTGAACCAATAGGAAGGGCCCAGGGGAGGTAAAAGGCTTGGGGGACAAATCATATGCTAGGTGAGGGATGATTGACATAGAAGACTCTTGAAATGAAAGGGGATGGTTACAATGACTGACAGGTAACAGGTGGGAGGAGCAAACCATTAGGAGGGAGAACATGGGGGGAACCGAGGGTCAAACTAAAATCTTAACTTCTAAAAAATAGCCAACTTTACAACAAAACCCATATAAACACACAATGCTACACCATACTACAGCTTTCCATTTCCAGTTAGTGCCTACAATTCATCAGGAACCATTAGTGAAGAGAGCATATTGTCTGTCACGTTCCAGTAGCTCATTATATGGTGGGGCTTCCTCGGCATGTGCCACTTGCTCCTCTTCTTCCTCTTCTGACCTCAGAAGATAATCCAAAAGTCTCCCTTTCAGGCCAGTTTGTTCTAATTTCCAGAATCCCAGGGTTTTGATTCATATTTCCAATATGAATGCGCTGGGTGATGAAGGCAATCCATTTTCTCCATGTGGTGTCGGTGGCGTGATGTGTGGAAGGAACATTTCCTTTAAACATCCACCCCAGCACTGGTAGCTGTGGTGCCAGAAGCAGCTGCGTTTCAGTGCCAATTACTTCTGAGACAGCTTGAACTCCTTCATAGGCAGCCAAGATTTCCTTCTCTGGGGGAGTGTAGTTTGCTTCAGAGCCTTTGTAGCTCCATCTTCAGAATCCCAGTGGTCAACCCCAAGTCTCACCAAGCACCTTCTGCCAAAGGCTCCAGGACAGACCATGGTTCCCAGCCACAGAGTAGACCACATTCTTCAGCTCTGGTCCCGTCCTGACTGGGCCAAGGGCAACTGCATGAGCGATCTCCCACTTGATCTGAGCAAAGGCTTGCTGCTGTTCACAACCCAAGTGGAAATCGTTCTTCTTGCAGGTGACCAGGTGGAGAGGACTCACAATCTGGCTGAACTCAGGAATGTGCATTCTCCAAAAGCCTACGGCAACTAGGAAAGCTTGTGTTTCCTTCTTGTTGGTAGGTGGAGACATAGCGGTGATCTTGTTGATTACCTCTGCCAGGATCTGAAAACATCCATCCTGCCACTTGACTCCTAAAAACTGAATTTCTTCAGCTGGTCCCTTAACCTTGCTTCACTTAATGGAAAAACCAGCTTTCAGCAGAATCTGGATAATCTTTCCTTTTTCAAAGACTTCCCCTGCTGTGCTCCCCCATACAATGATGTCATCAATACCCTGTAGATGTTTGGGAGCCTCGCCTTTTTCCAGTGCAGTCTGGATCAGTCCGTGGCAGATTGTGGGACCGTGCTTCCAGCCCTAGGGCAGTCAGTTCCACATTCCCCTCTGGGAGAAGGCGAACTGAGGCCTGCATTCTGCTGCCAAAGGAATGGAGAAGAAGGCATTGGCAATATCCATGGTTGCGTACCGCTTGGCTACCTTGGACTCCAGCTTGCACTGAAGCTCCAACATGTCTGGCACGGCAGCGCTCAATGGTGGTGTGACCTCCTTCAGGCCACAGTAATCTCTTGTCAATCTCCATTCTCCACTGGACATATGCACTGGCCATATAGGGCTGTTGAAAGGTGAATAAGCCTTGCTGACCACACAGACAATAGATGGAATTGTCCCTGTCCTCTACCTGGCTACACGCAGTGCCTGCTTATTCCTGGTTGTGGAACAGGAAAAGGCATGGGGACAGGTCAGTGAAAGCTTTCTGTCCTGGCACACTGAGCTGTTTGAGGGGGAGCCACTGTTTGGTTTCACTAAGGGCTCAGTGGCACTGAGAGGATGTGCTTGTCCATGTAGCTGAGAAGGAAAGTGAGAATCACCAGTACCTTTGGCAGAGTTTGTAGGCTGCGAGGAGAAGGTGACGGCCAGGCCTGGCTTTTGGCTGTAGTACGTGTTGAAAGGAAGAAGCTGCTGGATGGTTTAAGCTTTTGGGGATCTGCGAGAGTGAAAGACTGTGTTGCTACCTCATTAAACTAATGATTGTTGATCATCTGGCTGAATCTATGACATAAACCAGAAGTGAAATTTCCCCCCATTCACCCCAGTTTTTTCACCTTTTCTTCCAGAAGCCTGAGCCTTTTTGAGGCTGCTGTCAAACGCCTTGCCTTGAAAGCTAGAAGTGTTTCAATTTCCCCGGCTAAGAAACATGGAAAACAGCTCAAGTCCATTTCAGAATTGCCCCGAGCAGAGCTCGGGTGTTTCAGTACCTGAAATTACCATTGCGAATATTTGCAAGAATTACCATTTTATTACGCAAACATTTGAAATACGGTAGGAGCTTCATCTTCTTGTCGTTGCAGCCCTTGGAAGTTTTGCTATTTACTGAAGCAGGAAACAGATCAAGCACGAGAAGCTTAAGAATCCAAGCTCACTGGCCATTGTGCATATAGCACTTGATTAATTCACGGTATCATTGTAACATACAGAATGGCTCTGTACAGGAAAACGTAAATCTCCTTCTTCAAAGGAGCAGAAAACTTTCTACCACATGAACTCTGGGAGTAATCCATCATGCCTCATGTGCTGCGGCTGGTCAGAGACCTACACGATGGGTCTCTGTGCCCATGGCATTCTCAGGGCTCAAGGCCGCACATAAACTCCCCACCTTACAGACACACAAGTAAAGCCCACTGAAAATGCAGTTCTCCAGACAGCTTACTGAAACCAGCTAGGAATTCCCAGCACCACACTGGGCACTTCTGTCCACAGATAGCTTTGGTTTTAGTGAATTCAGAACAGAGTTGCATTTTTCTAGTCTTTAGCTCTACTAAGGGATTTTATATAACATGGCAAGAAAAAAATTGTTTTGACAATGATAAATAACAGAGGGGAAAATGTACCTTTTGCTGCTATCTTCTTTTGCTGCTCCATTTGCCTTGCTTTGCTATCGCTTTCTGTCAAAGAAATGCTAGCGAAATACCTCATCAAGTCTTGCTGTGAAGACAGACTGCCAGAAAGTAGAGAAACTTTGAACCTTTACAGGACCCTTGTACCATGTGTCTTGGTCAATTTGTATGCAGATCCTTTCTTCCAGCAGGACTTTTTTGCAGCGTTAGCACACATTGAACTGAGTCCAGTACAAAAGCAGTGAATATAGGAACTGCTCTCTTTTGATTTGAATGGTGATAAAAATGCATATCAAATTAAAGCATTTTAGAGAAGCAGGAAGATTTTATATGTAGCTAGTAAATCGCAAACAGATGCGTATTTACAGGTTGGGTTTCTTTCAGAATTGACAAGAATTCCAGACAGAAAACATAGCTTAGTAAACTGCAAATCTAAATCACAGTATCTAGAAAGATGACATGAAAAAGAACAAGAGGAAGAAGACCAAAAAGAAAACCAAAGGAAGCCAGAAATAAGGCACAACCTCTCCTCCTTTTCTGCTTACTACAGTACCTTAGAAGTACCTTCGAGTGTCCTAACAGTCACGTAAGTGGAAAACTCTGCCAAGAACAATCGTGAAAAACTGTGGAAAACTATGCTATCCGAATAGAAACATAAAGTTTGCTTTCACGACAGTTAAATCCACATGCAATGCGTACGGTAAGGGTATGTTTTGTATATTCAAAAACAACGTAAAAAGATTTCCAAATTGAAGGGACTAGTTTTTATTTGTTTTGAATTACTTGGCTAAATATGGCGCACGTTAAAATACTGCAGACATGTGGTTCATTTTAGAGTTGCCAACTGCAAAGGAGGGAAGCATTTCTTGTGCTTAAAAATGTATTTTAGAGTGCTTTTGTTACTTCTTTAGAAGGTTAGAATATGTGTAAAAGATGCTAGCTGGGGACTTAAAATTAATGAAATATTTGCTGAAGGCAGGCCAAATTGTATGAGCTTTCAAAAAAAAAAAAGGATTCTTATTCCACGTGCCATTTCTGAAGTAGATTAATTACCCTTAAGCACAACATGGAAGAGGGATAAGACAAAAGGTTAAGCAACACTGTTGATGGCAAAAAACTTACCTGCTTCACACAAATATGGCAGATCAATTACTATTTTACTCAAACGTTGCTAGTCAGAGCTTTCCTTGAAAAGTTTCAATGACAATCACGACAGTAAAATTCTGAGCAAGCGCGAACCCTAAGGAAAGTGTAGCTCAAGCATAACTGATATTTGATGTATAAAACTGCCACTTGGCCTGCATATATCATATCTGCTCTATTAAAAAGTTTACTCTGTCTCAGATTTCTTTTCAGGGATACCAACGCAAGCCATGAAACTTCATGAAAATGATGATTTAGAGAATGATATATTTTCAGAATGGAATAATGGTTGATTTTCTTTTCCTTTCAACTGCTTTGTTTACCCTTTTAAATTTTTAAAGTCCGTTCTGTTATCGCCATGGTAGCAGTGCAGCAAGTGTTCAGTTCTAAGCTGTCCATATTGCCAGCTTCTGGACTGCCTTCAGAAAACTTCCCACTGGTTTTGTAGAGAAATCACAAGCAGTAGAGATGACAAAGACTGCAGAAACCTTCTCATCTCCTTCTAGAGCAGGAGCGTGTCTTTGACCCACTCTTAACTAGACAATTTTTATCAGTCATAAGGGAGTCTCATGTTCAAAAGCTAAGCAATGACAGCTGCAAATGACAAAAAGCACACTGAAATTCTCTTTGGACTCCAGCGCAGAACAGTGAAGGAGCTTGAATTCACCTTCTTGAGAAGTTTTAAAATGCACATTAACATGGAGCTAAGCCATCGTTACATTTGTTGAGTATGTCTTCATAGACAGAGTTTCCATCACTGGAGAAGGAATGCCATTTAACCCACGTTATCTTCTCTAGCTGCTATGCTGCACTTACTGCAGAGTATCTGCAACATATCTGCAACAGGGTGGGCTTTTATGTGTAATCCCTGAGTAACATTTCAGAGAGAATTATTTTGCGATTGGGGGGGGGGGGGAACCCCCAACTCTTAACTGTTTCAAGCAATGGCTATATTTGAAAGTAAAAAAAGATATAAAACCTTTCATTTCTAGATGTATTACCAGCACAAACTGTACCAGAATTTATGGCGCTTTTGATTATGACAGCATAACTCTACCATGGATGCTCTTGCTCTGGAATATTCCTTAAGAAACAAAGCCTCCACTAGAAATAAAAAAAAATAGCCAAAATATTTGGCTTGATTTCAAAGTCTATGTACTAAAGGCCAAACACTATAATAGTAATTAGTGGACTAAAATCAATACAGCATAACATAGGTCAAAGATGTTTTGTGTCCTAATGTTCTCGCAGAATTTGCACTGTGAGATGATGCCAAATGAGTCACGCTGGTAGATTAACTAGGGCATGCAAAGCAGAGAGGGGGGAACGAGAGCACAAGAAGAGAGTACAATCTACTTTTTTTCTGCAACAGGGCTAACACCATAGGAATCAAAATTAACACAAATCCTCCTAGGATGTGTAAGTCTTGAAAAAGACAAAGACTTCCTTTTGTGTTCACAGGCTTTGGAATATCAACTCAGTTCCAAATGGAACTGCAGGAGGGAGCCACCATTCTTATGATTAACTTTGATAAACTTTCATGGGGATCCGTCTTTGTCACGCACATCACATTTTATAAGAGAATTGTTGAATGGCTTCAGTGAAAAAAAATCTTAAATGCACTCCGAATGGAATTAGGATCCAAAGGAGCAAGTATTTCAAGAAAGCCTGAGATATTGTCTGTGATGAGATCCCTTCTAAGAGGTTCATTTAAGTTACCAAATTCTCCAAATATTGGCAGATTAGTCAGAGGGGAAAAGCAAACTTCTTAACTGGTCCTTTGGAAAGACTTGCAGGGAATTAAGTACTTGCTGCTATATTGCCTACATTCCAAGAAAGAGTATTAAACACTGAAACGACCTATGTAAGATGAAATCTTTCTGAATGTGAAAGTCTAGCGCGTGGCAGTCTCAGAAAGGAGCCCATTAAAGTCCTTTAAATCTCAACACACAAGTTGTGACTTGGCAGTGTATGCCAGTGTCCTGGGTTGGCTATATGATGCTTGTATCCCCAATAATCTGTTTTGTTTATGGTGGATAATAAGTTTTGCACCTTTAAGACTTGTTCAGAGGGTGAAGCAGGGAGAGAAGAAGTGCGCAGTTTGTTATCAGAACTGCACTTGCTCCTCTGCATGCTGCTCCTGGACTGTGTTGTCTGCAGACAGACACACAGCTGGACAGAGCTCTCCTTTGCTTTTCGTTACTTTTTAGCTAGCTGAGGGAGACAAGTTCCCTGGACTGTGGTTTTTTTTATTTCTTTGGACCTGTTTAAACCTGCTCTGGACTGAACACCCAGAGGAGCACCGGCAGCTCACACCTGTGGCCCACCAGGCCGAGCCTGGGCTGTGGCATTTCCAGTGCCAGAGGGACTGATAAGAGACTGAGTGAGTCAAGCTACAGCCCACAAAGGGGACTTTTCTGAGTTTGTCATCTCCTTTGGAATGGCAAGAGGTTTTATTGTTTAATATTGTTCATTTTTTGTGCTGATGAATGCTTTGCCTGTCAAATAAACAGGTTTTTTCCACTTTTCTCCAAGGAAGTATTTCCTGAACCAGCTGGGGCAGAGGCCACTTAAATTTGTTTTATTAGAGGAAACCTCTTTAGAGGTTTTTCTCCCAGAATCTCCCTAAACCAGGACAGACAGTTTTTACCAAACGACAGCAAAATGCAGATGACAAAATGAGGCAATTAGGTCACATACAGTATGAAGCAGTATGAAAGAGGAAAGCAGCTGAGACCGTCAACCCTGCTAAGTAGTCTCAGTATTCTTATTGACATTAGCAGAAATTTGAAATGAGTCTATGAAAATTATAAACAAGGCAAAAGAAAAGGGAGCAATGACTACTCTGGCCTATTGTTTCCTTACAGGGATCTTCAAAATGTAAACATTGTATCATCCTTTAAACTGAAGGAAGGTATTAAAACAACAGGAAGGAAATGGCATCAAATGCTAGAAAGACTCTGGGCAGTGTACTTCTAGACAGAAATGCCACTGAGGGAAAACCGACTAAACTGGCTCCAATGCAGCAGTATTGTGCTAAACCCCAGAAATGTCCACCACTTCACTCTCTGCCCTTCTGGTAATACGCACACAGGAGCTCTGCAACATTCCTATCATCTCCTTGGCAAACTGGGAGTGAGGGTCCGTAGTGATGCAGAGTCCCCAGGCAGGTGCAAAGGAGAGCTGCTTTTTTGCAAAAACCAGGCTTTTGCAGCAGTCGGGCCTTTATCAGTTACATAGCTTTAAGCCATAACAAACATCATTCAACCAACCACCATAGACCAGGCTGTGAACACGCAATGGTTCTAGAACTTGTTGATCTACCTCTAATTCAGCTGCCTCACTTTCCCATAGTCCTTTTCTACTTAGCCAAAGTAATAGGCCATTGTTTTACAAGACCTTTCTTCCTTTTGTAAGGTTCTGCCTGTATGCAACAGCAAACCATTGGTTTCTTCAGTGACAAGAGTTTTGGTAGATAATCCTGCAGATACAAATCTATGCCCATCCAGTGAAACATATTGTGGAGAGAAAATCCTGTTGGAGATGTTCAGTCATTCCATTTTCTAGACAGGCCAAATAAAAAGAAATGCAAGCTATAGGATTGTGTATATGCTATTACAAAACACCTGCTGCCATCTGACAATGAACTAGCAGAAAATGCTAGTTCAAAATGAGACTTGAGACAAACAACCCTTTGAAGGAAATAATGATGCGATAAATAAAAACAATACACTTCCAGCTTATCGAGATACTTCAAATGTCAGCAAAGGACTGGGAGCAGTGGCTGAACTAATGGGAAAAGATTAAAAGAATCCCAAGAAAAACATGGGCAACTGACCAGTTTAAGCCTTCAGGAAATCAGTGACCGCTGATTTAGATAGGCCATTCATGTTAATTCACAGGTGCACCTTCCATTCCTTTTTCACCTGTCAGCATCACAATTGAATTGTGACCATGAAGTCATGATTATTTGGATTATATTTTTAGCTTTAGGAGAAAAGTACAACAGTTGAAGTACCTATTACTGATGTGCTACCCAGGAACACAGAGTTGACACATTTCATTCAAGTTCAAATAAAAATAATAATACTAAGAGCATTACTAGCATTGGCCTCTTTTCATAATGATCTTCTTGTTTCTTGTGTTCACAGGCCTGGAATATTTAGCTTTGGAATATCAACTAAGTTCCAAATGGAACTGCAGGAGGGAACCTTCTCTGGTTCTGGGGAAACTTTTTCATTAGCTTCTCTCTAGAAAGGAGTAAGTCCAATTAAATGTCCCTCCCTACTGGTGCAGGTTTACCATTTGCTTTGTCGAGTCTAAAAATGGAATTGGAACTATCAGGAATTACTGCTATTTTAAGCGTCTGGTCCAGTAAGACAATCTCAGGTCAATAAAAGCCTAGATGCTATTGGCTAAATACTCCTTTTCCCCCAAGAGTGGATGCATGCAATTTAATCCAACTTTCTCTAACAAACTCCAGGAATACAAAATCCAGTCATACAAAAGGGTCACAAATAGCAGGAAGAATTATTGGACCATTTAGGGAAGCAACCTTCTCACTTTCTTTTGGAGTGAGCATAATCTGGTAGCTGAAGTAACACACATTTGAAGACAGAAATTTCCCTACTACTGAGAAGTTGCTGACAAATGAACCACTTAAGCTCTGTGACTTTCCCCTTTCCATTCATTGGTCAAGCCTAGTAGCCTAAAATTTACAGGGTCGATCACAGACAAATGCTAATCTAGACAGAGATCTATGAAAAGTCCAAAAATAATCGGAGTCCTCCTAGACAATGGAAATGGAAGCAGAGCTACTAATCTGTTTCCTTCCAAAATATCCCTAAAACTCATTCCCTTCTGTTCATAACTAATGTATAGCCACCAGTACAATCAGGAAAAGATGAAACTTACTGATGTCAGCAAGGGAAGGATTTGAAAGAACTATGCTCAATCATCATATAGACAGTAACTCTATGATTAAAATCTAAGCCCTTTTATAAGTATCTCTTGTGGGAAATTCAGGACTCCTGGACAACAGCCCAATATGATTGAGCAGAAGCCGTTTCTTGCTTACATGATGCACTTATACATTCTAACTCTCGGTACCAGCTAGTCACGCATTTCTTATTGATGCCTTTGTCTTGTCCAGGCATTTTGTGTGCACCTCTCAGAAGATGTGTTTGGTTACAGTCCAGGTGCTTTGCCCCCCCCCATTGTCAAGTTCTCGTGGTCTTGGAATTTGGTTTCTCAGCTTCTCCTTTCTTATTTTAGCACAGCTTATGTCTTAGTAACCTTGATTAATTCCAGAAGGCCCTGAGAAAATTCTGATAAGAACAGTTCCAAGCTGGATGGCTGGTGCACCCTGTAGTCTAAGTGGTTCAGATACATTGCTACGATTTCCCCTTCTTCTTCTTGCACCAGCCACACCCTTTCCACCATATTTTCTACCAAGTGGCTGACCAATTTAATGATGCATGGAATAACACAAAGCAATATAATAGTGACTACTAGTAATAACTAAGCTCCCTTTACGAGATCTTTCAACCATCCAGTTCTTTCCCATCCCTCAAACCATTCATGCATACCCCACTTATTCCTAATCAATTTCTTCATGTTATATTGTCGTTGAGTTTCCTGTTAATGACTGCAGAATGGTCAGAGAGGTTCATACAACACATTCCTTCAAAATCTTCACACTTGTGCCCATATGTTAAGAAAAAGAAATTGGAAGAAGCACTATTTTGCAGTGTGCCATGTTTAATGGTATGTACAACAGTGAGATTTGATTTAAAATAGCTAACCTTACCTTTACTTGTTTGACCATCCAGCATCCCAACTTATTAAGCGTAGTCAAATTCTTGACTAGCAGGGACAGTTGCCATAAGTAATGGCACTATTAATCCGGCTGGAGCGCCCAAAGCTCTACACAATTGTGGCAATTGGATCTTAAGCTTGCACCTGTTTTTTCAGTTCCCCAGAGGCGAAGAAGCGGCTTCTTCACACGGAGAGCACTGTGCCAGTCACAGTGCACTCCAGAGCATGGCTTCTGCCAAAAGACGCCCGGGACCGCCGGCTAACTTTGGAGAGCTCCGTATCCCCGTCTTTGGCGTCTCTTGTCTCCAACATCTTAGCAAAAAGCTTTTCCACAATATCTCACAAGGAGAAACTGTGCCAGTACAGAAAACATCTCCTGATCTTGCCCTAGAATTTCCACAGAGGGCTGCATAGTGTTTAGAAAGAAGAAAAAGAAAATTGTCCAAAACACCTCTTCTTCGAATGGTAATTTGAATGTAAAAGGTAGGAGAGTGGTATAGAACAGTCCAAGTTAATTTTGAAAGTGGCATCCAATATCCCACTATTGTGTGGCTTTGTTCTTCACCTTTCAGAAGCTGCTGCTCTCTCCATCTCCCAGAGGGAAAGAAGCGACTTCACGCAAAGAGCATTGTGCCGGTCGCGGTGGGCTCCAAAGCGCGGCTTCTGCCGAAAGACGCCAGGGACCGGTGCTTAGCTTCGGAGAGCTCCGTATCTCCATCTTTAGCATCTCTTGTCTCTTACATCTTAGAAAAAACCTTTTCCACTCTGTCCGGGAAGAAGAAACTATGCCGGTACAGAAAACATTTCCAGGTCTTGCCCTAGAATTTCCGCAGAAGGCGGCAAAATATTTAATGCTAAGCAAAAGAAAGTTGTCCAAAACTCCTTCTATTCGAATGTTACAGTGAATGAAAAAAGCAGGAGAGTTTTTAGATACTGGCTTCTCTCAGTTTGAAAGCTGCTCACAAAATCCCGGTGTTGTACAGCTATGTTCTTCACATATCGGAAGCTGCCGCTCCCTCCGTCCCCCGGAGGTGAAGAAGCAGCGTCTTCGCACACAGAGCATTGTGTCAGTGGCGGTGCGCTCCGGAACGTGGCTTCTGCTGAAAGATGCATGGGACTAGCACTTGGCTTCGGAGAGCTCCGTATCTCCGTCTTTTGTGTCTCTTGTTGCCTACTTCTTGGCAAAGCTATTCCACAATGTCTCGAAATGAGACACTGTACCAGTACAGAAAAACATACACATGATCTTGCTCTAGAAGTTGAATGGAGGTCTGCATATCATTTACTAAGAAGCAAAAGAAAGTTGTCCAAAAGTCCTTCGATTCGACTATGAAGGTTATAGGAAAAGGCAGGAGAGTGGTAAGGTAACGACCCCTCTCATTTTATAAAGTGCGCACACAATCCTGGTGATGTGGTGCTTCGTTCTTCGCCGCTCGACAGCAGCTGCCCTCTCCATCTCCCGGAGGCGAAGAAGCAGCTTCTTAGCACACAGAGCATTGTGCCGGTGGCGGTGCACTCCGGATCACGGCTTCTGCCAAAAGATGCCCGGGAACGGCGCCTAGCTTGGTAGAGCCACGTATCTCCCTTTTGGTGTCTCTTGTGGCTTACATCTAAGCTAATGTTTTCCCACAATTGCAAGGAGAAATTCTGTCAGTTCAGTAAAGACCCACCTGATCATACTCTTGCATATTCTCAGTGGTCTGCATAGTATTTCGGTAGAAGCAAAAGAAAGTTGTCCAAAAGTCCTTCGATTTGACTATTAATGTTATTGGAAAAGGCAGGAGAGTGGTAAGGAACTGGCCTCTCTCGTTTAGTAATGTGCTCACACAATCCTGGTGATGTGATGCTTCGTTCTTCGCCGCTCAGCAGCAGCTGCCCTCTCCATCTCCCGGAGGCAAAGAAGCAGCTTCTTCGCGAACAAAGCATTGTGCTGGTGGTGGTCCCCTCCGGAACGCGGACCGAAAGACGCCCGGGAATGGAGATTAGCTTTGGAGAGCCACATGTCTCCGTCTTTAGTTTCTCTTGTTGCCTACACCTTAGCAAAGAGCTATTCCACAATGCCTAAAAGGAGAAACTATGTCAGTACAGAAAAAATACACCTGATCTTGCTCTAGAAGTTGCATGGAGGTCTGCATAGCTTTTAGTCAAAAGTGGAAAAAAGTTGTCCAATACTCCATCAATTCAAATGTGACTGGAAAAGACAGGAGAGTGCTAAGGTAATCGCCTCTCTCGTTTTGTAAAGTGCGCACACAATCCAGGTGATGTGGTGCTTCGTTCTTCGCCGCTCGACAGCAGCTCCCCTCCCTGTCTCCCAGAGGCGAAGAAGCGGCTTCTTGGCACACAGAGCATTGTGCCGATGGCAGCGCACTCCGGATTACGGCTTCTGCCAAAAGACGCCCGGAACAGGTGCCTAGCTTCGGAGAGCTGCGTATCACAGTCTTTAGTGTCTCTTGTTGCCTACATCTTAGCAAAGAGCTATTCCAAATGCCTGAAAACGAGAAACTGTACAAGTAAAGCAAACATTTTCTGATCTTGCTCAAGAAGTTGAACAGAGGTCTGCATAGAGTTTAGTATGGAATTAAGGAAAGTTGTCCAATGCTCCTTCAATTTGAATGTTAATGTGAAAGGAAAAGGCAGGAGAGTGTTAAGGTACTGTCCCCTCACGGTTTGCAAGCTGCGCGCACAATCCCGGTGTTCTACGTCTTCGTTCTTCGCCTCTCGACAGAAGCAGCTCTCTCTGTCTCCCGGAAGCCAAGAAGCGGCTTCTTAGCACACAGAGCATTGTGCCGGTGGCGGTGGGCTCCAGACCGTGGCTTGTTCTGAAAGATGCCAGGAAGCAGCACTTTGCTTCAGAGAGCTCCGTATCTCCGTCTTCTGCCTCTGTTGTCGCCTAACACTCAGCAAAAAGCATATCCATTAAATCTTGCAAGGAAAAACTGCCAGTACAAAAAACAACCCCTATCTTGTTCTAGAAGTTGCAAGGAGGTCTGCAGTGGGTTTAGAAAGAAGCAAAATATAGTTGTCTAAAACTCCTTCTTTTCGACTATAATGTGAGTGGAAAAGGCAGAGGAGTGGAAAAGTACAGTTTTCTATAAGTTTGAAAGCTACGCACACTACGGGTGTGGTGCGGCTTGGTTCTTCGCCTTTGGGAAGCTGCCGCACTCTCCGTCTCAGGGAGGCGAAAAAGCGGCTTCTTCGCATACACAGCATTTCGCCAGTCGCGGTGCATTCCAGAGAGCGGCTTCTGCCAAAAGATGCCCGGGACAGGAACTTAGCTTCGGACACCTCCGTATCTCCCTCTTCTACCTCTCTTGTCACCGAAAACTCAGCAAAAAGCTTTTCCAATATGTCTAGAATATAGAAATTGTGGCAATAGACAAAACATCCCGAATCTTGTTCTAGAAGTTGCAAGCAGGTCTGCAGAGTATTTAGAATGAAGTAAAAGATAGTTGTCCAAAACTCTGAATATTCGTATATAAAGTAAATGGAAAGGGCAAGAGAGTGGTAAAGTACTGTTTTCTATATGTTTAAAAGCTACTAACACTATACTGGTGTGGTGAGCCTGGTTCTTTGCATTTCGAAACCTGCTGCTCTCTCCGGTTTCCCGGAGTAGAAAAAGGGGCTTCTTCGGGTATACAGCATTTGGCCGGTCGCCGTCCGTTCCAGACAGCGGCTTGCGCCAAAAGATGCCTGGGACCGGTACATACATTCGGGAGAGCTGCGTATCTCTGTCTTCCACTTCTCTTGTCACACAACACTCAGCAAAAAGCTTTTCCCGTCTGTCTTCCAAGGAGAAACAGTGCCAGTACAGAAAAAATCACAAATCTTGTTCTAGAAGTTGCGCGGAGGTCTGCAGACAGTTTAGAGAGAAACAAAATATACTTGTCCAAAACTCCTTCCTTTCCAATATAATGTGAATGGAAAAAGCAAGAGAGTGGTAAAGTACTATTTTCTATAAGTTTGAAAGCTACGCACAGTATACTGGTGTGGTGCGGCTTGGTTCTTCGCCTTTGGGAAGCTGCTGCTCTCTCTGTCTCCCGGAGGCAAAGAAGCGGCCTCTTTGCGCATAGAGCATTTGGCTGGTTGCGCTGTGTTCCAGAGAGCGACTTGTGCCGAAAGATGCCCGGGTCCAGCACTCAGGTTCGGAGAGCTTCGTATCTCCGTCTTCTGTCTCTCTTGTCACCTAACACACAGCAAAAAGCTTTTCCTCTATATCTTGTTAGGAGAAACTGCCCAGTACAGAAAACAATCCCCATTATTTTCCAGATTTGCAAATTGGTCTGCAGACTGTTTAGAATGAAGTAAAAGATAGTTGTCCATAACTTTATGTATTCGAATATAAAGTAAATGGAAAAGGCAAGAGAGTGGTAAATGACTGTTTTGTGTAAGTTGGAAAGCTTCACACACTCTAGCACTGTGGTGCCCTTGATTCTTCGGCTTTCAAAGCCTGCCGCTCCCTCTGTCTCCTGGAGGTGATGATCCAGCTTCTTTGCGCATAGAGCATTTGGCCGGTCGCGCTGTGTTCCAGAGAGCGGCTTGTGCCGAAAGATACCCAGGACCGGTACATAGCTTCGGAGAGATCCGTATCTCCATCTTCTGCCTCTCTTGTCGCCTTACCCTCAGCAAAAAGTTTTTCCAAAATATCTGGCTAGGAGAAACTGCCAGTACAGAAAACACCCCCTATCTTGTTCTTGAAGTTGCAGAGTGGTCTTCTGAGTATTTAAAAGGAAGGAAAAGGTAGTAGTCCAAAGCTCTTTCTGTTCCAATATAAGGTGAGTGCAAAAGGCAAGAGAGTGGTAAAATACTGTATTCTGTAAGTTTGAAATTTACGCACACTATAGCGGTGCGATGCACTTGATTCTTTGCCTTTCCAAACCTGCAGCTCTGTCCATCTCCCGGAGGTGAAAAAGCGGCTTCTTTGCGCAGAGATCATTTACCCCGTCGCAGAGATCTCCGCAGAGCGGCGTGTGCCGAAAGATGCCCGGGAGCGGCACTTAACTTCAGAGAGCTCCGTATTTCCCTTTTCCACTACTCTTGTCACACAACACCGAGCAAAAAAGCTTTTCCACTATGTTTTCCAAGGAGAAACAGCGCCTGTACAGAAAACATCCAAAATCTTGTTCTAGAGGTTGCACGGAGGACTGCAGACTGTTTCGCAATAAGCAAAAGATCGTTGTCCAAAACTCTTTCTTTTCAAATTTAATGTGAATGGAAAAGACAAGAGAGTGGTAAAGTACTGTTTTCTATAAGTTTGAATGCTACCCACAGTATACTGGTGTGGTGCGGCTTGGTTCTTCGCCTTTGGGAAGCTGCCGCTCTCTCTGTCTCCCGGAGGCGACGATCCGGCTTCTTTGCGCATAGATCATTTGCCCCGTCGCAGAGATCGCCGCAGAGCGGCTTGTGCCAAAAGATGCCCGGGAGGGGCACTTAGCTTAAATGAGCTCCGTATCTCCGTCTTCTGCTTCTCTTGTCACCTAACACACAGCAAAAAGCTTTTCCTCTATATCCTACTAGGTGAAACTGTGCCAGGACAGAAAAAAACAGCCATTTTTTTCTAGATTTGCAATGTGGTCTGCAGACTGTTTAGAATGAAGTAAAAGATAGTTGTCCAAAACTCTTTCTATTCCAATATAAGGTGAGTGCAAAAGGGAAGAGAGTGGCAAATACTGTATTCTGTAAGTTTGAAATTTACGCACACTATAGCGGTGCGATGCGCTTGATTCTTCGCCTTTCCAAACCTGCCGCTCTGTCCGTCTCCCAGAGAGAAAGAAGCGGCTTCTTTGCGCACAGAGCATTTGCCCCGTCGCAGAGATGTCCACAGAGCGGCTTGTGCCGAAAGATGCCCGGGACGGGCCCTTAACTTCGGAGAGTTCTGTATCTACCGTCTTCCACTTCTCTTCTCCCCTAACACAGAGCAAAAATCTCTTCCTCTATATCTTGCGAGGATAAACTGCCAGTACAGAAAACATCCCCTATCTTGTTCGTGAAGTTGCATAGAGCATTTGGCCGGTCGCGCTGTGTTCCAGAGAGCGGCTTGTGCCGAAAGATGCCCGGGTACGGCACTCTAGATTCGGAGAGCTGCGTATCTCCGTCTTCTGCCTCTCTTGTCACCTAACACACAGCAAAAAGCTTTTCCACAATAATTTCAAGGAGAAAATGTGGAAATCCAGAAATCATTCCTAATCTTCTTCTAGAAGTTGCACGGAGGTCTGCAGACCGTTTAGCAAGAAGCAAAAGATAGTT
The DNA here is from genome assembly GCF_037042795.1 of Molothrus aeneus. NCBI lineage: Eukaryota > Metazoa > Chordata > Aves > Passeriformes > Icteridae > Molothrus > Molothrus aeneus. The sequence continues at coordinate 6,282,315 of NC_089671.1, forward strand.
GTCCATAACTCCTTCTTGAAGAAAATAAGATGACAGGAAAAGGCAAGAGAGTGGTAAAGTACAGTATTCTGTAAGTTCGAAACTTAGGAACACTATAGCTGTGTGGTGCGATTGATTCTTCGCCTTTCCAAACCTGCCGCACTCTCTGTCTCCCGGAGACGACGATCCGGCTTCTTTGCGCACAGAGCATTGTGCTGGTGGCAGGGAGCTCCGTAGAGCGGCTTGTGCTAAAAGGTGCCCGGGAGCAATGCTTCGCTTCGGAGAGCTGCGTATCTCCGTCTTCTGCCTCTCTTGTCGCCTAACAGTTGGAAAAAAGCTTTTCCAGTATGTCTTGCAAGGAGAAATAGTGCCAGTACAGAAACCATCCCCAATCTTCTTCTAGAAGTCGCAAGGAGGTCTGCCGAGGGTTTAAAAAGAAGCAAAAGATAGTGCTCCAAAATTCCTTCTTTTCAAAAATAATGTGATTGGAAAAGGTAGGAGAGTGGTGAAGTACTGTTTTCTGTACGTTTGAAAGCTACCCACACTATACGGGAGTGGTGCGGCTTGGTTCTTCGCCTTTGGGAAGCTGCCTCTCTCTCTGACTCCCGGAGGCGAAGAAGAGGTTTCATCGAGCACAGAGCATTGTGCCTGTCGCAGTGTGTTCCAGAGACCGCCCTTGGCCGAAAGATTGCTGGGACTGGCGCTCCGCTTAGGAGAGCTCCGTATCTCCGTCTTCTGCTCCTCTTGTCAACTTAGCAAAAAGCTTTTCCACTATGTCTTGCAAAGAGAAACTATGCTAGTACAGAAGACTTTCCCAGCCGTGACATAGATGTTGCACGGACTTCTGCCAAGTGTTTTGAAAGAAGCAAAAGATAGTGGTCCAAAACCCCTTCTTTATAAAAATCATTTGAGTGGAAAAGGCAGGAGTTTGGTAAAGTACTGTTTTCTATAAGTTTGAAAGCTACCCACACTATACCAGTGTGGTGCGGCTTGCTTCTTCGCCTTTCGAAACCTGCCGCTCTCTCCGTCTCCCGGAGGCGAAGAAGAGGCTTCTTTGCGCACAGAGCATTGTGCTGGTGGAAGGGAGCTCCGTAGAGCGGCTTGTGCTAAAAGGTGCCCGGGAGCGACGCTTAGCTTCGGAGAGCTGCATATCTCCGTCTTCTGCCTCTCTTGTCACCTAACAGTTGGAAAAAAGCTTTTCCAGTATGTCTTGCAAGGAGAAATAGTGCCAGTACAGAAAACATCCCCAATCTTCTTCTAGAAGTTGCACGGAGGTCTGCAGACTGTTTAGCAGAAGCAAAAGATAGTTGTCCAAAACTCCTTCTTTTCCAATCTAATGTGAATGGAAAAGGCAAGAGGGTGGTAAAGTACTGTTTTCTATAAGTTTGAAAGCTACCCACACTATACCAGTGTGGTGCGGCTTGCTTCTTCGCCTTTCGAAACCTGTTGCTCTCTCCGTCTCCCGGAGGCGAAGAAGAGGCTTCTTTGCGCACAGAGCATTGTGCTGGTGGAAGGGAGCTCCGTAGAGCGGCTTGTGCTAAAAGGTGCCCGGGAGCGACTCTTAGCTTCGGAGAGCTGCGTATCTCCGTGTCTGCGTCTCTTGTCGCCTAACAGCTGCAAAAAAGCTTTTCCAGTATGTCTTGCAAGGAGAAATAGTGCCGGTACAGAAAACATCCCCAATCTTCTTCTAGAAGTTGCACGGAGGTCTGCAGACTGTTTAGCAGAAGCAAAAGATAGTTGTCTAAAACTCCTTCTTTTCCAATCTAATGTGAATGGAAAAGGCAAGAGAGTAGTAAAGTACTGTTTTCTATAAGTTTGAAAGCTACCCACACTATACCAGTGTGGTGCGGTTTGGTTCTTCGCCTTTGGGAAGCTGCCACTCTCTCCGTCTCCCGGAGAGAAAGAAACGGCTTCTTTGCGCACAGAGCATTTGCCCCGTCGCAGAGATCGCCGCAGGAGCGGCTTGTGCCGAAAGATGCCCGGGAGCGGCACTTAGCTTCAGAGAGCTCCGTATCGCCGTCTCCTGCCTCTCTTGTCACCTAACACACAGCAAAAAGCTTTTCCTCTATATCTTGTTAGGAGAAACTGTGCCAGTACAGAAAACAATCCCCATTATTTTCCAGATTTGCAAATTAGTCTGCAGACTGCTTAGAATGAGGTAAAAGAGAGTTGTCCAAAACTTTGTCTATTCGAATATAAAGTAAATGAAAAGGCAAGAGTGTGGAAAAGTACTGTTTTGTGTAAGTTGGAAAGCTTCACACACTCTAGCGCTGTGGTGCCCTTGATTCTTACCCTTTCGAAGCCTGCCGCTCTCTCTGTCTCCCGGAGGCGACGATCTGGCTTCTTTGCGCATAGAGCATTTGGCCGGTCGCGCTGTGTTCCAGAGAGCGGCTTGTGCCGAAAGATGCCTGGGACCGGTACATAGCTTCGGAGAGCTCCGTATCTCCATCTTCTGCCTCTCTTGTCGCCTACGACAGAGCAAAAATCTTTTCCTCTATATCTTGCGAGGAGAATCTTTACCAGTACAGAAAACATCCCCTATCTTGTTCTTGAAGTTGCACAGTGGTCTTCTGAGTGTTTAGAAGGAAGGAAAAGGTAGTTGTCCAAAACTCTTTCTATTCCAATATAAGGTGAGTGCAAAAGGCAAGAGAGTGGAAAATAGTGTATTCTGCAAGTTTGAAACCTACGCACACTCTAGCGGTGCGATGCGCTTGATTCTTCGCCTTTCCAAACCTGCCGCTCTGTCCGTCTCCCGGAGGCGACGATCCGGCTTCTTTGCGCTGAGATCATTTGCCCCGTCGCAGACACCTCCGCAGAGCGACTTGTGCCGAAAGATGCTCGGGACCGGCCCTTAACTTCGGAGAGCTCCGTATCTCCCTTTTCCACTTCTCTTGTCACAAAACACTTAGCAAAAAAACTTTTCCACTATGTTTTCCAAGGAGAAACCCGCCTTTACAGAACACATCCCCAATCTTCTTCTAGAAGTTGCACGGAGGTCTGCAGACTGTTTAGCAGAAGCAAAAGATAGTTGTCCAAAACTCCTTCTTTTCCAATCTAATGTGAATGGAAAAGGCAAGAGGGTGGTAAAGTACTGTTTTCTATAAGTTTGAAAGCTACCCACACTATACCAGTGTGGTGCGGCTTGCTTCTTCGCCTTTCGAAACCTGCTGCTCTCTCCGTCTCCCGGAGGCGAAGAAGAGGCTTCTTTGCGCACAGAGCATTGTGCTGGTGGCAGGGAGCTCCGTAGAGCGGCTTGTGCCAAAAGATGGCGGGGACCAGCACGTAGCTTCGGAGAGCTGCGTATCTCCGTCTTCTGCCTCTCTTGTCGCCTAACAGTTGCAAAAAAGCTTTTCCAGTATGTCTTGCAAGGAGAAATAGTGCCAGTACAGAAAACATCCCCAATCTTCTTCTAGAAGTTGCACGGAGGTCTGCAGACTGTTAAGCAGAAGCAAAAGATAGTTGTCCAAAACTCCTTCTTTTCCAATCTAATGTGAATGGAAAAGGCAAAAGAGTAGTAAAGTACTGTTTTCTATAAGTTTGAAAGCTACGCACTGTATACTGGTGTGGTGCGGCTTAGTTCTTCGCCTTTGGGAAGCTGCCGCTCTCTCCGTCTCCCGGAGAAAAAGAAGCGGCTTCTTTGCGCACAGAGCATTTGCCCCGTCGCAGAGATCGCCGCAGAGCGGCTTGTGCTGAAAGATGCCCGGGAGCGGCACTTAGCTTCGGAGAGCTCCGTATCGCCGTCTCCTGCCTCTCTTGTCACCTAACACACAGCAAAAAGCTTTTCCTCTATATCTTGTTAGGAGAAACTGTGCCAGTACAGAAAACAATCCCCATTATTTTCCAGATTTGCAAATTGGTCTGCAGACTGCTTAGAATGAGGTAAAAGAGAGTTGTCCAAAACTTTGTCTATTCGAATATAAAGTAAATGAAAAGGCAAGAGTGTGGAAAAGTACTGTTTTGTGTAAGTTGGAAAGCTTCACACACTCTAGCGCTGTGGTGCCCTTGATTCTTACCCTTTCGAAGCCTGCCGCTCTCTCTGTCTCCCGGAGGTGACGATCTCGCTTCTTTGCGCATTGAGCATTTGGCCGGTCGCGCTGTGGTCCAGAGAGCGGCTTGTGCCGAAAGATGCCTGGGACCGGTACATAGCTTCGGAGAGCTCCGGATCTCCATCTTCTGCCTCTCTTGTCGCCTACAACAGAGCAAAAACCTTTTCTTCTATATCTTGCAAGGAGAATCTTTACCAGTACAGAAAACATCCCCTATCTTGTTCTTGAAGTTGCACAGTGGTCTTCTGAGTGTTTAGAAGGAAGGAAAAGGTAGTTGTCCAAAACTCTTTCTATTCCAATGTAAGGGGAGTGCAAAAGGCAAGAGAGTGGAAAATAGGGTATTCTGCAAGTTTGAAATCTACGCACACTCTAGCGGTGCGATGGGAGAGCTGCGTATCTGCATCTTCTGCGTGTCTTGCCGCTCAACACTCAGCAAAATCTTTTCCAGCATATCTTGCAAAGAGAAACTCTGCCAGGAAAGAAAACATCCAAAATCTTGTTCTAAAGCTTGCATGGGGGTCTGCAAAGTGTTTGGCAAGAATGAAAGGTAGTTGTCCAAAACTCGTTCTTTTCCAATAGAATAACCATGGAAAAGGCAGGAGAGTGGTAAAGTACTGTTTTCTCTAAGTCTGAAGGCTGCCCACACTGTGCCTGCATGGTGCGGCTTGCATCTTCGCCTTTGGGAAGCTGCCGCTCGCCGATTCTCCCGGAGGCGAAGAAGCGGCTTCTTCGGACACAGAGCATTGGGCCGGTCGCGGTGTGAACCTAAAAGCGGACTCTGCCGAAAAAAACCCGGGACCGGCACTTAGCTTCGGAGAGCTGCGTATCTGCGTCTTCTGCATGTCTTGTCGCTCAACACTCAGCAAAAAGCTTATCCACCATATCTTGCAAGGAGAAACTCTGCCAGGAAAGAAAACATCCAAAATCTTGTTCTAAAGCTTGCACGGAGGTCTGCAAAGAGTTTGGCAAGAATGAAAGGTAGTTGTCCAAAACTCGTTCTTTTCCAATATAAGAGCAATGGAAAAGGAAGAGAGAGAGGTAAAGTACTGGTTTCTCTAAGTCTGAATGCTGCCCACACTGTGTCTGCATGTTGCGGCTTGCATCTTCGCCTATGGGAAGCTGCCGCTCGCCGATTCTCCCGGAGGCGAAGAAGCGGCTTCTTCGCACACAGAGCATTGTGGCGAGCGCAGGGAGCTCCTGAGAGCGGTTTGTGCCGAAAGAAGCCCGGGACCGGCACTTAGCTTCGGAGAGCTGCGTATCTGCGTCTTCTGCGTGTCTTGCCGCTCTACACCCAGCCAAAAGCTTTTCCGCCATATCTTGCAAGGAGAAACTCTGCCAGGAAAGAAAACATCCAAAATCTTGTTCTAAAGCTTGCACGGGGGTCTGCAAAGAGTTTGGCAAGAATGAAAGGTAGTTGTCCAAAACTCGTTCTTTTCCAATAGAATAACCATGGAAAAGGCAGGAGAGTGGTAAAGTACTGTTTTCTCTAAGTCTGAATGCTGCCCACACTGTGCCTGTGTGCTGCAGCTTGCATCTTTGCCTTTGGGAAGCTGCCGCTCGCCGATTCTCCCGGAGGCGAAGAAGCGGCTTCTTCGCACACAGAGCATTGTGGCGAGCGCAGGGAGCTCCTGAGAGCCGTTTTGCCGAAAGAAGCCCGGGACCGGCACTTAGCTTCGGAGAGCTGCGTGTCTGCGTCTTCTGCGTGTCTTGCCGCTCAACACTCAGCAAAAAGCGTTTCCACCACATCTTGCAAAGAGAAACTCTGCCAGGAAAGAAAACATCCAAAATCTTGTTCTAAAGCTTGCACGGAGGTCTGCAAAGAGTTTGGCAAGAATGAAAGGTAGTTGTCCAAAACTCGTTCTTTTCCAATATAATAACAATGGAAAAGGCAGGAGAGTGGTAAAGTACTGGTTTCTCTAAGTCTGAATGCTGCCCACACTGTGCCTGCATGGTGCGGCTTGCATCTTCGCATTTGGGAAGCTGCCGCTCGCCGATTCTCCCGGAGGCGAAGAAGCGGCTTCTTCGCACACAGAGCATTGGGCCGGTCGCGGTGAGCACCTAAGAGCGGCTTCTGCCGAAAGAAGCCGGGGACCGGCACTTAGCTTCGGAGAGGTGCGTGTCAGCGTCTTCTGCGTGTCTTGCCGCTCAACACTCAGCAAAAATCTTTTCCACCATATCTTGCAAAGAGAAACTCTGCCAGGAAAGAAAACATCCAAAATCTTGTTCTAAAGCTTGCACGGAGGTCTGCAAAGAGTTTGGCAAGAATGAAAGGTAGTTGTTCAAAACTCGTTCTTTTCCAATATAATAACAATGGAAAAGGCAGGAGAGTGGTAAAGTACTGTTTTCTCTAAGTCTGAATGCTGCCCACACTGTGCCTGCATGGTGCAGCTTGCATCTTCGCCTTTGGGAAGCTGCCGCTCGCCGATTCTCCCGGAGGCGAAGAAGCGGCTTCTTCGCACACAGAGCATTGGGCCGGTCGCGGTGAGCACCTAAGAGGGGTTTCTGCCGAAAGAAGCCGTAGACCAGCACTTAGCTTCGGAGAGCTGCGTGTCAGCGTCTTCTGCGTGTCTTGCCGCTCAACACTCAGCAGAAAGCTTTTCCACCATATCTTGCAAAGAGAAACTCTGCCAGGAAAGAAAACATCCAAAATCTTGTTCTAAAGCTTGCACGGAGGTCTGCAAAGAGTTTTGCAAGAATGAAAGGTACTTGTTCAAAACTCGTTCTTTTCCAATATAATAACAATGGAAAAGGCAGGAGAGTGGTAAAGTACTGTTTTCTCTAAGTCTGAATGCTGCCCACACTGTGCCTGCATGGTGCGGCTTGCATCTTCGCCTTTCGGTAGCTGCCGCTCCCCGATTCTCCCGGAAGCGAAGAAGTGGCTTCTTCGGACACAGAGCACTGGGCCGGTCGCGGTGTGCACCTAAAAGCGGCCTCTGCAGAAAAAAACCCGGGACCGGCACTTAGCTTCGGAGAGCTGTGTATCTGCGTCTTCTGCGTGTCTTGCCGCTCAACACTCAGCAAAAAGCTTTTCCACCATATCTTGCAAGGAGAAACTCTGCCAGGAAAGAAAACATCCAAAATCTTGTTCTAAAGCTTGAACGGAGGTCTGCAAAGAGTTTGGCAAGAATGAAAGGTAGTTGTCCAAAACTCGTTCTTTTCCAATAGAATAACCATGGAAAAGGCAGGAGAGTGGTAAAGTACTGGTTTCTCTAAGTCTGAATGCTGCCCACATTGTGCCTGCATGGTGCGGCTTGCATCTTCGCCTTTGGGAAGCTGCCGCTCGCCGATTCTCCCGGAGGCGAAGAAGCGGCTTCTTCGCACACAGAGCATTGGGCCGGTCGCGGTGAGCACCTAAGAGCGGCTTCTGCCGAAAGAAGCCGGGGACCGGCACTTGGCTTCGGAGAGCTGCGTGTCAGCGTCTTCTGCGTGTCTTGCCGCTCAACACTCAGCAGAAAGCTTTTCCACCATATCTTGCAAAGAGAAACTCTGCCAGGAAAGAAAACATCCAAAATCTTGTTCTAAAGCTTGCACGGAGGTCTGCAAAGAGTTTTGCAAGAATGAAAGGTACTTGTTCAAAACTCGTTCTTTTCCAATATAATAACAATGGAAAAGGCAGGAGAGTGGTAAAGTACTGTTTTCTCTAATTCTGCATTTTGCCCACACTGTGCCTGCATGGTGCGGCTTCCATCTTCGCCTTTGGGAAGCTGCCGCTCCCCGATTCTCCCGGAGGCGAAGAAGTGGCATCTTCGGACACAGAACATTGGGCCGGTCGCGGTGAGCACATAAAAGCGGCCTCTGCCGAAAGAAGCCTGGGACCAGCACTTAGCTTCGGAGAGCTGCGTATCTGCGTCTTCTGCGTGTCTTGCAGCTCAACACTCAGCAAAAAGCTTTTCCACCATATCTTGCAAAGAGAAACTCTGCCAGGAAAGAAAACATCCAAAATCTTGTTCTAAAGCTTGCACGGGGGTCTGCAAAGAGTTTGGCAAGAATGAAAGGTAGTTGTCCAAAACTCGTTCTTTTCCAATAGAATAACCATGGAAAAGGCAGGAGAGTGGTAAAGTACTGTTTTCTCTAAGTCTGAAGGCTGCCCACACTGTGCCTGTGTGCTGCAGCTTGCATCTTCGCCTTTGGGAAGCTGCCGCTCGCCGATTCTCCCGGAGGCGAAGAAGCGGCTTCTTCGCACACAGAGCATTGTGGCGAGCGCAGGGAGCTCCTGAGAGCGGTTTGTGCCGAAAGAAGCCCGGGACCGGCACTTAGCTTCGGAGAGCTGCGTATCTGCGTCTTCTGCGTGTCTTGCCGCTCTACACTCAGCCAAAAGCTTTTCCACCATATCTTGCAAGGAGAAACTCTGCCAGGAAAGAAAACATCCAAAATCTTGTTCTAAAGCTTGCACGGGGGTCTGCAAAGAGTTTGGCAAGAATGAAAGGTAGTTGTCCAAAACTCGTTCTTTTCCAATAGAATAACCATGGAAAAGGCAGGAGAGTGGTAAAGTACTGTTTTCTCTAAGTCTGAAGGCTGCCCACACTGTGCCTGTGTGCTGCAGCTTGCATCTTCGCCTTTGGGAAGCTGCCGCTCGCCGATTCTCCCGGAGGCGAAGAAGCGGCTTCTTCGCACACAGAGCATTGTGGCGAGCGCAGGGAGCTCCTGAGAGCGGTTTGTGCCGAAAGAAGCCCGGGACCGGCACTTAGCTTCGGAGAGCTGCGTATCTGCGTCTTCTGCGTGTCTTGCCGCTCTACACTCAGCAAAAAGCTTTTCCACCATATCTTGCAAGGAGAAACTCTGCCAGGAAAGAAAACATCCAAAATCTTGTTCTAAAGCTTGCACGGGGGTCTGCAAAGAGTTTGGCAAGAATGAAAGGTAGTTGTCCAAAACTCGTTCTTTTCCAATAGAATAACCATGGAAAAGGCAGGAGAGTGGTAAAGTACTGTTTTCTCTAAGTCTGAAGGCTGCCCACACTGTGCCTGTGTGCTGCAGCTTGCATCTTCGCCTTTGGGAAGCTGCCGCTCGCCGATTCTCCCGGAGGCGAAGAAGCGGCTTCTTCGCACACAGAGCATTGTGGCGAGCGCAGGGAGCTCCTGAGAGCGGTTTGTGCCGAAAGAAGCCCGGGACCGGCACTTAGCTTCGGAGAGCTGCGTATATGCGTCTTCTGCGTGTCTTGCCGCTCTACACTCAGCAAAAAGCTTTTCCACCATATCTTGCAAGGAGAAACTCTGCCAGGAAAGAAAACATCCAAAATCTTGTTCTAAAGTTTGCACGGGGGTCTGCAAAGAGTTTGGCAAGAATGAAAGGTAGTTGTCCAAAACTCGTTCTTTTCCAATAGAATAACCATGGAAAAGGCAGGAGAGTGGTAAAGTACTGTTTTCTCTAAGTCTGAAGGCTGCCCACACTGTGCCTGTGTGCTGCAGCTTGCATCTTCGCCTTTGGGAAGCTGCCGCTCGCCGATTCTCCCGGAGGCGAAGAAGCGGCTTCTTCGCACACGGCGAAGAAGCGGCTTCTTCGCACACAGAGCATTGTGGCGAGCGCAGGGAGCTCCTGAGAGCGGTTTGTGTCGAAAGAAGCCCAGGACCGGCACTTAGCTTCGGAGAGCTGCGTATCTGCGTTTTCTGCGTGTCTTGCCGCTCTACACTCAGCCAAAAGCTTTTCCACCATATCTTGCAAGGAGAAACTCTGCCAGGAAAGAAAACATCCAAAATCTTGTTCTAAAGCTTGCACGGGGGTCTGCAAAGAGTTTGGCAAGAATGAAAGGTAGTTGTCCAAAACTCGTTCTTTTCCAATAGAATAACCATGGAAAAGGCAGGAGAGTGGTAAAGTACTGTTTTCTCTAAGTCTGAAGGCTGCCCACACTGTGCCTGTGTGCTGCAGCTTGCATCTTCGCCTTTGGGAAGCTGCCGCTCGCCGATTCTCCCGGAGGCGAAGAAGCGGCTTCTTCGCACACAGAGCATTGTGGCGAGCGCAGGGAGCTCCTGAGAGCGGTTTGTGCCGAAAGAAGCCCGGGACCGGCACTTAGCTTCGGAGAGCTGCGTATCTGCGTCTTCTGCGTGTCTTGCCGCTCTACACTCAGCAAAAAGCTTTTCCACCATATCTTGCAAGGAGAAACTCTGCCAGGAAAGAAAACATCCAAAATCTTGTTCTAAAGCTTGCACGGGGGTCTGCAAAGAGTTTGGCAAGAATGAAAGGTAGTTGTCCAAAACTCGTTCTTTTCCAATAGAATAACCATGGAAAAGGCAGGAGAGTGGTAAAGTACTGTTTTCTCTAAGTCTGAAGGTTGCCCACACTGTGCCTGTGTGCTGCAGCTTGCATCTTCGCATTTGGGAAGCTGCCGCTCGCCGATTCTCCCGGAGGCGAAGAAGCAGCTTCTTCGCACACGGCGAAGAAGCGGCTTCTTCGCACACAGAGCATTGTGGCGAGCGCCGGGAGCTCCTGAGAGCTGTTTGTGCCGAAAGAAACCCGGGACCGGCACTTAGCTTCGGAGAGCTGCGTATCTGCGTCTTCTGCGTGTCTTGCCGCTCTACACTCAGCCAAAAGCTTTTCCACCATATTTTGCAAGGAGAAACTCTGCCAGGAAAGAAAACATCCAAAATCTTGTTCTAAAGCTTGCACGGGGGTCTGCAAAGAGTTTGGCAAGAATGAAAGGTAGTTGTCCAAAACTCGTTCTTTTCCAATAGAATAACCATGGAAAAGGCAGGAGAGTGGTAAAGTACTGTTTTCTCTAAGTCTGAAGGCTGCCCACACTGTGCCTGTGTGCTGCAGCTTGCATCTTCGCCTTTGGGAAGCTGCCGCTTGCCGATTCTCCCGGAGGCGAAGAAGCAGCTTCTTCGCACACGGCGAAGAAGCAGCTTCTTCGCACACAGAGCATTGTGGCGAGCGCAGGGAGCTCCTGAGAGCGGTTTGTGCCGAAAGAAGCCCGGGACCGGCACTTAGCTTCGGAGAGCTGCGTATCTGCGTCTTCTGCGTGTCTTGCCGCTCTACACTCAGCCAAAAGCTTTTCCACCATATCTTGCAAGGAGAAACTCTGCCAGGAAAGAAAACATCCAAAATCTTGTTCTAAAGCTTGCACGGGGGTCTGCAAAGAGTTTGGCAAGAATGAAAGGTAGTTGTCCAAAACTCGTTCTTTTCCAATAGAATAACCATGGAAAAGGCAGGAGAGTGGTAAAGTACTGTTTTCTCTAAGTCTGAAGGCTGCCCACACTGTGCCTGTGTGCTGCAGCTTGCATCTTCGCCTTTGGGAAGCTGCCGCTCGCCGATTCTCCCGGAGGCGAAGAAGCGGCTTCTTCGCACACAGAGCATTGTGGCGAGCGCAGGGAGCTCCTGAGAGCGGTTTGTGCCGAAAGAAACCCGGGACCGGCACTTAGCTTCGGAGAGCTGCGTATCTGCGTCTTCTGCGTGTCTTGCCGCTCTACACTCAGCCAAAAGCTTTTCCACCATATCTTGCAAGGAGAAACTCTGCCAGGAAAGAAAACATCCAAAATCTTGTTCTAAAGCTTGCACGGGGGTCTGCAAAGAGTTTGGCAAGAATGAAATGTAGTTGTCCAAAACTCGTTCTTTTCCAATAGAATAACCATGGAAAAGGCAGGAGAGTGGTAAATTACTGTTTTCTCTAAGTCTGAAGGCTGCCCACACTGTGCCTGTGTGCTGCAGCTTGCATCTTCGCCTTTGGGAAGCTGCCGCTCGCCGATTCTCCCGGAGGCGAAGAAGCGGCTTCTTCGCACACAGAGCATTGTGGCGAGCGCAGGGAGCTCCTGAGAGCGGTTTGTGCCGAAAGAAGCCCGGGACCGGCACTTAGCTTCGGAGAGCTGCGTATCTGCGTCTTCTGCGTGTCTTGCCGCTCTACACTCAGCCAAAAGCTTTTCCACCATATCTTGCAAGGAGAAACTCTGCCAGGAAAGAAAACATCCAAAATCTTGTTCTAAAGCTTGCACGGGGGTCTGCAAAGAGTTTGGCAAGAATGAAAGGTAGTTGTCCAAAACTCGTTCTTTTCCAATAGAATAACCATGGAAAAGGCAGGAGAGTGGTAAAGTACTGTTTTCTCTAAGTCTGAAGGCTGCCCACACTGTGCCTGTGTGCTGCAGCTTGCATCTTCGGCTTTGGGAAGCTGCCGCTCGCCGATTCTCCCGGAGGCGAAGAAGCGGCTTCTTCGCACACAGAGCATTGTGGCGAGCGCAGGGAGCTCCTGAGAGCGGTTTGTGCCGAAAGAAGCCCGGGACCGGCACTTAGCTTCGGAGAGCTGCGTATCTGCGTCTTCTGCGTGTCTTGCCGCTCTACACCCAGCCAAAAGCTTTTCCACCATATCTTGCAAGGAGAAACTCTGCCAGGAAAGAAAACATCCAAAATCTTGTTCTAAAGCTTGCACGGGGGTCTGCAAAGAGTTTGGCAAGAATGAAAGGTAGTTGTCCAAAACTCGTTCTTTTCCAATAGAATAACCATGGAAAAGGCAGGAGAGTGGTAAAGTACTGTTTTCTCTAAGTCTGAAGGCTGCCCACACTGTGCCTGTGTGCTGCAGCTTGCATCTTCGCCTTTGGGAAGCTGCCGCTCGCCGATTCTCCCGCAGGCGAAGAAGCGGCTTCTTCGCACACAGAGCATTGTGGCGAGCGCAGGGAGCTCCTGAGAGCGGTTTGTGCCGAAAGAAGCCCGGGACCGGCACTTAGCTTCGGAGAGCTGCGTATCTGCGTCTTCTGCGTGTCTTGCCGCTCTACACTCAGCCAAAAGCTTTTCCACCATATCTTGCAAGGAGAAACTCTGCCAGGAAAGAAAACATCCAAAATCTTGTTCTAAAGTTTGCACGGGGGTCTGCAAAGAGTTTGGCAAGAATGAAAGGTAGTTGTCCAAAACTCGTTCTTTTCCAATAGAATAACCATGGAAAAGGCAGGAGAGTGGTAAAGTACTGTTTTCTCTAAGTCTGAAGGCTGCCCACACTGTGCCTGTGTGCTGCAGCTTGCATCTTCGCCTTTGGGAAGCTGCCGCTCGCCGATTCTCCCGGAGGCGAAGAAGCGGCTTCTTCGCACACGGCGAAGAAGCGGCTTCTTCGCACACAGAGCATTGTGGCGAGCGCAGGGAGCTCCTGAGAGCGGTTTGTGCCGAAAGAAGCCCGGGACCGGCACTTAGCTTCGGAGAGCTGCGTATCTGCGTCTTCTGCGTGTCTTGCCGCTCTACACCCAGCCAAAAGCTTTTCCACCATATCTTGCAAGGAGAAACTCTGCCAGGAAAGAAAACATCCAAAATCTTGTTGTAAAGCTTGCACGGGGGTCTGCAAAGAGTTTGGCAAGAATGAAAGGTAGTTGTCCAAAACTCGTTCATTTCCAATAGAATAACCATGGAAAAGGCAGGAGAGTGGTAAAGTACTGTTTTCTCTAAGTCTGAAGGCTGCCCACACTGTGCCTGTGTGCTGCAGCTTGCATCTTCGCCTTTGGGAAGCTGCCGCTCGCCGATTCTCCCGGAGGCGAAGAAGCAGCTTCTTCGCACACGGCGAAGAAGCGGCTTCTTCGCACACAGAGCATTGTGGCGAGCGCCGGGAGCTCCTGAGAGCTGTTTGTGCTGAAAGAAACCCGGGACCGGCACTTAGCTTCGGAGAGCTGCGTATCTGCGTCTTCTACGTGTCTTGCCGCTCTACACTCAGCAAAAAGCTTTTCCACCATATCTTGCAAGGAGAAACTCTGCCAGGAAAGAAAACATCCAAAATCTTGTTCTAAAGCTTGCACGGGGGTCTGCAAAGAGTTTGGCAAGAATGAAAGGTAGTTGTCCAAAACTCGTTCATTTCCAATAGAATAACCATGGAAAAGGCAGGAGAGTGGTAAAGTACTGTTTTCTCTAAGTCTGAAGGCTGCCCACACTGTGCCTGTGTGCGGCAGCTTGCATCTTCGCCTTTGGGAAGCTGCCGCTCGCCGATTCTCCCGGAGGCGAAGAAGCGGCTTCTTCGCACACAGAGCATTGTGGCGAGCGCAGGGAGCTCCTGAGAGCGGTTTGTGCCGAAAGAAGCCCGGGACCGGCACTTAGCTTCGGAGAGCTGCGTATCTGCGTCTTCTGCGTGTCTTGCCGCTCTACACTCAGCCAAAAGCTTTTCCACCATATCTTGCAAGGAGAAACTCTGCCAGGAAAGAAAACATCCAAAATCTTGTTCTAAAGTTTGCACGGGGGTCTGCAAAGAGTTTGGCAAGAATGAAAGGTAGTTGTCCAAAACTCGTTCTTTTCCAATAGAATAACCATGGAAAAGGCAGGAGAGTGGTAAAGTACTGTTTTCTCTAAGTCTGAAGGCTGCCCACACTGTGCCTGTGTGCTGCAGCTTGCATCTTCGCCTTTGGGAAGCTGCCGCTCGCCGATTCTCCCGGAGGCGAAGAAGCAGCTTCTTCGCACACGGCGAAGAAGCGGCTTCTTCGCACACAGAGCATTGTGGCGAGCGCCGGGAGCTCCTGAGAGCTGTTTGTGTCGAAAGAAGCCCAGGACCGGCACTTAGCTTCGGAGAGCTGCGTATCTGCGTCTTCTGCGTGTCTTGCCGCTCTACACTCAGCAAAAAGCTTTTCCAGCATATCTTGCAAGGAGAAACTCTGCCAGGAAAGAAAACATCCAAAATCTTGTTCTAAAGCTTGCACGGGGGTCTGCAAAGAGTTTGGCAAGAATGAAAGGTAGTTGTCCAAAACTCGTTCTTTTCCAATAGAATAACCATGGAAAAGGCAGGAGAGTGGTAAAGTACTGTTTTCTCTAAGTCTGAAGGCTGCCCACACTGTGCCTGTGTGCTGCAGCTTGCATCTTCGCCTTTGGGAAGCTGCCGCTCGCCGATTCTCCCGCAGGCGAAGAAGCGGCTTCTTCGCACACAGAGCATTGTGGCGAGCGCAGGGAGCTCCTGAGAGCGGTTTGTGCCGAAAGAAGCCCGGGACCGGCACTTAGCTTCGGAGAGCTGCGTATCTGCGTCTTCTGCGTGTCTTGCCGCTCTACACTCAGCCAAAAGCTTTTCCACCATATCTTGCAAGGAGAAACTCTGCCAGGAAAGAAAACATCCAAAATCTTGTTCTAAAGCTTGCACGGGGGTCTGCAAAGAGTTTGGCAAGAATGAAAGGTAGTTGTCCAAAACTCGTTCTTTTCCAATAGAATAACCATGGAAAAGGCAGGAGAGTGGTAAAGTACTGTTTTCTCTAAGTCTGAAGGCTGCCCACACTGTGCCTGTGTGCTGCAGCTTGCATCTTCGCCTTTGGGAAGCTGCCGCTCGCCGATTCTCCCGCAGGCGAAGAAGCGGCTTCTTCGCACACAGAGCATTGTGGCGAGCGCAGGGAGCTCCTGAGAGCGGTTTGTGCCGAAAGAAGCCCGGGACCGGCACTTAGCTTCGGAGAGCTGCGTATCTGCGTCTTCTGCGTGTCTTGCCGCTCTACACTCAGCCAAAAGCTTTTCCACCATATCTTGCAAGGAGAAACTCTGCCAGGAAAGAAAACATCCAAAATCTTGTTCTAAAGCTTGCACGGGGGTCTGCAAAGAGTTTGGCAAGAATGAAAGGTAGTTGTCCAAAACTCGTTCTTTTCCAATAGAATAACCATGGAAAAGGCAGGAGAGTGGTAAAGTACTGTTTTCTCTAAGTCTGAAGGCTGCCCACACTGTGCCTGTGTGCTGCAGCTTGCATCTTCGCCTTTGGGAAGCTGCCGCTCGCCGATTCTCCCGGAGGCGAAGAAGAGGCTTCTTCGCACACGGCGAAGAAGCGGCTTCTTCGCACACAGAGCATTGTGGCGAGCGCAGGGAGCTCCTGAGAGCGGTTTGTGCCGAAAGAAGCCCAGGACCGGCACTTAGCTTCGGAGAGCTGCGTATCTGCGTCTTCTGCGTGTCTTGCCGCTCTACACTCAGCAAAAAGCTTTTCCACCATATCTTGCAAGGAGAAACTCTGCCAGGAAAGAAAACATCCAAAATCTTGTTCTAAAGCTTGCACGGGGGTCTGCAAAGAGTTTGGCAAGAATGAAAGGTAGTTGTCCAAAACTCGTTCTTTTCCAATAGAATAACCATGGAAAAGGCAGGAGAGTGGTAAAGTACTGTTTTCTCTAAGTCTGAAGGCTGCCCACACTGTGCCTGTGTGCTGCAGCTTGCATCTTCGCCTTTGGGAAGCTGCCGCTCGCCGATTCTCCCGGGGGCGAAGAAGCAGCTTCTTCGCATACGGCGAAGAAGCAGCTTCTTCGCACACAGAGCATTGTGGCGAGCGCAGGGAGCTCCTGAGAGCGGTTTGTGCCGAAAGAAGCCCGGGACCGGCACTTAGCTTCGGAGAGCTGCGTATCTGCGTCTTCTGCGTGTCTTGCCGCTCTACACTCAGCCAAAAGCTTTTCCACCATATCTTGCAAGGAGAAACTCTGCCAGGAAAGAAAACATCCAAAATCTTGTTCTAAAGCTTGCACGGGGGTCTGCAAAGAGTTTGGCAAGAATGAAAGGTAGTTGTCCAAAACTCGTTCTTTTCCAATAGAATAACCATGGAAAAGGCAGGAGAGTGGTAAAGTACTGTTTTCTCTAAGTCTGAAGGCTGCCCACACTGTGCCTGTGTGCTGCAGCTTGCATCTTCGCCTTTGGGAAGCTGCCGCTCGCCGATTCTCCCGGAGGCGAAGAAGCGGCTTCTTCGCACACAGAGCATTGTGGCGAGCGCAGGGAGCTCCTGAGAGCGGTTTGTGCCGAAAGAAACCCGGGACCGGCACTTAGCTTCGGAGAGCTGCGTATCTGCGTCTTCTGCGTGTCTTGCCGCTCTACACTCAGCCAAAAGCTTTTCCACCATATCTTGCAAGGAGAAACTCTGCCAGGAAAGAAAACATCCAAAATCTTGTTCTAAAGCTTGCACGGGGGTCTGCAAAGAGTTTGGCAAGAATGAAATGTAGTTGTCCAAAACTCGTTCTTTTCCAATAGAATAACCATGGAAAAGGCAGGAGAGTGGTAAATTACTGTTTTCTCTAAGTCTGAAGGCTGCCCACACTGTGCCTGTGTGCTGCAGCTTGCATCTTCGCCTTTGGGAAGCTGCCGCTCGCCGATTCTCCCGGAGGCGAAGAAGCGGCTTCTTCGCACACAGAGCATTGTGGCGAGCGCAGGGAGCTCCTGAGAGCGGTTTGTGCCGAAAGAAGCCCGGGACCGGCACTTAGCTTCGGAGAGCTGCGTATCTGCGTATTCTGCGTGTCTTGCCGCTCTACACTCAGCCAAAAGCTTTTCCACCATATCTTGCAAGGAGAAACTCTGCCAGGAAAGAAAACATCCAAAATCTTGTTCTAAAGCTTGCACGGGGGTCTGCAAAGAGTTTGGCAAGAATGAAAGGTAGTTGTCCAAAACTCGTTCTTTTCCAATAGAATAACCATGGAAAAGGCAGGAGAGTGGTAAAGTACTGTTTTCTCTAAGTCTGAAGGCTGCCCACACTGTGCCTGTGTGCTGCAGCTTGCATCTTCGGCTTTGGGAAGCTGCCGCTCGCCGATTCTCCCGGAGGCGAAGAAGCGGCTTCTTCGCACACAGAGCATTGTGGCGAGCGCAGGGAGCTCCTGAGAGCGGTTTGTGCCGAAAGAAGCCCGGGACCGGCACTTAGCTTCGGAGAGCTGCGTATCTGCGTCTTCTGCGTGTCTTGCCGCTCTACACCCAGCCAAAAGCTTTTCCACCATATCTTGCAAGGAGAAACTCTGCCAGGAAAGAAAACATCCAAAATCTTGTTCTAAAGCTTGCACGGGGGTCTGCAAAGAGTTTGGCAAGAATGAAAGGTAGTTGTCCAAAACTCGTTCTTTTCCAATAGAATAACCATGGAAAAGGCAGGAGAGTGGTAAAGTACTGTTTTCTCTAAGTCTGAAGGCTGCCCACACTGTGCCTGTGTGCTGCAGCTTGCATCTTCGCCTTTGGGAAGCTGCCGCTCGCAGATTCTCCCGCAGGCGAAGAAGCGGCTTCTTCGCACACAGAGCATTGTGGCGAGCGCAGGGAGCTCCTGAGAGCGGTTTGTGCCGAAAGAAGCCCGGGACCGGCACTTAGCTTCGGAGAGCTGCGTATCTGCGTCTTCTGCGTGTCTTGCCGCTCTACACTCAGCCAAAAGCTTTTCCACCATATCTTGCAAGGAGAAACTCTGCCAGGAAAGAAAACATCCAAAATCTTGTTCTAAAGTTTGCACGGGGGTCTGCAAAGAGTTTGGCAAGAATGAAAGGTAGTTGTCCAAAACTCGTTCTTTTCCAATAGAATAACCATGGAAAAGGCAGGAGAGTGGTAAAGTACTGTTTTCTCTAAGTCTGAAGGCTGCCCACACTGTGCCTGTGTGCTGCAGCTTGCATCTTCGCCTTTGGGAAGCTGCCGCTCGCCGATTCTCCCGGAGGCGAAGAAGCGGCTTCTTCGCACACGGCGAAGAAGCGGCTTCTTCGCACACAGAGCATTGTGGCGAGCGCAGGGAGCTCCTGAGAGCGGTTTGTGCCGAAAGAAGCCCGGGACCGGCACTTAGCTTCGGAGAGCTGCGTATCTGCGTCTTCTGCGTGTCTTGCCGCTCTACACCCAGCCAAAAGCTTTTCCACCATATCTTGCAAGGAGAAACTCTGCCAGGAAAGAAAACATCCAAAATCTTGTTGTAAAGCTTGCACGGGGGTCTGCAAAGAGTTTGGCAAGAATGAAAGGTAGTTGTCCAAAACTCGTTCATTTCCAATAGAATAACCATGGAAAAGGCAGGAGAGTGGTAAAGTACTGTTTTCTCTAAGTCTGAAGGCTGCCCACACTGTGCCTGTGTGCTGCAGCTTGCATCTTCGCCTTTGGGAAGCTGCCGCTCGCCGATTCTCCCGGAGGCGAAGAAGCAGCTTCTTCGCACACGGCGAAGAAGCGGCTTCTTCGCACACAGAGCATTGTGGCGAGCGCCGGGAGCTCCTGAGAGCTGTTTGTGCTGAAAGAAACCCGGGACCGGCACTTAGCTTCGGAGAGCTGCGTATCTGCGTCTTCTACGTGTCTTGCCGCTCTACACTCAGCAAAAAGCTTTTCCACCATATCTTGCAAGGAGAAACTCTGCCAGGAAAGAAAACATCCAAAATCTTGTTCTAAAGCTTGCACGGGGGTCTGCAAAGAGTTTGGCAAGAATGAAAGGTAGTTGTCCAAAACTCGTTCATTTCCAATAGAATAACCATGGAAAAGGCAGGAGAGTGGTAAAGTACTGTTTTCTCTAAGTCTGAAGGCTGCCCACACTGTGCCTGTGTGCTGCAGCTTGCATCTTCGCCTTTGGGAAGCTGCCGCTCGCCGATTCTCCCGGAGGCGAAGAAGCGGCTTCTTCGCACACAGAGCATTGTGGCGAGCGCAGGGAGCTCCTGAGAGCGGTTTGTGCCGAAAGAAGCCCGGGACCGGCACTTAGCTTCGGAGAGCTGCGTATCTGCGTCTTCTGCGTGTCTTGCCGCTCTACACTCAGCCAAAAGCTTTTCCACCATATCTTGCAAGGAGAAACTCTGCCAGGAAAGAAAACATCCAAAATCTTGTTCTAAAGTTTGCACGGGGGTCTGCAAAGAGTTTGGCAAGAATGAAAGGTAGTTGTCCAAAACTCGTTCTTTTCCAATAGAATAACCATGGAAAAGGCAGGAGAGTGGTAAAGTACTGTTTTCTCTAAGTCTGAAGGCTGCCCACACTGTGCCTGTGTGCTGCAGCTTGCATCTTCGCCTTTGGGAAGCTGCCGCTCGCCGATTCTCCCGGAGGCGAAGAAGCAGCTTCTTCGCACACGGCGAAGAAGCGGCTTCTTCGCACACAGAGCATTGTGGCGAGCGCCGGGAGCTCCTGAGAGCTGTTTGTGCTGAAAGAAACCCGGGACCGGCACTTAGCTTCGGAGAGCTGCGTATCTGCGTCTTCTACGTGTCTTGCCGCTCTACACTCAGCAAAAAGCTTTTCCACCATATCTTGCAAGGAGAAACTCTGCCAGGAAAGAAAACATCCAAAATCTTGTTCTAAAGCTTGCACGGGGGTCTGCAAAGAGTTTGGCAAGAATGAAAGGTAGTTGTCCAAAACTCGTTCTTTTCCAATAGAATAAGCATGGAAAAGGCAGGAGAGTGGTAAAGTACTGTTTTCTCTAAGTCTGAAGGCTGCCCACACTGTGCCTGTGTGCTGCAGCTTGCATCTTCGCCTTTGGGAAGCTGCCGCTCGCCGATTCTCCCGGAGGCGAAGAAGCGGCTTCTTCGCACACAGAGCATTGTGGCGAGCGCAGGGAGCTCCTGAGAGCGGTTTGTGCCGAAAGAAGCCCGGGACCGGCACTTAGCTTCGGAGAGCTGCGTATCTGCGTCTTCTGCGTGTCTTGCCGCTCTACACTCAGCCAAAAGCTTTTCCACCATATCTTGCAAGGAGAAACTCTGCCAGGAAAGAAAACATCCAAAATCTTGTTCTAAAGCTTGCACGGGGGTCTGCAAAGAGTTTGGCAAGAATGAAAGGTAGTTGTCCAAAACTCGTTCTTTTCCAATAGAATAACCATGGAAAAGGCAGGAGAGTGGTAAAGTACTGTTTTCTCTAAGTCTGAAGGCTGCCCACACTGTGCCTGTGTGCTGCAGCTTGCATCTTCGCCTTTGGGAAGCTGCCGCTCGCCGATTCTCCCGCAGGCGAAGAAGCGGCTTCTTCGCACACAGAGCATTGTGGCGAGCGCAGGGAGCTCCTGAGAGCGGTTTGTGCCGAAAGAAGCCCGGGACCGGCACTTAGCTTCGGAGAGCTGCGTATCTGCGTCTTCTGCGTGTCTTGCCGCTCTACACTCAGCCAAAAGCTTTTCCACCATATCTTGCAAGGAGAAACTCTGCCAGGAAAGAAAACATCCAAAATCTTGTTCTAAAGCTTGCACGGGGGTCTGCAAAGAGTTTGGCAAGAATGAAAGGTAGTTGTCCAAAACTCGTTCTTTTCCAATAGAATAACCATGGAAAAGGCAGGAGAGTGGTAAAGTACTGTTTTCTCTAAGTCTGAAGGCTGCCCACACTGTGCCTGTGTGCTGCAGCTTGCATCTTCGCCTTTGGGAAGCTGCCGCTCGCCGATTCTCCCGGAGGCGAAGAAGCGGCTTCTTCGCACACGGCGAAGAAGCGGCTTCTTCGCACACAGAGCATTGTGGCGAGCTCAGGGAGCTCCTGAGAGTGGTTTGTGCCGAAAGAAGCCCAGGACCGGCACTTAGCTTCGGAGAGCTGCGTATCTGCGTCTTCTGCGTGTCTTGCCGCTCTACACTCAGCAAAAAGCTTTTCCACCATATCTTGCAAGGAGAAACTCTGCCAGGAAAGAAAACATCCAAAATCTTGTTCTAAAGCTTGCACGGGGGTCTGCAAAGAGTTTGGCAAAAATGAAAGGTAGTTGTCCAAAACTCGTTCTTTTCCAATAGAATAACCATGGAAAAGGCAGGAGAGTGGTAAAGTACTGTTTTCTCTAAGTCTGAAGGCTGCCCACACTGTGCCTGTGTGCTGCAGCTTGCATCTTCGCCTTTGGGAAGCTGCCGCTCGCCGATTCTCCCGCAGGCGAAGAAGCGGCTTCTTCGCACCCAGAGCATTGTGGCGAGCGCAGGGAGCTCCTGAGAGCGGTTTGTGCCGAAAGAAGCCCGGGACCGGCACTTAGCTTCGGAGAGCTGCGTATCTGCGTCTTCTGCGTGTCTTGCCGCTCTACACTCAGCCAAAAGCTTTTCCACCATATCTTGCAAGGAGAAACTCTGCCAGGAAAGAAAACATCCAAAATCTTGTTCTAAAGCTTGCACGGGGGTCTGCAAAGAGTTTGGCAAGAATGAAAGGTAGTTGTCCAAAACTCGTTCTTTTCCAATAGAATAACCATGGAAAAGGCAGGAGAGTGGTAAAGTACTGTTTTCTCTAAGTCTGAAGGCTGCCCACACTGTGCCTGTGTGCTGCAGCTTGCATCTTCGCCTTTGGGAAGCTGCCGCTCGCCGATTCTCCCGGAGGCGAAGAAGCGGCTTCTTCACACACAGAGCATTGTGGCGAGCGCAGGGAGCTCCTGAGAGCGGTTTGTGCCGAAAGAAGCCCGGGACCGGCACTTAGCTTCGGAGAGCTGCGTATCTGCGTCTTCTGCGTGTCTTGCCGCTCTACACTCAGCAAAAAGCTTTTCCAGCATATTTTGCAAGGAGAAACTCTGCCAGGAAAGAAAACATCCAAAATCTTGTTCTAAAGCTTGCACGGGGGTCTGCAAAGAGTTTGGCAAGAATGAA
Organism: Molothrus aeneus; assembly: GCF_037042795.1. Lineage (NCBI taxonomy): Eukaryota > Metazoa > Chordata > Aves > Passeriformes > Icteridae > Molothrus > Molothrus aeneus. The sequence continues at coordinate 6,304,437 of NC_089671.1, forward strand.
ATGTAGTTGTCCAAAACTCGTTCTTTTCCAATAGAATAACCATGGAAAAGGCAGGAGAGTGGTAAAGTACTGTTTTCTCTAAGTCTGAAGGCTGCCCACACTGTGCCTGTGTGCTGCAGCTTGCATCTTCGCCTTTGGGAAGCTGCCGCTCGCCGATTCTCCCGGAGGCGAAGAAGCGGCTTCTTCGCACACAGAGCATTGTGGCGAGCGCAGGGAGCTCCTGAGAGCGGTTTGTGCCGAAAGAAGCCCGGGACCGGCACTTAGCTTCGGAGAGCTGCGTATCTGCGTCTTCTGCGTGTCTTGCCGCTCTACACTCAGCCAAAAGCTTTTCCACCATATCTTGCAAGGAGAAACTCTGCCAGGAAAGAAAACATCCAAAATCTTGTTCTAAAGCTTGCACGGGGGTCTGCAAAGAGTTTGGCAAGAATGAAAGGTAGTTGTCCAAAACTCGTTCTTTTCCAATAGAATAACCATGGAAAAGGCAGGAGAGTGGTAAAGTACTGTTTTCTCTAAGTCTGAAGGCTGCCCACACTGTGCCTGTGTGCTGCAGCTTGCATCTTCGGCTTTGGGAAGCTGCCGCTCGCCGATTCTCCCGGAGGCGAAGAAGCAGTTCTTCGCACACGGCGAAGAAGCGGCTTCTTCGCACACAGAGCATTGTGGCGAGCGCAGGGAGCTCCTGAGAGCGGTTTGTGCCGAAAGAAGCCCGGGACCGGCACTTAGCTTCGGAGAGCTGCGTATCTGCGTCTTCTGCGTGTCTTGCCGCTCTACACTCAGCCAAAAGCTTTTCCACCATATCTTGCAAGGAGAAACTCTGCCAGGAAAGAAAACATCCAAAATCTTGTTCTAAAGCTTGCACGGGGGTCTGCAAAGAGTTTGGCAAGAATGAAAGGTAGTTGTCCAAAACTCGTTCTTTTCCAATAGAATAACCATGGAAAAGGCAGGAGAGTGGTAAAGTACTGTTTTCTCTAAGTCTGAAGGCTGCCCACACTGTGCCTGTGTGCTGCAGCTTGCATCTTCGCCTTTGGGAAGCTGCCGCTCGCCAATTCTCCCGGAGGCGAAGAAGCGGCTTCTTCGCACACAGAGCATTGTGGCGAGCGCAGGGAGCTCCTGAGAGCGGTTTGTGCCGAAAGAAGCCCGGGACCGGCACTTAGCTTCGGAGAGCTGCGTATCTGCGTCTTCTGCGTGTCTTGCCGCTCTACACCCAGCCAAAAGCTTTTCCACCATATCTTGCAAGGAGAAACTCTGCCAGGAAAGAAAACATCCAAAATCTTGTTCTAAAGCTTGCACGGGGGTCTGCAAAGAGTTTGCAAGAATGAAAGGTAGTTGTCCAAAACTCGTTCTTTTCCAATAGAATAACCATGGAAAAGGCAGGAGAGTGGTAAAGTACTGTTTTCTCTAAGTCTGAAGGCTGCCCACACTGTGCCTGTGTGCTGCAGCTTGCATCTTCGCCTTTGGGAAGCTGCCGCTCGCCGATTCTCCCGGAGGCGAAGAAGCGGCTTCTTCGCACACAGAGCATTGTGGCGAGCGCAGGGAGCTCCTGAGAGCGGTTTGTGCCAAAAGAAGCCCGGGACCGGCACTTAGCTTCGGAGAGCTGCGTATATGCGTCTTCTGCGTGTCTTGCCGCTCTACACTCAGCAAAAAGCTTTTCCACCATATCTTGCAAGGAGAAACTCTGCCAGGAAAGAAAACATCCAAAATCTTGTTCTAAAGTTTGCACGGGGGTCTGCAAAGAGTTTGGCAAGAATGAAAGGTAGTTGTCCAAAACTCGTTCTTTTCCAATAGAATAAGCATGGAAAAGGCAGGAGAGTGGTAAAGTACTGTTTTCTCTAAGTCTGAAGGCTGCCCACACTGTGCCTGTGTGCTGCAGCTTGCATCTTCGCCTTTGGGAAGCTGCCGCTCGCCGATTCTCCCGCAGGCGAAGAAGCGGCTTCTTCGCACACGGCGAAGAAGCGGCTTCTTCGCACACAGAGCATTGTGGCGAGCGCAGGGAGCTCCTGAGAGCGGTTTGTGCCGAAAGAAGCCCGGGACCGGCACTTAGCTTCGGAGAGCTGCGTATCTGCGTCTTCTGCGTGTCTTGCCGCTCTACACTCAGCCAAAAGCTTTTCCACCATATCTTGCAAGGAGAAACTCTGCCAGGAAAGAAAACATCCAAAATCTTGTTGTAAAGCTTGCACGGGGGTCTGCAAAGAGTTTGGCAAGAATGAAAGGTAGTTGTCCAAAACTCGTTCATTTCCAATAGAATAACCATGGAAAAGGCAGGAGAGTGGTAAAGTACTGTTTTCTCTAAGTCTGAAGGCTGCCCACACTGTGCCTGTGTGCTGCAGCTTGCATCTTCGCCTTTGGGAAGCTGCCGCTCGCCGATTCTCCCGGAGGCGAAGAAGCGGCTTCTTCGCACACAGAGCATTGTGGCGAGCGCAGGGAGCTCCTGAGAGCGGTTTGTGCCGAAAGAAGCCCGGGACCGGCACTTAGCTTCGGAGAGCTGCGTATCTGCGTCTTCTGCGTGTCTTGCCGCTCTACACTCAGCCAAAAGCTTTTCCACCATATCTTGCAAGGAGAAACTCTGCCAGGAAAGAAAACATCCAAAATCTTGTTCTAAAGCTTGCACGGGGGTCTGCAAAGAGTTTGGCAAGAATGAAAGGTAGTTGTCCAAAACTCGTTCTTTTCCAATAGAATAACCATGGAAAAGGCAGGAGAGTGGTAAAGTACTGTTTTCTCTAAGTCTGAAGGCTGCCCACACTGTGCCTGTGTGCTGCAGCTTGCATCTTCGCCTTTGGGAAGCTGCCGCTCGCCGATTCAACCGGAGGCGAAGAAGCAGCTTCTTCGCACACGGCGAAGAAGCGGCTTCTTCGCACACAGAGCATTGTGGCGAGCGCCGGGAGCTCCTGAGAGCTGTTTGTGCTGAAAGAAACCCGGGACCGGCACTTAGCTTCGGAGAGCTGCGTATCTGCGTCTTCTACGTGTCTTGCCGCTCTACACTCAGCAAAAAGCTTTTCCACCATATCTTGCAAGGAGAAACTCTGCCAGGAAAGAAAACATCCAAAATCTTGTTCTAAAGCTTGCACGGGGGTCTGCAAAGAGTTTGGCAAGAATGAAAGGTAGTTGTCCAAAACTCGTTCTTTTCCAATAGAATAACCATGGAAAAGGCAGGAGAGTGGTAAAGTACTGTTTTCTCTAAGTCTGAAGGCTGCCCACACTGTGCCTGTGTGCTGCAGCTTGCATCTTCGCCTTTGGGAAGCTGCCGCTCGCCGATTCTCCCGCAGGCGAAGAAGCGGCTTCTTCGCACACAGAGCATTGTGGCGAGCGCAGGGAGCTCCTGAGAGCGGTTTGTGCCGAAAGAAGCCCGGGACCGGCACTTAGCTTCGGAGAGCTGCGTATCTGCGTCTTCTGCGTGTCTTGCCGCTCTACACTCAGCCAAAAGCTTTTCCACCATATCTTGCAAGGAGAAACTCTGCCAGGAAAGAAAACATCCAAAATCTTGTTCTAAAGCTTGCACGGGGGTCTGCAAAGAGTTTGGCAAGAATGAAAGGTAGTTGTCCAAAACTCGTTCTTTTCCAATAGAATAACCATGGAAAAGGCAGGAGAGTGGTAAAGTACTGTTTTCTCTAAGTCTGAAGGCTGCCCACACTGTGCCTGTGTGCTGCAGCTTGCATCTTCGCCTTTGGGAAGCTGCCGCTCGCCGATTCTCCCGCAGGCGAAGAAGCGGCTTCTTCGCACACAGAGCATTGTGGCGAGCGCAGGGAGCTCCTGAGAGCGGTTTGTGCCGAAAGAAGCCCGGGACCGGCACTTAGCTTCGGAGAGCTGCGTATCTGCGTCTTCTGCGTGTCTTGCCGCTCTACACTCAGCCAAAAGCTTTTCCACCATATCTTGCAAGGAGAAACTCTGCCAGGAAAGAAAACATCCAAAATCTTGTTCTAAAGCTTGCACGGGGGTCTGCAAAGAGTTTGGCAAGAATGAAAGGTAGTTGTCCAAAACTCGTTCTTTTCCAATAGAATAACCATGGAAAAGGCAGGAGAGTGGTAAAGTACTGTTTTCTCTAAGTCTGAAGGCTGCCCACACTGTGCCTGTGTGCTGCAGCTTGCATCTTCGCCTTTGGGAAGCTGCCGCTCGCCGATTCTCCCGGAGGCGAAGAAGCGGCTTCTTCGCACACGGCGAAGAAGCGGCTTCTTCGCACACAGAGCATTGTGGCGAGCTCAGGGAGCTCCTGAGAGTGGTTTGTGCCGAAAGAAGCCCAGGACCGGCACTTAGCTTCGGAGAGCTGCGTATCTGCGTCTTCTGCGTGTCTTGCCGCTCTACACTCAGCAAAAAGCTTTTCCACCATATCTTGCAAGGAGAAACTCTGCCAGGAAAGAAAACATCCAAAATCTTGTTCTAAAGCTTGCACGGGGGTCTGCAAAGAGTTTGGCAAAAATGAAAGGTAGTTGTCCAAAACTCGTTCTTTTCCAATAGAATAACCATGGAAAAGGCAGGAGAGTGGTAAAGTACTGTTTTCTCTAAGTCTGAAGGCTGCCCACACTGTGCCTGTGTGCTGCAGCTTGCATCTTCGCCTTTGGGAAGCTGCCGCTCGCCGATTCTCCCGCAGGCGAAGAAGCGGCTTCTTCGCACACGGCGAAGAAGCGGCTTCTTCGCACACAGAGCATTGTGGCGAGCGCAGGGAGCTCCTGAGAGCGGTTTGTGCCGAAAGAAGCCCGGGACCGGCACTTAGCTTCGGAGAGCTGCGTATCTGCGTCTTCTGCGTGTCTTGCCGCTCTACACCCAGCCAAAAGCTTTTCCACCATATCTTGCAAGGAGAAACTCTGCCAGGAAAGAAAACATCCAAAATCTTGTTGTAAAGCTTGCACGGGGGTCTGCAAAGAGTTTGGCAAGAATGAAAGGTAGTTGTCCAAAACTCGTTCATTTCCAATAGAATAACCATGGAAAAGGCAGGAGAGTGGTAAAGTACTGTTTTCTCTAAGTCTGAAGGCTGCCCACACTGTGCCTGTGTGCTGCAGCTTGCATCTTCGCCTTTGGGAAGCTGCCGCTCGCCGATTCTCCCGGAGGCGAAGAAGCGGCTTCTTCGCACACAGAGCATTGTGGCGAGCGCAGGGAGCTCCTGAGAGCGGTTTGTGCCGAAAGAAGCCCGGGACCGGCACTTAGCTTCGGAGAGCTGCGTATCTGCGTCTTCTGCGTGTCTTGCCGCTCTACACTCAGCCAAAAGCTTTTCCACCATATCTTGCAAGGAGAAACTCTGCCAGGAAAGAAAACATCCAAAATCTTGTTCTAAAGCTTGCACGGGGGTCTGCAAAGAGTTTGGCAAGAATGAAAGGTAGTTGTCCAAAACTCGTTCTTTTCAAATAGAATAACCATGGAAAAGGCAGGAGAGTGGTAAAGTACTGTTTTCTCTAAGTCTGAAGGCTGCCCACACTGTGCCTGTGTGCTGCAGCTTGCATCTTCGCCTTTGGGAAGCTGCCGCTCGCCGATTCTCCCGCAGGCGAAGAAGCGGCTTCTTCGCACACAGAGCATTGTGGCGAGCGCAGGGAGCTCCTGAGAGCGGTTTGTGCCGAAAGAAACCCGGGACCGGCACTTAGCTTCGGAGAGCTGCGTATCTGCGTCTTCTGCGTGTCTTGCCGCTCTACACTCAGCCAAAAGCTTTTCCACCATATCTTGCAAGGAGAAACTCTGCCAGGAAAGAAAACATCCAAAATCTTGTTCTAAAGCTTGCACGGGGGTCTGCAAAGAGTTTGGCAAGAATGAAATGTAGTTGTCCAAAACTCGTTCTTTTCCAATAGAATAACCATGGAAAAGGCAGGAGAGTGGTAAATTACTGTTTTCTCTAAGTCTGAAGGCTGCCCACACTGTGCCTGTGTGCTGCAGCTTGCATCTTCGCCTTTGGGAAGCTGCCGCTCGCCGATTCTCCCGGAGGCGAAGAAGCGGCTTCTTCGCACACAGAGCATTGTGGCGAGCGCAGGGAGCTCCTGAGAGCGGTTTGTGCCGAAAGAAGCCCGGGACCGGCACTTAGCTTCGGAGAGCTGCGTATCTGCGTCTTCTGCGTGTCTTGCCGCTCTACACTCAGCCAAAAGCTTTTCCACCATATCTTGCAAGGAGAAACTCTGCCAGGAAAGAAAACATCCAAAATCTTGTTCTAAAGCTTGCACGGGGGTCTGCAAAGAGTTTGGCAAGAATGAAAGGTAGTTGTCCAAAACTCGTTCTTTTCCAATAGAATAACCATGGAAAAGGCAGGAGAGTGGTAAAGTACTGTTTTCTCTAAGTCTGAAGGCTGCCCACACTGTGCCTGTGTGCTGCAGCTTGCATCTTCGCCTTTGGGAAGCTGCCGCTCGCCGATTCTCCCGGAGGCGAAGAAGCAGCTTCTTCGCACACGGCGAAGAAGCGGCTTCTTCGCACACAGAGCATTGTGGCGAGCGCAGGGAGCTCCTGAGAGCGGTTTGTGCCGAAAGAAGCCCGGGACCGGCACTTAGCTTCGGAGAGCTGCGTATCTGCGTCTTCTGCGTGTCTTGCCGCTCTACACTCAGCCAAAAGCTTTTCCACCATATCTTGCAAGGAGAAACTCTGCCAGGAAAGAAAACATCCAAAATCTTGTTCTAAAGCTTGCACGGGGGTCTGCAAAGAGTTTGGCAAGAATGAAAGGTAGTTGTCCAAAACTCGTTCTTTTCCAATAGAATAACCATGGAAAAGGCAGGAGAGTGGTAAAGTACTGTTTTCTCTAAGTCTGAAGGCTGCCCACACTGTGCCTGTGTGCTGCAGCTTGCATCTTCGCCTTTGGGAAGCTGCCGCTCGCCAATTCTCCCGGAGGCGAAGAAGCGGCTTCTTCGCACACAGAGCATTGTGGCGAGCGCCGGGAGCTCCTGAGAGCGGTTTGTGCCGAAAGAAGCCCGGGACCGGCACTTAGCTTCGGAGAGCTGCGTATCTGCGTCTTCTGCGTGTCTTGCCGCTCTACACCCAGCCAAAAGCTTTTCCACCATATCTTGCAAGGAGAAACTCTGCCAGGAAAGAAAACATCCAAAATCTTGTTCTAAAGCTTGCACGGGGGTCTGCAAAGAGTTTGGCAAGAATGAAAGGTAGTTGTCCAAAACTCGTTCTTTTCCAATAGAATAACCATGGAAAAGGCAGGAGAGTGGTAAAGTACTGTTTTCTCTAAGTCTGAAGGCTGCCCACACTGTGCCTGTGTGCTGCAGCTTGCATCTTCGCCTTTGGGAAGCTGCCGCTCGCCGATTCTCCCGGAGGCGAAGAAGCGGCTTCTTCGCACACAGAGCATTGTGGCGAGCGCAGGGAGCTCCTGAGAGCGGTTTGTGCCGAAAGAAGCCCGGGACCGGCACTTAGCTTCGGAGAGCTGCGTATATGCGTCTTCTGCGTGTCTTGCCGCTCTACACTCAGCAAAAAGCTTTTCCACCATATCTTGCAAGGAGAAACTCTGCCAGGAAAGAAAACATCCAAAATCTTGTTCTAAAGTTTGCACGGGGGTCTGCAAAGAGTTTGGCAAGAATGAAAGGTAGTTGTCCAAAACTCGTTCTTTTCCAATAGAATAACCATGGAAAAGGCAGGAGAGTGGTAAAGTACTGTTTTCTCTAAGTCTGAAGGCTGCCCACACTGTGCCTGTGTGCTGCAGCTTGCATCTTCGCCTTTGGGAAGCTGCCGCTCGCCGATTCTCCCGGAGGCGAAGAAGCGGCTTCTTCGCATACGGCGAAGAAGCGGCTTCTTCGCACACAGAGCATTGTGGCGAGCGCAGGGAGCTCCTGAGAGCGGTTTGTGCCGAAAGAAGCCCGGGACCGGCACTTAGCTTCGGAGAGCTGCGTATCTGCGTCTTCTGCGTGTCTTGCCGCTCTACACCCAGCCAAAAGCTTTTCCACCATATCTTGCAAGGAGAAACTCTGCCAGGAAAGAAAACATCCAAAATCTTGTTGTAAAGCTTGCACGGGGGTCTGCAAAGAGTTTGGCAAGAATGAAAGGTAGTTGTCCAAAACTCGTTCATTTCCAATAGAATAACCATGGAAAAGGCAGGAGAGTGGTAAAGTACTGTTTTCTCTAAGTCTGAAGGCTGCCCACACTGTGCCTGTGTGCTGCAGCTTGCATCTTCGCCTTTGGGAAGCTGCCGCTCGCCGATTCTCCCGGAGGCGAAGAAGCAGCTTCTTCGCACACGGGCGAAGAAGCGGCTTCTTCGCACACAGAGCAGTGTGGCGAGCGCCGGGAGCTCCTGAGAGCTGTTTGTGCTGAAAGAAACCCGGGACCGGCACTTAGCTTTGGAGAGCTGCGTATCTGCGTCTTCTACGTGTCTTGCCGCTCTACACTCAGCAAAAAGCTTTTCCACCATATCTTGCAAGGAGAAACTCTGCCAGGAAAGAAAACATCCAAAATCTTGTTCTAAAGCTTGCACGGGGGTCTGCAAAGAGTTTGGCAAGAATGAAAGGTAGTTGTCCAAAACTCGTTCTTTTCCAATAGAATAACCATGGAAAAGGCAGGAGAGTGGTAAAGTACTGTTTTCTCTAAGTCTGAAGGCTGCCCACACTGTGCCTGTGTGCTGCAGCTTGCATCTTCGCCTTTGGGAAGCTGCCGCTCGCCGATTCTCCCGGAGGCGAAGAAGCGGCTTCTTCGCACACAGAGCATTGTGGCGAGCGCAGGGAGCTCCTGAGAGCGGTTTGTGCCGAAAGAAGCCCGGGACCGGCACTTAGCTTCGGAGAGCTGCGTATATGCGTCTTCTGCGTGTCTTGCCGCTCTACACTCAGCAAAAAGCTTTTCCACCATATCTTGCAAGGAGAAACTCTGCCAGGAAAGAAAACATCCAAAATCTTGTTCTAAAGTTTGCACGGGGGTCTGCAAAGAGTTTGGCAAGAATGAAAGGTAGTTGTCCAAAACTCGTTCTTTTCCAATAGAATAACCATGGAAAAGGCAGGAGAGTGGTAAAGTACTGTTTTCTCTAAGTCTGAAGGCTGCCCACACTGTGCCTGTGTGCTGCAGCTTGCATCTTCGCCTTTGGGAAGCTGCCGCTCGCCGATTCTCCCGGAGGCGAAGAAGCGGCTTCTTCGCACACGGCGAAGAGCGGCTTCTTCGCACACAGAGCATTGTGGCGAGCGCAGGGAGCTCCTGAGAGCGGTTTGTGCCGAAAGAAGCCCGGGACCGGCACTTAGCTTCGGAGAGCTGCGTATCTGCGTCTTCTGCGTGTCTTGCCGCTCTACACCCAGCCAAAAGCTTTTCCACCATATCTTGCAAGGAGAAACTCTGCCAGGAAAGAAAACATCCAAAATCTTGTTGTAAAGCTTGCACGGGGGTCTGCAAAGAGTTTGGCAAGAATGAAAGGTAGTTGTCCAAAACTCGTTCATTTCCAATAGAATAACCATGGAAAAGGCAGGAGAGTGGTAAAGTACTGTTTTCTCTAAGTCTGAAGGCTGCCCACACTGTGCCTGTGTGCTGCAGCTTGCATCTTCGCCTTTGGGAAGCTGCCGCTCGCCGATTCTCCCGGAGGCGAAGAAGCAGCTTCTTCGCACACGGCGAAGAAGCGGCTTCTTCGCACACAGAGCATTGTGGCGAGCGCCGGGGAGCTCCTGAGAGCTGTTTGTGCTGAAAGAAACCCGGGACCGGCACTTAGCTTCGGAGAGCTGCGTATCTGCGTCTTCTACGTGTCTTGCCGCTCTACACTCAGCAAAAAGCTTTTCCACCATATCTTGCAAGGAGAAACTCTGCCAGGAAAGAAAACATCCAAAATCTTGTTCTAAAGCTTGCACGGGGGTCTGCAAAGAGTTTGGCAAGAATGAAAGGTAGTTGTCCAAAACTCGTTCTTTTCCAATAGAATAACCATGGAAAAGGCAGGAGAGTGTAAAGTACTGTTTTCTCTAAGTCTGAAGGCTGCCCACACTGTGCCTGTGTGCTGCAGCTTGCATCTTCGCCTTTGGGAAGCTGCCGCTCGCCGATTCTCCCGGCAGGCGAAGAAGCGGCTTCTTCGCACACGGCGAAGAAGCGGCTTCTTCGCACACAGAGCATTGTGGCGAGCGCAGGGAGCTCCTGAGAGCGGTTTGTGCCGAAAGAAGCCCGGGACCGCACTTAGCTTCGGAGAGCTGCGTATCTGCGTCTTCTGCTGTCTTGCCGCTCTACACCCAGCCAAAAGCTTTTCCACCATATCTTGCAAGGAGAAACTCTGCCAGGAAAGAAAACATCCAAAATCTTGTTGTAAAGCTTGCACGGGGGTCTGCAAAGAGTTTGGCAAGAATGAAAGGTAGTTGTCCAAAACTCGTTCATTTCCAATAGAATAACCATGGAAAAGGCAGGAGAGTGGTAAAGTACTGTTTTCTCTAAGTCTGAAGGCTGCCCACACTGTGCCTGTGTGCTGCAGCTTGCATCTTCGCCTTTGGGAAGCTGCCGCTCGCCGATTCTCCCGGAGGCGAAGAAGCGGCTTCTTCGCACACAGAGCATTGTGGCGAGCGCAGGGAGCTCCTGAGAGCGGTTTGTGCCGAAAGAAGCCCGGGACCGGCACTTAGCTTCGGAGAGCTGCGTATCTGCGTCTTCTGCGTGTCTTGCCGCTCTACACTCAGCCAAAAGCTTTTCCACCATATCTTGCAAGGAGAAACTCTGCCAGGAAAGAAAACATCCAAAATCTTGTTCTAAAGCTTGCACGGGGGTCTGCAAAGAGTTTGGCAAGAATGAAAGGTAGTTGTCCAAAACTCGTTTCTTTTCCAATAGAATAACCATGGAAAAGGCAGGAGAGTGGTAAAGTACTGTTTTCTCTAAGTCTGAAGGCTGCCCACACTGTGCCTGTGTGCTGCAGCTTGCATCTTCGCCTTTGGGAAGCTGCCGCTCGCCGATTCTCCCGGAGGCGAAGAAGCAGCTTCTTCGCACACGGCGAAGAAGCGGCTTCTTCGCACACTGAGCATTGTGGCGAGCGCCGGGAGCTCCTGAGAGCTGTTTGTGCCGAAAGAAACCCGGGACCGGCACTTAGCTTCGGAGAGCTGCGTATCTGCGTCTTCTACGTGTCTTGCCGCTCTACACTCAGCAAAAAGCTTTTCCACCATATCTTGCAAGGAGAAACTCTGCCAGGAAAGAAAACATCCAAAATCTTTGTTCTAAAGCTTGCACGGGGGTCTGCAAAGAGTTTGGCAAGAATGAAAGGTAGTTGTCCAAAACTCGTTCTTTTCCAATAGAATAACCATGGAAAAGGCAGGAGAGTGGTAAAGTACTGTTTTCTCTAAGTCTGAAGGCTGCCCACACTGTGCCTGTGTGCTGCAGCTTGCATCTTCGCCTTTGGGAAGCTGCCGCTCGCCGATTCTCCCGCAGGCGAAGAAGCGGCTTCTTCGCACACAGAGCATTGTGGCGAGCGCAGGAGCTCCTGAGAGCGGTTTGTGCCGAAAGAAGCCCGGGACCGGCACTTAGCTTCGGAGAGCTGCGTATCTGCGTCTTCTGCGTGTCTTGCCGCTCTACACTCAGCCAAAAGCTTTTCCACCATATCTTGCAAGGAGAAACTCTGCCAGGAAAGAAAACATCCAAAATCTTGTTCTAAAGCTTGCACGGGGGTCTGCAAAGAGTTTGGCAAGAATGAAAGGTAGTTGTCCAAAACTCGTTCTTTTCCAATAGAATAACCATGAAAAGGCAGGAGAGTGGTAAAGTACTGTTTTCTCTAAGTCTGAAGGCTGCCCACACTGTGCCTGTGTGCTGCAGCTTGCATCTTCGCCTTTGGGAAGCTGCCGCTCGCCGATTCTCCAGCAGGCGAAAGAAGCGGCTTCTTCGCACACAGAGCATTGTGGCGAGCGCAGGGAGCTCCTGAGAGCGGTTTGTGCCGAAAGAAGCCTGGGACCGGCACTTAGCTTCGGAGAGCTGCGTATCTGCGTCTTCTGCGTGTCTTGCCGCTCTACACTCAGCCAAAAGCTTTTCCACCATATCTTGCAAGGAGAAACTCTGCCAGGAAAGAAACATCCAAAATCTTGTTCTAAAGCTTGCACGGGGGTCTGCAAAGAGTTTGGCAAGAATGAAAGGTAGTTGTCCAAACTCGTTCTTTTCCAATAGAATAAGCATGGAAAAGGCAGGAGAGTGGTAAAGTACTGTTTTCTCTAAGTCTGAAGGCTGCCCACACTGTGCCTGTGTGCTGCAGCTTGCATCTTCGCCTTTGGGAAGCTGCCGCTCGCCGATTCTCCCGGAGGCGAAGAAGCGGCTTCTTCGCACACGGCGAAGAAGCGGCTTCTTCGCACACAGAGCATTGTGGCGAGCTCAGGGAGCTCCTGAGAGTGGTTTGTGCCGAAAGAAGCCCAGGACCGGCACTTAGCTTCGGAGAGCTGCGTATCTGCGTCTTCTGCGTGTCTTGCCGCTCTACACTCAGCAAAAAGCTTTTCCACCATATCTTGCAAGGAGAAACTCTGCCAGGAAAGAAAACATCCAAAATCTTGTTCTAAAGCTTGCACGGGTGTCTGCAAAGAGTTTGGCAAAAATGAAAGGTAGTTGTCCAAAACTCGTTCTTTTCCAATAGAATAACCATGGAAAAGGCAGGAGAGTGGTAAAAGTACTGTTTTCTCTAAGTCTGAAGGCTGCCCACACTGTGCCTGTGTGCTGCAGCTTGCATCTTCGCCCTTTGGGAAGCTGCCGCTCGCCGATTCTCCCGGAGGCGAAGAAGCGGCTTCTTCGCACCCAGAGCATTGTGGCGAGCGCAGGGAGCTCCTGAGAGCGGTTTGTGCCGAAAGAAGCCCGGGACCGGCACTTAGCTTCGGAGAGCTGCGTATCTGCGTCTTCTGCGTGTCTTGCCGCTCTACACTCAGCCAAAAGCTTTTCCACCATATCTTGCAAGGAGAAACTCTGCCAGGAAAGAAAACATCCAAAATCTTGTTCTAAAGCTTGCACGGGGGTCTGCAAAGAGTTTGGCAAGAATGAAAGGTAGTTGTCCAAAACTCGTTCTTTTCCAATAGAATAACCATGGAAAAGGCAGGAGAGTGGTAAAGTACTGTTTTTCTCTAAGTCTGAAGGCTGCCCACACTGTGCCTGTGTGCTGCAGCTTGCATCTTCGCCTTTGGGAAGCTGCCGCTCGCCGATTCTCCCGGAGGCGAAGAAGCGGCTTCTTCGCACACAGAGCATTGTGGCGAGCGCAGGGAGCTCCTGAGAGCGGTTTGTGCCGAAAGAAGCCTGGGACCGGCACTTAGCTTCGGAGAGCTGCGTATCTGCGTCTTCTGCGTGTCTTTGCCGCTCTACACTCAGCCAAAAGCTTTTCCACCATATCTTGCAAGGAGAAACTCTGCCAGGAAAGAAAACATCCAAAATCTTGTTCTAAAGCTTGCACGGGGGTCTGCAAAGAGTTTGGCAAGAATGAAAGGTAGTTGTCCAAAACTCGTTCTTTTCCAATAGAATAACCATGGAAAAGGCAGGAGAGTGGTAAAGTACTGTTTTCTCTAAGTCTGAAGGCTGCCCACACTGTGCCTGTGTGCTGCAGCTTGCATCTTCGCCTTTGGGAAGCTGCCGCTCGCCGATTCTCCCGGAGGCGAAGAAGCGGCTTCTTCGCACACAGAGCATTGTGGCGAGCGCAGGGGGAGCTCCTGAGAGCGGTTTGTGCCGAAAGAAGCCCGGGACCGGCACTTAGCTTCGGAGAGCTGCGTATCTGCGTCTTCTGCGTGTCTTGCCGCTCTACACTCAGCAAAAAGCTTTTCCACCATATCTTGCAAGGAGAAACTCTGCCAGGAAAGAAAAACATCCAAAATCTTGTTCTAAAGCTTGCACGGGGGTCTGCAAAGAGTTTGGCAAGAATGAAAGGTAGTTGTCCAAAACTCATTCTTTTCCAATAGAATAACCATGGAAAAGGCAGGAGAAAGGAGGTAAAGTACTGTTTTCTCTAAGTCTGAAGGCTGCCCACACTGTGCCTGTGTGCTGCAGCTTGCATCTTCGCCTTTGGGAAGCTGCCGCTCGCCGATTCTCCTGGAGGCGAAGAAGCGGCTTCTTCGCACACAGAGCATTGTGGCGAGCGCAGGGAGCTCCTGAGAGCGGTTTGTGCCGAAAGAAGCCCGGGACCGGCACTTAGCTTCGGAGAGCTGCATATCTGCGTCTTCTGCGTGTCTTGCCGCTCTACACCCAGCCAAAAGCTTTTCCACCATATCTTGCAAGGAGAAACTCTGCCAGGAAAGAAAACATCCAAAATCTTGTTCTAAAGCTTGCACGGGGGTCTGCAAAGAGTTTGGCAAGAATGAAAGGTAGTTGTCCAAAACTCATTCTTTTCCAATAGAATAACCATGGAAAAGGCAGGAGAGTGGTAAAGTACTGTTTTCTCTAAGTCTGAAGGCTGCCCACACTGTGCCTGTGTGCTGCAGCTTGCATCTTCGCCTTTGGGAAGCTGCCGCTCGCCGATTCTCCCGGAGGCGAAGAAGCGGCTTCTTCGCACACAGAGCATTGTGGCGAGCGCAGGGAGCTCCTGAGAGCGGTTTGTGCCGAAAGAAGCCCGGGACCGGCACTTAGCTTCGGAGAGCTGCATATCTGCGTCTTCTGCGTGTCTTGCCGCTCTACACCCAGCCAAAAGCTTTTCCACCATATCTTGCAAGGAAGAAACTCTGCCAGGAAAGAAAACATCCAAAATCTTGTTCTAAAGCTTGCACGGGGGTCTGCAAAGAGTTTGGCAAGAATGAAAGGTAGTTGTCCAAAACTTGTTCTTTTCCAATAGAATAACCATGGAAAAGGCAGGAGAGTGGTAAAGTACTGTTTTCTCTAAGTCTGAAGGCTGCCCACACTGTGCCTGTGTGCTGCAGCTTGCATCTTCGCCTTTGGGAAGCTGCCGCTCGCCGATTCTCCCGCAGGCGAAGAAGCGGCTTCTTCGCACACAGAGCATTGTGGCGAGCGCAGGGAGCTCCTGAGAGCGGTTGTGCCGAAAGAAGCCCGGGACCGGCACTTAGCTCTCCGAGAGCTAAGTGCCGGTCCCGGGCTTCTTTCGGCACAAACCGCTCTCAGGAGCTCCCTGCGCTCGCCACAATGCTCTGTGTGCGAAGAAGCCGCTTCTTCGCCTGCGGGAGAATCGGCGAGCGGCAGCTTCCCAAAGGCGAAGATGCAAGCTGCAGCACACAGGCACAGTGTGGGCAGCCTTCAGACTTAGAGAAAACAGTACTTTACCACTCTCCTGCCTTTTCCATGGTTATTCTATTGGAAAAGAACAAGTTTTGGACAACTACCTTTCATTCTTGCCAAACTCTTTGCAGACCCCCGTGCAAGCTTTAGAACAAGATTTTGGATGTTTTCTTTCCTGGCAGAGTTTCTCCTTGCAAGATATGGTGGAAAAGCTTTTGGCTGGGTGTAGAGCGGCAAGACACGCAGAAGACGCAGATATGCAGCTCTCCGAAGCTAAGTGCCGGTCCCGGGCTTCTTTCGGCACAAACCGCTCTCAGGAGCTCCCTGCGCTCGCCACAATGCTCTGTGTGCGAAGAAGCCGCTTCTTCGCCTCCGGGAGAATCGGCGAGCGGCAGCTTCCCAAAGGCGAAGATGCAAGCTGCAGCACACAGGCACAGTGTGGGCAGCCTTCAGACTTAGAGAAAACAGTACTTTACCACTCTCCTCCTTTTCCATGGTTATTCTATTGGAAAAGAATGAGTTTTGGACAACTACCTTTCATTCTTGCCAAACTCTTTGCAGACCCCCGTGCAAGCTTTAGAACAAGATTTTGGATGTTTTCTTTCCTGGCAGAGTTTCTCCTTGCAAGATATGGTGGAAAAGCTTTTGGCTGGGTGTAGAGCGGCAAGACACGCAGAAGACGCAGATATGCAGCTCTCCGAAGCTAAGT
Source organism: Molothrus aeneus (assembly GCF_037042795.1). Lineage (NCBI taxonomy): Eukaryota > Metazoa > Chordata > Aves > Passeriformes > Icteridae > Molothrus > Molothrus aeneus. The sequence goes on from NC_089671.1 coordinate 6,320,146, forward strand.
GCCGGTCCCGGCTTCTTTCGCACAAACCGCTCTCAGGAGCTCCCTGCGCTCGCCACAATGCTCTGTGTGCGAAGAAGCCGCTTCTTCGCCTCCAGGAGAATCGGCGAGCGGCAGCTTCCCAAAGGCGAAGATGCAAGCTGCAGCACACAGGCACAGTGTGGGCAGCCTTCAGACTTAGAGAAACAGTACTTTACCTCCTTTCTCCTGCCTTTTCCATGGTTATTCTATTGGAAAAGAATGAGTTTTGGACAACTACCTTTCATTCTTGCCAAACTCTTTGCAGACCCCCGTGCAAGCTTTAGAACAAGATTTTGGATGTTTTCTTTCCTGGCAGAGTTTCTCCTTGCAAGATATGGTGGAAAAGCTTTTTGCTGAGTGTAGAGCGGCAATACACGCAGAAGACGCAGATACGCAGCTCTCCGAAGCTAAGTGCCGGTCCCGGGCTTCTTTCGGCACAAACCGCTCTCAGGAGCTCCCTGCGCTCGCCACAATGCTCTGTGTGCGAAGAAGCCGCTTCTTCGCCTCCGGGGAGAATCGGCGAGCGGCAGCTTCCCAAGGCGAAGATGCAAGCTGCAGCACACAGGCACAGTGTGGGCAGCCTTCAGACTTAGAGAAAACAGTACTTTACCACTCTCCTGCCTTTTCCATGGTTATTCTATTGGAAAAGAACGAGTTTTGGACAACTACCTTTCATTCTTGCCAAACTCTTTGCAGACCCCCGTGCAAGCTTTAGAACAAGATTTTGGATGTTTTCTTTCCTGGCAGAGTTTCTCCTTGCAAGATATGGTGGAAAAGCTTTTGGCTGAGTGTAGAGCGGCAAGACACGCAGAAGACGCAGATACGCAGCTCTCCGAAGCTAAGTGCCGGTCCCAGGCTTCTTTCGGCACAAACCGCTCTCAGGAGCTCCCTGCGCTCGCCACAATGCTCTGTGTGCGAAGAAGCCGCTTCTTCGCCTCCGGGAGAATCGGCGAGCGGCAGCTTCCCAAAGGCGAAGATGCAAGCTGCAGCACACAGGCACAGTGTGGGCAGCCTTCAGACTTAGAGAAAACAGTACTTTACCACTCTCCTGCTTTTCCATGGTTATTCTATTGGAAAAGAACGAGTTTTGGACAACTACCTTTCATTCTTGCCAACTCTTTGCAGACCCCCGTGCAAGCTTTAGAACAAGATTTTGGATGTTTTCTTTCCTGGCAGAGTTTCTCCTTGCAAGATATGGTGGAAAAGCTTTTGGCTGAGTGTAGAGCGGCAAGACACGCAGAAGACGCAGATACGCAGCTCTCCGAAGCTAAGTGCCGGTCCCGGGCTTCTTTCGGCACAAACCGCTCTCAGGAGCTCCCTGCGCTCGCCACAATGCTCTGGGTGCGAAGAAGCCGCTTCTTCGCCTCCGGGAGAATCGGCGAGCGGCAGCTTCCCAAAGGCGAAGATGCAAGCTGCAGCACACAGCACAGTGTGGGCAGCCTTCAGACTTAGAGAAAACAGTACTTTACCACTCTCCTGCCTTTTCCATGGTTATTCTATGGAAAAGAACGAGTTTTGGACAACTACCTTTCATTTTTGCCAACTCTTTGCAGACACCCGTGCAAGCTTTAGAACAAGATTTTGGATGTTTTCTTTCCTGGCAGAGTTTCTCCTTGCAAGATATGGTGGAAAAGCTTTCTTGCTGAGTGTAGAGCGGCAAGACACGCAGAAGACGCAGATACGCAGCTCTCCGAAGCTAAGTGCCGGTCCTGGGCTTCTTTCGGCACAAACCCACTCTCAGGAGCTCCCTGAGCTCGCCAAATGCTCTGTGTGCGAAGAAGCCGCTTCTTCGCCGTGTGCGAAGAAGCCGCTTCTTCGCCTCCGGGAGAATCGGCGAGCGGCAGCTTCCAAAGGCGAAGATGCAAGCTGCAGCACACAGGCACAGTGGTGGGCAGCCTTCAGACTTAGAGAAAACAGTACTTTACCACTCTCCTGCCTTTTCCATGCTTATTCTATTGGAAAAGAACGAGTTTTGGACAACTACCTTTCATTCTTGCCAAAACTCTTTGCAGACCCCGTGCAAGCTTTAGAACAAGATTTTGGATGGTTTTCTTTCCTGCAGAGTTTCTCCTTGCAAGATATGGTGGAAAAGCTTTTGGCTGAGTGTAGAGCGGCAAGACACGCAGAAGACGCAGATACGCAGCTCTCCGAAGCTAAGTGCCGGTCCCAGGCTTCTTTCGGCACAAACGCTCTCAGGAGCTCCCTGCGCTCGCCACAATGCTCTGTGTGCGAAGAAGCCGCTTCTTCGCCTGCGGGGAGAATCGGCGAGCGCAGCTTCCCAAAGGCGAAGATGCAAGCTGCAGCACACAGGCACAGTGTGGGCAGCCTTCAGACTTAGAGAAACAGTACTTTACCACTCTCCTGCCTTTTCCATGGTTATTCTATTGGAAAAGAACGAGTTTTGGACAACTACCTTTCATTCTTGCCAAACTCTTTGCAGACCCCCGTGCAAGCTTTAGAACAAGATTTTGGATGTTTTCTTTCCTGGCAGAGTTTCTCCTTGCAAGATATGGTGGAAAAGCTTTTGGCTGAGTGTAGAGCGGCAAGACACGCAGAAGACGCAGATACGCAGCTCTCCGAAGCTAAGTGCCGGTCCCGGGCTTCTTTCGGCACAAACCGCTCTCAGGAGCTCCCTGCGCTCGCCACAATGCTCTGTGTGCGAAGAAGCCGCTTCTTCGCCTGCGGGAGAATCGGCGAGCGGCAGCTTCCCAAAGGCGAAGATGCAAGCTGCAGCACACAGGCACAGTGGTGGGCAGCCTTCAGACTTAGAGAAAACAGTACTTTACCACTCTCCTGCCTTTTCCATGGTTATTCTATTGGAAAAGAACGAGTTTTGGACAACTACCTTTCATTCTTGCCAAACTCTTTGCAGACCCCCGTGCAAGCTTTAGAACAAGATTTTGGATGTTTTCTTTCCTGGCAGAGTTTCTCCTTGCAAGATATGGTGGAAAAGCTTTTTGCTGAGTGTAGAGCGGCAAGACACGTAGAAGACGCAGATACGCAGCTCTCCGAAGCTAAGTGCCGGTCCCGGGTTTCTTTCGGCACAAACAGCTCTCAGGAGCTCCCGGCGCTCGCCACAATGCTCAGTGTGCGAAGAAGCCGCTTCTTCGCCGTGTGCGAAGAAGCTGCTTCTTCGCCTCCGGGAGAATCGGCGAGCGGCAGCTTCCCAAAGGCGAAGATGCAAGCTGCAGCACACAGGGCACAGTGTGGGCAGCCTTCAGACTTAGAGAAAACAGTACTTTACCACTCTCCTGCCTTTTCCATGGTTATTCTATTGGAAAAGAACGAGTTTTGGACAACTACCTTTCATTCTTGCCAAACTCTTTGCAGACCCCCGTGCAAGCTTAGAACAAGATTTTGGATGTTTTCTTTCCTGGCAGAGTTTCTCCTTGCAAGATATGGTGGAAAAGCTTTTGGCTGAGTGTAGAGCGGCAAGACACGCAGAAGACGCAGATACGCAGCTCTCCGAAGCTAAGTGCCGGTCCCGGGCTTCTTTCGGCACAAACCGCTCTCAGGAGCTCCCTGCGCTCGCCACAATGCTCTGTTGTGCGAAGAAGCCGCTTCTTCGCCTCCGGGAGAATCGGCGAGCGGCAGCTTCCCAAAGGCGAAGATGCAAGCTGCAGCACACAGGCACAGTGTGGGCAGCCTTCAGACTTAGAGAAAACAGTACTTTACCACTCTCCTGCCTTTTCCATGGTTATTCTATTGAAATGAACGAGTTTTGGACAACTACCTTTCATTCTTGCCAAACTCTTTGCAGACCCCCGTGCAAGCTTTACAACAAGATTTTGGATGTTTTCTTTCCTGGCAGAGTTTCTCCTTGCAAGATATGGTGGAAAAGCTTTTGGCTGGGTGTAGAGCGGCAAGACACGCAGAAGACGCAGATACGCAGCTCTCCGAAGCTAAGTGCCGGTCCCGGGCTTCTTTCGGCACAAACCGCTCTCAGGAGCTCCCTGCGCTCGCCACAATGCTCTGTTTCGAAGAAGCCGCTTCTTCGCCGTGTGCGAAGAAGCCGCTTCCTTCGCCTGCGGGAGAATCGGCGAGCGGCAGCTTCCCAAGGCGAAGATGCAAGCTGCAGCACACAGGCACAGTGTGGGCAGCCTTCAGACTTAGAGAAAACAGTACTTTACCACTCTTCCTGCCTTTTCCATGGTTATTCTATTGGAAAAGAACGAGTTTTGACAACTACCTTCATTCTTGCCAAACTCTTTGCAGACCCCCGTGCAAGCTTTAGAACAAGATTTTGGATGTTTTCTTTCCTGGCAGAGTTTCTCCTTGCAAGATATGGTGGAAAAGCTTTTTGCTGAGTGTAGAGCGGCAAGACACGTAGAAGACGCAGATACGCAGCTCTCCGAAGCTAAGTGCCGGTCCCGGGTTTCTTTCAGCACAAACAGCTCTCAGGAGCTCCCGGCGCTCGCCACAATGCTCTGTGTGCGAAGAAAGCCGCTTCTTCGCCGTGTGCGAAGAAGCTGCTTCTTCGCCTCCGGGAGAATCGGCGAGCGGCAGCTTCCCAAAGGCGAAGATGCAAGCTGCAGCACACAGGCACAGTGTGGGCAGCCTTCAGACTTAGAGAAAACAGTACTTTACCACTCTCCTGCCTTTTCCATGGTTATTCTATTGGAAATGAACGAGTTTTGGACAACTACCTTTCATTCTTGCCAAACTCTTTGCAGACCCCCGTGCAAGCTTTACAACAAGATTTGGATGTTTTCTTTCCTGGCAGAGTTTCTCCTTGCAAGATATGGTGGAAAAGCTTTTGGCTGGGTGTAGAGCGGCAAGACACGCAGAAGACGCAGATACGCAGCTCTCCGAAGCTAAGTGCCGGTCCCGGGCTTCTTTCGGCACAAACCGCTCTCAGGAGCTCCCTGCGCTCGCCACAATGCTCTGTGTGCGAAGAAGCCGCTTCTTCGCCGTGTGCGAAGAAGCCGCTTCTTCGCCTCCGGGAGAATCGGCGAGCGGCAGCTTCCCAAAGGCGAAGATGCAAGCTGCAGCACACAGGCACAGTGTGGGCAGCCTTCAGACTTAGAGAAAACAGTACTTTACCACTCTCCTGCCTTTTCCATGGTTATTCTATTGGAAAGAACTAGTTTTGGACAACTACCTTTCATTCTTGCCAAACTCTTTGCAGACCCCCGTGCAAACTTTAGAACAAGATTTTGGATGTTTTTCTTTCCTGGCAGAGTTTCTCCTTGCAAGATATGGGTGGAAAAGCTTTTTGCTGAGTGTAGAGCGGCAAGACACGCAGAAGACGCATATACGCAGCTCTCCGAAGCTAAGTGCCGGTCCCGGGCTTCTTTCGGCACAAACCGCTCTCAGGAGCTCCCTGCGCTCGCCACAATGCTCTGTGTGCGAAGAAGCCGCTTCTTCGCCTCCGGGAGAATCGGCGAGCGGCAGCTTCCAAAGGCGAAGATGCAATCTGCAGCACACAGGCACAGTGTGGGCAGCCTTTCAGGACTTAGAGAAAACAGTACTTTACCACTCTCCTGCCTTTTCCATGGTTATTCTATTGGAAAAGAACGAGTTTTGGACAACTACCTTTCATTCTTGCCAAACTCTTTGCAGACCCCCGTGCAAGCTTTAGAACAAGATTTTGGATGTTTTCTTTCCTGGCAGAGTTTCTCCTTGCAAGATATGTGGAAATGCTTTTTGCTGAGTGTAGAGCGGCAAGACACGTAGAAGACGCAGATACGCAGCTCTCCAAAGCTAAGTGGCCGGTCCCGGGTTTCTTTCAGCACAAACAGCTCTCAGGAGCTCCCGGCGCTCGCCACACTGCTCTGTGTGCGAAGAAGCCGCTTCTTCGCCGTGTGCGAAGAAGCTGCTTCTTCGCCTCCGGAGAATCGGCGAGCGGCAGCTTCCCAAAGGCGAAGATGCAAGCTGCAGCACACAGGCACAGTGTGGGCAGCCTTCAGACTTAGAGAAACAGTACTTTACCACTCTCCTGCCTTTTCCATGGTTATTCTATTGGAAATGAACGAGTTTTGGACAACTACCTTTCATTCTTGGCCAAACTCTTTGCAGACCCCCGTGCAAGCTTTACAACAAGATTTTGGATGTTTTTCTTTCTGGCAGAGTTTCTCCTTGCAAGATATGGTGGAAAAGCTTTTGGCTGGTGTAGAGCGGCAAGACACGCAGAAGACGCAGATACGCAGCTCTCCGAAGGCTAAGTGCCGGTCCCGGGCTTCTTTCGGCACAAACCGCTCTCAGGAGCTCCCTGCGCTCGCCACAATGCTCTGTGTGCGAAGAAGCCGCTTCTTCGCCGTATGCGAAGAAGCCGCTTCTTGCCTCCGGGAGAATCGGCGAGCGGCAGCTTCCCAAAGGCGAAGATGCAAGCTGCAGCACACAGGCACAGTGTGGGCAGCCTTCAGACTTAGAGAAAACAGTACTTTACCACTCTCCTGCCTTTTCCATGGTTATTCTATTTGGAAAAGAACGAGTTTTGGACAACTACCTTTCATTCTTGCCAAACTCTTTGCAGACCCCCGTGCAAACTTTAGAACAAGATTTTGGATGTTTTCTTTCCTGGCAGAGTTTCTCCTTGCAAGATATGGTGGAAAAGCTTTTTGCTGAGTGTAGAGCGGCAAGACACGCAGAAGACGCATATACGCAGCTCTCCGAAGCTAAGTGCCGGTCCCGGGCTTCTTTCGGCACAAACCGCTCTCAGGAGCTCCCTGCGCTCGCCACAATGCTCTGTGTGCGAAGAAGCCGCTTCTTCGCCTCCGGGAGAATCGGCGAGCGGCAGCTTCCCAAAGGCGAAGATGCAAGCTGCCAGCACACAGGCACAGTTGTGGGCAGCCTTCAGACTTAGAGAAAACAGTACTTTACCACTCTCCTGCCTTTTCCATGGTTATTCTATTGGAAAAGAACGAGTTTTGGACAACTACCTTTCATTCTTGCCAAACTCTTTGCAGACCCCCGTGCAAGCTTTAGAACAAGATTTTGGATGTTTTCTTTCCTGGCAGAGTTTCTCCTTGCAAGATATGGTTGGAAAAGCTTTTGGCTGGGTGTAGAGCGGCAAGACACGCAGAAGACGCAGATACGCAGCTCTCCGAAGCTAAGTGCCGTCCCGGGCCTTCTTTCGGCACAAACCGCTCTCAGGAGCTCCCGGCGCTCGCCACAATGCTCTGTGTGCGAAGAAGCCGCTTCTTCGCCTCCGGAGAATTGGCGAGCGGCAGCTTCCCAAAGGCGAGATGCCAAGCTGCAGCACACAGGCACAGTGTGGGCAGCCTTCAGACTTAGAGAAAACAGTACTTTACCACTCTCCTGCCTTTTCCATGGTTATTCTATTGGAAAAGAACGAGGTTTTGGACAACTACCTTTCATTCTTGCCAAACTCTTTGCAGACCCCCGTGCAAGCTTTAGAACAAGATTTTGGATGTTTTCTTTCCTGGCAGAGTTTCTCCTTGCAAGATATGGTGGAAAAGCTTTTGGCTGAGTGTAGAGCGGCAAGACACGCAGAAGACCAGATACGCAGCTCTCCGAAGCTAAGTGCCGGTCCCGGGCTTCTTTCGGCACAAACCGCTCTCAGGAGCTCCCTGCGCTCGCCACAATGCTCTGTGTGCGAAGAAGCCGCTTCTTCGCAGTGTGCGAAGAAGCTGCTTCTTCGCCTCCGGGAGAATCGGCGAGCGGCAGCTTCCCAAAGGCGAAGATGCAAGCTGCAGCACACAGGCACAGTGTGGGCAGCCTTCAGACTTAGAGAAAACAGTACTTTACCACTCTCCTGCCTTTTCCATGGTTATTCTATTGGAAAAGAACGAGTTTTGGACAACTACCTTTCATTCTTGCCAAACTCTTTGCAGACCCCCGTGCAAGCTTTAGAACAAGATTTTGGATGTTTTCTTTCCTGGCAGAGTTTCTCCTTGCAAGATATGGTGGAAAAGCTTTGGCTGAGTGTAGAGCGGCAAGGACACGCAGAAGACGCAGGATACGCAGCTCTCCGAAGCTAAGTGCCGGTCCCGGGCTTCTTTCGGCACAAACCGCTCTCAGGAGCTCCCTGCGCTCGCCACAATGCTCTGTGTGCGAAGAAGCCGCTTCTTCGCCTCCGGGAGAATCGGGCGAGCGGCAGCTTCCCAAAGGCGAAGATGCAAGCTGCAGCACACAGGCACAGTGTGGGCAAGCCTTCAGACTTAGAGAAAACAGTAATTTACCACTCTCCTGCCTTTTCCCATGGTTATTCTATTGGAAAAGAACGAGTTTGACAACTACATTTCATTCTTGCCAAACCCATTTGCAGACCCCGTGCAAGCTTTAGAACAAGATTTTGGATGTTTTCTTTCCTGGCAGAGTTTCTCCTTGCAAGATATGGTGGAAAAGCTTTTGGCTGAGTGTAGAGCGGCAAGACACGCAGAAGACGCAGATACGCAGCTCTCCGAAGCTAAGTGCCGGTCCCGGTTTCTTTCGGCACAAACCGCTCTCAGGAGCTCCCTGCGCTCGCCACAATGCTCTGTGTGCGAAGAAGCCGCTTCTTCCGCCTGCGGGAGAATCGGCGAGCGGCAGCTTCCCAAAGGCGAAGATGCAAGCTGCAGCACACAGGCACAGTGTGGGCAGCCTTCAGACTTAGAGAAAACAGTACTTTACCACTCTCCTGCCTTTTCCATGGTTATTCCTATTTGAAAAGAACGAGTTTGGACAACTACCTTTCATTCTTGCCAAACTCTTTGCAGACCCCCGTGCAAGCTTTAGAACAAGATTTTGGATGTTTTCTTTCCTGGCAGAGTTTCTCCTTGCAAGATATGGTGGAAAAGCTTTTGGCTGAGTGTAGAGCGGCAAGACACGCAGAAGACGCAGATACGCAGCTCTCCGAAGCTAAGTGCGGTCCCGGGCTTCTTTCGGCACAAACCGCTCTCAGGAGCTCCCTGCGCTCGCCACAATGCTCTGTGTGCGAAGAAGCCGCTTCTTCGCCTCCGGGAGAATCGGCGAGCGGCAGCTTCCCAAAGGCGAAGATGCAAGCTGCAGCACACAGGCACAGTGTGGGCAGCCTTCAGACTTAGAGAAAACAGGACTTTACCACTCTCCTGCCTTTTCCATGGTTATTCTATTGGAAATGAACGAGTTTTGGACAACTACCTTTCATTCTTGCCAAACTCTTTGCAGACCCCCGTGCAAGCTTTACAACAAGATTTTGGATGTTTTCTTTCCTGGGCAGAGTTTCTCCTTGCAAGATATGGTGGAAAAGCTTTTGGCTGGGTGTAGAGCGGCAAGACACGCAGAAGACGCAGATACGCAGCTCTCCGAAGCTAAGTGCCGGTCCCGGGCTTCTTTCGGCACAAACCGCTCTCAGGAGCTCCCTGCGCTCGCCACAATGCTCTGTGTGCGGAAGAAGCCGCCTTCTTCGCCCGTGTGCGAAGAGCCGCTTCTTCGCCTGCGGGAGAATCGGCGAGCGGCAGCTTCCCAAAGGCGAAGATGCAAGCTGCAGCACACAGGCACAGTGTGGGCAGCCTTCAGACTTAGAGAAAACAGTACTTTACCACTCTCCTGCCTTTTCCATGGTTATTCTATTGGAAAAGAACGAGTTTTGGACAACTACCTTTCATTTTTGCCAAACTCTTTGCAGACCCCACGTGCAAGGCTTTAGAACAAGATTTTGGATGTTTTCTTTCCTGGCAGAGTTTCTCCTTGCAAGATATGGTGGAAAAGCTTTTTGCTGAGTGTAGAGCGGCAAGACACGCAGAGACGCAGATACGCAGCTCTCCGAAGCTAAGTGCCGGTCCTGGGTTCTTTCGGCACAAACCACTCTCAGGAGCTCCCTGAGCTCGCCACAATGCTCTGTGTGCGAAGAAGCCGCTTCTTCGCGTGTGCGAAGAAGCCGCTTCTTCGCCTCCGGGAGAATCGGCGAGCGGCAGCTTCCCAAAGGCGAAGATGCAAGCTGCAGCACACTGGGCACAGTGTGGGCAGCCTTCAGACTTAGAGAAAACAGTACTTTACCACTCTCCTGCCTTTTCCAGGTTATTCTATTGGAAAAGAACGAGTTTTGGACAACTACCTTTTCATTCTTGCCAAACTCTTTGCAGACCCCCGTGCAAGCTTTAGAACAAGATTTTGGATGTTTTCTTTCCTGGCAGAGTTTCTCCTTGCAAGTTATGTGGAAAAGCTTTTGGCTGAGTGTAGAGCGGCAAGACACGCAGAAGACGCAGATACGCAGCTCTCCGAAGCTAAGTGCCGGTCCCGGGCTTCTTTCGGCACAAACCGCTCTCAGGAGCTCCCTGCGCTCGCCACAATGCCTCTGTGTGCGAAGAAGCCGCTTCTTCGCCTGCGGGAGAATCGGCGAGCGGCAGCTTCCCAAAGGCGAAGATGCAAGCTGCAGCACACAGGCACAGTGTGGGCAGCCTTCAGACCTTAGAGAAAACAGTACTTTACACTCTCCTGCCTTTTCCATGGTTATTCTATTGGAAAAGAACGAGTTTTGGACAACTACCTTTCATTCTTGCCAAACTCTTTGCAGACCCCGTGCAAGCTTTAGAACAAGATTTTGGATGTTTCTTTCCTGGCAGAGTTCTTCCTTGCAAGATATGGTGGAAAAGCTTTTGGCTGAGTGTAGAGCGCAAGACACGCAGAAGACGCAGATACGCAGCTCTCCGAAGCTAAGTGCCGGTCCCGGGCTTCTTTCGGCACAACCGCTCTCAGGAGCTCCCTGCGCTCGCCACAATGCTCTGTGTGCGAAGAAGCCGCTCTTCGCCAGCGGGAGAATCGGCGAGCGGCAGCTTCCCAAAGGCGAAGATGCAAGCTGCAGCACAGGCACAGTGTGGGCAGCCTTCAGACTTAGAGGAAACAGTACTTTACCACTCTCCTGCCTTTTCCATGGTTATTCTATTGGAAAAGAACGAGTTTTGGACAACTACCTTTCATTCTTGCCAAACTCTTTGCAGCCCCCGTGCAAGCTTTAGAACAAGATTTTGGATGTTTTCTTTCCTGGGCAGAGTTTTCTCCTTGCAAGATATGGTGGAAAAGCTTTTTGCTGAGTGTAGGAGCGGCAAGACACGTAGAAGACGCAGATACGCAGCTCTCCGAAGCTAAGTGCCGGTCCCGGGTTTCTTTCAGCACAAACAGCTCTCAGGAGCTCCCGGCGCTCGCCACAATGCTCTGTGTGCGAAGAAGCCGCTTCTTCGCCGTGTGCGAAGAAGCTGCTTCTTCGCCTCCGGTTGAATCGGCGAGCGGCAGCTTCCCAAAGGCGAAGATGCAAGCTGCAGCACACAGGCACAGTGTGGGCAGCCTTCAGACTTAGAGAAAACAGTACTTTACCACTCTCATGCCTTTTCCATGGTATTCTATTGGAAAAGAACGAGTTTTGGAACAACTACCTTTCATTCTTGCCAAACTCTTTGCAGACCCCCGTGCAAGCTTTAGAACAAGATTTTGGATGTTTTCTTTCCTGGCAGAGTTCCTCCTTGCAAGATATGGTGGAAAAGCTTTGCTGAGTGTAGAGCGGGCAGACACGCAGAAGACGCAGATACGCAGCTCTCCGAAGCTAAGTGCCGGTCCCGGGCTTCTTTCGGCACAAACCGCTCTCAGAGCTCCCTGCGCTCGCCCACAATGCTCTGTGTGCGAAGAAGCCGTGCTTCTTTCGGCCTCCGGGTGAATTCGGCGAGCGGCAGCTTCCCAAAGGCGAAGATGCAAGCTGCAGCACACAGGCACAGTGTGGGCAGCCTTCAGACTTAGAGAAACAGTACTTTACCACTCTCCTGCCTTTTCCATGGTTATTCTATTGGAAATGAACGAGTTTTGGACAACTACCTTTCATTCTTGCCAAACTCTTTGCAGACCCCCGTGCAAGCTTTACAACAAGATTTTGGATGTTTTCTTTCCTGGCAGAGTTTCTCCTTGCAAGTTATGGTGAAAAGCTTTTGGCTGAGTGTAGAGCGGCAAGACACGCAAGAAGACGCAGATACGCAGCTCTCCGAGCTAAGTGCCGGTCCGGCTTCTTTCGGCACAAACCGCTCTCAGGAGCTCCCTGCGCTCGCCACAATGCTCCTGTGTGCGAGAAGCCGCTTCTCGGCCGTGTGCGAAGAAGCCGCTTCTTCGCCTGCGGGAGAATCGGCGAGCGGCAGCTTCCCAAGGCGAAGATGGCAAGCTGCAGCACACAGGCACAGTGTGGGCAGCCTTCAGACTTAGAGAAAACAGTACTTTACCACTCTCCTGCCTTTTTCCATGCTTATTCTATTGGAAAAGAACGAGTTTTGGACAAACTACTTTCATTCTTGCCAAACTCTTTGCAGACCCCCGTGCAAACTTTAGAACAAGATTTTTGGATGTTTTCTTTCCTGGCAGAGTTTCTCCTTGCAAGATATGGTGGAAAGCTTTTGCTGAGTGTAGAGCGGCAAGAACGCAGAAGACGCATATACGCAGCTCTCCGAAGCTAAGTGCCGGTCCCGGGCTTCTTTTGGCACAAACGCTCTCAGGAGCTCCCTGCGCTCGCCACAATGCTCTGTGTGCGAAGAGCCGCTTCTTCGCCTCCGGGAGAATCGGCGAGCGGCAGCTTCCCAAAGGCGAAGATGCAAGCTGCAGCACACAGGCACAGTGTGGGCAGCCTTCAGACTTAGAGGAAAACATTACTTTACCACTCTCCTGCCTTTTCCATGGGTTATTCTATTGGAAAAGGAACGAGTTTTGGACAACTACCTTTCATTCTTGCAAACTCTTTGCAGACCCCCGTGCAAGCTTTAGAACAAGATTTTTGGATGTTTTCTTTCCTGGCAGATTTCTCCTTGCAGATATGGTGGAAAAGCTTTGGCTGGGTGTAGAGCGGCAAGACACGCAGAAGACGCAGATACGCAGCTCTCCGAAGCTATGTGCCGGTTCCCGGCTTCTTTCGGCACAAACAGCTCTCAGGAGCTCCCTGCGCTCGCCACAATGCTCTGTGTGCGAAGAAGCCGCTTCTTCGCCTCCGGGAGAATTGGCGAGCGGCAGCTTCCCAAAGGCGAAGATGCAAGCTGCAGCACACAGGCACAGTGTGGGCAGCCTTCAGACTTAGAGAAAACAGTACTTTACCACTCTCCTGCCTTTTCCATGGTATTCTATTGGAAAAGAACGAGTTTTGGACAACTACCTTTCATTCTTGCCAAACTCTTTGCAGACCCCCGTGCAAGCTTTAGAACAAGATTTTGGAATGTTTCTTTCCTGCAGAGTTTCTCCTTGCAAGATATGTGGAAAAGCTTTTGGCTGAGTAGAGCGGCAAGACACGCAGAAGACGCCAGATACGCAGCTCTTCCGAAGCTAAGTGCCCGGTCCTCCGGGCTTCTTTCGGCACAAACCGCTCTCAGGAGCTCCCTGCGCTCGCCACAATGCTCTGTGTGCGAAGAAGCCGCTTCTTCGCCGTGTGCGAAGAACTGCTTCTTCGCCTCCTGGAGAATCGGCGAGCGGCAGCTTCCCAAAGCCGAAGATGCAAGCTGCAGCACACAGCACAGTGTGGGCAGCCTTCAGAATTAGAGAAAACAGTACTTTACCACTCTCCTGCCTTTTCCATGGTTTATTCTATTGGAAAAGAACGAGTTTTGGACAACTACCTTTCATTCTTGCCAAAACTCTTTGCAGACCCCGTGCCAAGCTTTAGACAAGGTTTTGGATGTTTTCTTTCCTGGCAGAGTTTCTCCTTGCAAGATATGGTGGAAAAGCTTTGGGAGGGTAGAGCGGCAAGAACGCAGAAGACGCATACGCAGCTCTCCGAAGCTAAGTGCCGGTCCCGGGCTTCTTTCGGCACAAACAGCTCTCAGGAGCTCCCTGCGCTCGCCACAATGCCTCTGTGTGCGAAGAAGCCGCTTCTTCGCCTCCGGGAGAATCGGCGAGCGGCAGCTTTCCAAAGGCGAAGATGCAGCTGCAGCACACAGGCCACAGTGTGGGCAGCCTTCAGACTTAGAGAAAACAGTACTTTACCACTCTCTGCCTTTTCCATGGTTATTCTATTGGAAAAAGAACGAGTTTTGGACAGCTACATTTCATTCTTGCCAAACTCTTTGCAGACCCCCGTGCAAGCTTTAGAACAAGATTTTGGATGTATTCTTTCCTGGCAGAGTTTCTCCTTGCAAAATATGCTGGAAAAGCTTTTGCTGAGTGTAGAGCGGCAAGACACGCAGAAGACGCAGATACGCAGCTCTCCGAAGCTAAGTGCCGGTCCCGGGCTTCTTTCGGCACAAACCGCTCTCAGGAGCTCCCTGCGCTCGCCACAATGCTCTGTGTGTGAAGAAGCCGCTTCTTCGCCTCCGGGAGAATCGGCGAGCGGCAGCTTCCCAAAGGCAAGATGCAAGCTGCAGCACACAGGCACAGTGTGGGCAGCCCCTTCAGACTTAGAGAAAACAGTACTTTACCACTCTCCTGCCTTATTGCCATGGTTATTCTATTGGAAAAGAACGAGTTTTGGACAACTACCTTTTCATTCTTGCCAAACTCTTTGCAGACCCCCGTGCAAGCTTTAGAACAAGATTTGGATGTTTCTTTCCTGGCAGAGTTTCTCCTTGCAAGATATGTGGAAAAGCTTTTGGCTGAGGTAGAGCGGCAAGACACGCAGAAGACGCAGATACGCAGCTCTCCGAAGCTTAAGTGCCGGTCCCGGGCTTCTTTCGGCACAACCGCTCTCAGGAGCTCCCTGCGCTCGCCACAATGCTCTGGGTGCGAAGAAGCCGCTTCTTCGCCTGCGGGAGAATCGGCGAGCGGCAGCTTCCCAAAGGCGAAGATGCAAAGCTGCAGCACACAGGCACAGTGTGGGCGCCTTCAGACTTAGAGGAAAACAGTACTTTACCACTCTCCTGCCTTTTCCATGGTTATTCTATTGGGAAAAGAACGAGTTTGGACAACTACCTTTCATTTTTGCCAAACTCTTTGCAGACCCCCGTGCAGACTTTAGAACAAGATTTTGGATGTTTTCTTTCCTGGCAGAGTTTCTCCTTGCAAGATATGGTGGAAAGCTTTTTGCTGAGTGTAGAGCGGCAAGACACGCAGAAGACGCAGGAGACCGCAGCTCTCCGAAGCTAGGTGCCGTCCTGGGCTTCTTTCGGCACAAACCCTCTCAGGAGCTCCCTGAGCTCGCCACAATGCTCTGTGTGCGAAGAAGCCGCTTCTGCGCCGTGTGCGAAGAAGCCGCTTCTTCGCCTCCGGGAGACCCGCGAGCGCAGCTTCCCAAAGGCGAAGATGCAAGCTGCAGCACACAGGCACAGTGTGGGCAGCCTTCAGACTTAGAGAAAACAGTACTTAACCACTCTCCTGCTTTTCCATGGTTATTCTATTGGAAAAAACAGTTTTGGACAACTACCTTCATTCTTGCCAAACTCTTTGCAGTCCCGTGCAAGCTTTAGAACAAGATTTTGGATGTTTTCTTTCCTGGCAGAGTTTTCCTTGCAAGATATGTGGAAAAGCTTTTGGCTGAGTGTAGAGCGGCAAGACACGCAGAAGACGCAGATACGCAGCCTCTCCGAAGCTAAGTGCCGGTCCCGGGCTTCTTTCGGCACAAACCGCTCTCAGGAGCTCCCTGCGCTCGCCACAATGCTCTGTGTGCGAAGAAGCCGCTTCTTCGCCTGCGGGAGAATCGGCGAGCGGGCAGCTTCCCAAAGGCGAAGATGCAAGCTGCAGCACACAGGCACAGTGTGGGCAGCCTTCAGACTTAGAGAAAACAGTACTTTACCACTCTCCTGCCTTTTCCATGGTTATTCTATTGGAAAAGAACGAGTTTGGACAACTACCTTTCATTCTTGCCAAACTCTTTGCAGACCCCGTGCAAGCTTTTAACAAGATTTTGGATGTTTCTTTCCTGCAGAGTTTCTCCTTGCAAGATAAGGTGGAAAAGCTTGTGGCTGAGTGTAGAGCGGCAAGACACGCAGAAGACGCAGATACGCAGCTCTCCGAAGCTAAGTGCCGGTCCCGGGCTTCTTTCGGCACAAACCGCTCTCAGGAGCTCCTGCGCTCGCCACAATGCTCTGTGTGCGAAGAAGCCGCTTTCTTCGCCTCCGGAGAATCGGCGAGCGGCAGCTTCCCAAAAGGCGAAGATGCAAGCTGCAGCACACAGGAACAGTGTGGGCAGCCTTCAGACTTAGAGAAACAGTACTTTACCACTCTCCTGCCTTTTCCATGCTTATTCTATTGGAAAAGAACGAGTTTTGGACAACTACCTTTCAATTCTTGCCAAACTCTTTGCAGACCCCCGTGCAAGCTTAGAACAAGATTTTGGATGTTTTCTTTTCCTGGCAGAGTTCTTCCTTGCAAGATATGGTGGAAAAGCTTTTTGCTGAGTGTAGAGCGGCAAGACACGTAGAAGACGCAGATACGCAGCTCTCATCGAAGCTAAGTGCCGGTCCCGGGTTCTTTCAGCACAAACAGCTCTCAGGAGCTCCCGGCGCTCGCCACAATGCTCTGTGTGCGAAGAAGCCGCTTCCTCGCCGTGTGCGAAGAAGCTGCTTCTTCGCCTCCCGGGAGAATCGGCGAGCGGCAGCTTCCCAAGGCGAAGATGCAAGCTGCAGCACACAGGCACAGTGTGGGCAGCCTTCAGACTTAGAGAAAACTAGTACTTTACCACTCTCCTGCCTTTTCCATGGTTATTCTATTGGAAAAGAACGAGTTTTGGACAACTACCTCTCATTCTTGCCAAACTCTTTGCAGACCCTCCGTGCAAACTTAGAACAAGATTTTGGATGTTTTCTTTCCTGGCAGAGTTCTTCCTTGCAAGATATGGTGGAAAAGCTTTTGGCTGAGTGTAGAGCTGCAAGACACGCAGAAGCGCAGATACGCAGCTCTCCGAAGCTAAGTGCCGGTCCCGGGCTTCTTTCGGCACAAACCGCTCTCAGGAGCTCCCTGCGCTCGCCACAATGCTCTGTGTGCGAAGAAGCCGCTTCTGCGCCTCCGGAGAATCGGCGAGCGGCAGCTTTCCAAAGGCGAAGATGCAAGCTGCAGCACACAGGCACAGTGTGGGCAGCCTTCAGATTAGAGAAAACATACTTTACCACTCTCCTGCCTTTTCCATGGTTATTCTATGAAATGAACGAGTTTTGGACAACTACCTTTCATTCTTGCCAAACTCTTTGCAGACCCGTGCAGCTTTAGAACAAGATGTTGGATGTTTTTCTTTCCTGGCAGAGTTTCTCCTTGCAAGATATGGTGGAAAAGCTTTTTGCTGAGTGTAGAGCGGCAAGACCACGTAGAAGACGCAGATACGCAGCTCTCCGAAGCTAAGTGCCGGTCCCGGTTTCTTTCAGCACAAACAGCTCTCAGGAGCTCCCGGCGCTCGCCACAATGCTCTGTGTGCGAAGAAGCCGCTTCTTCGCCGTGTGCGAAGAAGCTGCTTCTTCGCCTCCGGGGAGAATCGGCGAGCGGCAGCTTCCCAAAGGCGAAGATGCAAGCTGGCAGCACACAGGCACAGTGTGGGCAGCCTTCAGACTTAGAGAAACAGTACTTAACCACTCTCCCTGCCTTTTCCATGGTTATTCTATTGGAAATGAACGAGTTTGGACAACTACCTTTCATTCTTGCCAAACTCTTTGCAGACCCCCGGGCAAGCTTTACAACAAGATTTGGATGTTTTCTTTCCTGCAGAGTTTCTCCTTGCAAGATATGGTGGAAAAGCTTTTGGCTGGGTGTAGAGCGGCAAGACACGCAGAAGACGCAGATACGCAGCTCTCCGAAGCTAAAGTGCCGGTCCCGGGCTTCTTTCGGCACAAAACCGCTCTCCGGAGCTCCCTGCGCTCGCCACAATGCTCTGTGTGCGAAGAAGCCGCTTCTTCGCCGTGTGGCGAAGAAGCCGCTTCTCTGCCTCCGGGAGAATCGGCGAGCGGCAGCTTCCCAAAGGCGAAGATGCAAGCTGCAGCACACAGGCACAGTGTGGGCAGCCTTCAGACTTAGAGAAAACAGTACTGTTACCACTCTCC